>NC_092420.1:80267166-80603952 GCF_040894005.1 Engystomops pustulosus
AATGTAACCTGCCAGCAAGAGCCACCTTTAACCCTGTCATGTCTGTGTCTGCAGGAGCTGGAGCACCAGCGTGGAGCGCTGCTCAATGAAATCCAAGCTGCCAAGAACTCCTGGTTTAGTAAAACCCTGAACTCTATAAAAACTGCCACAGGGACCCAGCCCACCGCACAGTCTCCGCAGGGAGCCCAGGCCTCCAGCCCCGTACTACAGGCACCCAAGGAGAGCACATAGCAGCAGGAGGGGGAACCCCACAAGAGCACAAGACGACCAAACAGGAAGTGGAGAGCCCCGAGCAGAGGACACATACCCCCTGCCGGATCCTCTCCGACTCCTGGGACTGAACTTTGGGCTGCTGCCACTTTTACACTTTATAATTTTAATGAACTTGTATTATTTTTTTTTAGTATAAAACAAAAGGCCCTGGGACATCAGATCCTCTCCCAAACCTACATAGGCTTCAGCCTGGGCTGCCCGATTCATGTGCGTGTTTTGTATGTATAAAATATGTTGCCGTGAAGATACAAATGTTTATAGAAATGCATATTTACATAATCGGATCAAAAGTTTTGACACATCGCTGCCTAAAAAGTGCAATTTTTGTTTGTTTTTTTAATTTCATCATTGGTCTATGGGATTTCCACCCATGGACACAGCGTTGTATTGTATGCAACCTGACATTTTATTAACCCATCACAATACTATCCGAAATAAAAAGTCATTGCTAAAGCCGGGCGCTGCTTTTATTGTAAATACTAAAAACTTTAGTTGTGAACTGGAAAATTGTAAGACCTGCCAGATCTTAGTGAGTGAAGCCGCGTTCACACGTCGCATTTAAGTGGGAATGTATCTGTGATTGGGTAAAGCTCCTCCCACTGCACTTTGTTTCTAAATACAATTCAGACGCAATGTGTGAACGCAGCCCAATAGTGTGTGGACCTATCCCTCTCTTACACCAGGTACACATCTAAGCCTCTGCTGCACTATAGAAAAGTGAAAAGGTAGACCCACCTCAACAAAATAAAGATCCTATATATAAATTTTTTATTTTTTTTTTTAAATATATACATAATGATGATTAGCAGCAACCACCTATGTGTCATATGCAAATAAAGTAGGTCATGATCAGCATACAATCGGATGTAAGACAATGACACGACGCTCACAGCTTTCCAGAAAGGAAATAATTTTGCATAATTTTGTAGATCTTCATAGACTTCTGCTCCTTTAGAAATGATGCAATCAGTCTAGAACAGGTTTCTGCAGGGACACACCTAGAACTATTATATAGTGCACCTCACTAGGAATGTCCTCGCCTTCACGTTCCACATGACATGTGATTCTCAGGGCACTCATTCCATAAAGTCCAAGAATGTAACAAAGAACCATTCATCTCGCTCCAGTGTCCATTGTTCCAGTTGTCCCTCTTCACCCCTAGAACCGGCTTCATTGCTTGGGTGTGACCTGTATGTGATAGAGCTGCAGATCCTCAGCCGAGACATAGTCCGGGGCATTACTCATAAGGTCGTGACCCCGGAACGATTTAGGGAAAGCAATAACATCGCGTATACTCTGTGCTCCAACAATCATTGAAATGAGACGATCTAAACCTAAATATAAAAGAAAAAGAGGTCAGTCATGTATGGGTTAAATGATAATACTATAATATTTTGGACATTAGATTCAACTTAGACACAAAATAGAGTCCAGGCCTCTTTCAGACGTCCGGGAATCAGACACGCAGTGGTCAGATTTTATTCACCAACCACAGAGCATCACAGTGATGGAGGATGCACATAGACTCCATAGTACAGCACATGGGAACCTGTTTTGGCTGGAATAGCCCTTAAAATGTAGACACCTACCTAGAGCAATTCCACCATGAGGGGGCGCTCCAGACTCCAGGGCCTCGAGAAGGTGCGACAACAAGCTTACATTTTCCTACAGAAACAAGAAGGTTATTTCAGAAGTGGAAGCTTCAGGATAATATTGTAACACATAATAGTGATAATTACCGATATGTGGTCACTTTATTACACTGTATAACAGAGAACAGGGCAATACAATATATACAAAATGAAGCAGCTCACAGGATCTTCTATTGTAAAAGTGTTTTCAACTACTCTCAGAAGGAGAATATATAATGTATAAAATACATCATCATTATTAGGCCTTTTTACAGGCGGGCCCCTACTTAAGGACAACCAACTTACAGACGACCCCTAGTTACAGATAGACCCCTCTGACCTCTAACCAGGCTCGCTGGATGCTTTACTTTGGTCTGAGGTTGCAATAATCAGCTGTGAGGTGTCTCCAATTTAGTTTTATTTATACTCCTTGTTCACATGACAGTAAAAAAATGTGGAAAATCCAATTGTCACTGGAACAAAATTAATTTTTTTCTGGAGCTACAATTATAAAATATACAGTTTCAACTTCCATGCAAATTCACCTTAAGAACAAACCTATGGAACCCATCCTGTATGTAGCCTGCTGGTAATAATAAAAATGTGTACACAAGAAAATCTCTGACCTTCAGAATATCCTGAAGGACGCGGCGCTGAAGTTCCGAGTTGTGAATACGGATTGAGCCGCCTCCAACTTCATTTCCATTTAAGACCAGGTCATAGTGCTGGCCACGGACCTGAGGAACACAACGTGTCAGAGTTATGACGTGATAAACATGGCCGCTTCCACTCTGCTGTTCTGGTCGGCAACTTACCTCTGTTAGCTTGGCAGTGAGGCCAGATCTCAAACTAAATTTATTACGGACTTGAACCCGAACAACTAAGGACACAAAACTGTGTCCCATAGTCATCCTTAAAGCTGCAGATGGCTGGACCAAGGTCCATTCCAGTGACTGCAGGGGGGATAGGAGAGTCACCTCAGGCGTCTGCTCCTTACACCCTGACCATTACCTTACAACAGCTACCAAATTCTCACCCCGCGGCCAGCGTACCCACCACAGTAACCACTCAACTGACCTTTTCGTTATCAGAGCTGCAAATATCACAAAATAGATGGAATTTTCTAGAAGCGACACACAAATTTACAAGTTTTGACACACCAAGCTGAAAAGCTCGGACATCACTGACACTGGCAGCGCACGGTTTTACCTTAGCCGGGTCCGTGTACAGAAGCTCCATGTCCTCTGGGTGCGGGGCGGTGAATGGATGGTGAGCAGATTCCAGCTCATCCGGATTCTCTTCTTTAGGAAGAAAGAGCGGAAAATCAACTACCCACAAAAAGTGGAAAGTATTGGGGTCACGGAGCGGTACCCCACATTCTTCTAGCCGAGAGGCAACTTCAAGGCGTAATTTGCCTAAAGCAGCGCACTATGGGGAGATAAACAACACACAATAGAGACAGCACTGCGCCATTTTTATTCAGGACTCAATGCTTAAAATACATCTACCACCAGGATGAAGGACTGAATGCAAATGAGCCCGAGGGGCTCCGGGCTCCATTAACAACTATGGAGCCCGGAGCCCCTCGGGCTCATTTGCATAAGTCCTTCAACCTAGTGGTAGAAGCCCTTTAAACATGATCATCCAACGTAGAAACAAGGATCCCAGGTGTATACAGTATATAGCAGTGATGGCAAACCTTTTAGATGCCGAGTGCCCAAACTACATCCAAAACCCATGTATTTTGCGCAAAGTGCCGATGCAACAATTTAAACAGTAACTTATTTCTCCCAGCTCTGTCACATGTTTAAATTATATAGGCACCTGACAACACCAATACAGTAGAAAGGAGGAGAGAAAGCTTTGGTTATCATTGTAGCCTCCTTCCTGGGTACTGGACTGCCTGGAACTGCAAGAGGCCTTGAGTCATGTCTGGCAGAGTCTGCGGTGGGGTGATGGCATGGGTGCCCATAGAGAGGGCTCTGAGTGCCACCTCTGGCACCCGTGCCATAGGTTCGCCACCCCTGGTATATAGAAAGCAGACTCACAGAAGTGTCATGTGGCCCCACCGCCAGCAGGAGGAGATCTTCAGCCTTTGCTCCTGTAGCTCCTGCTAGAGATTTCTGTAATTCTTCAGTAAGATTCTTCCCAAGAGGAGACTTCCAGGATCCATCTGACCTTACAATAACCACCATTACATCCTGCAGGAGACACACAAGATTGCAATTAGATACAAGTAGTTAATTTTCTCATATCCATCAGTGGGAAATAACAGCAATAACATCATGTACAGCAAATTTATTGCAGCTGATTGGCAAGATCAAAAAAAAAAAATTCTATTTTTTGGTCATTAATGTGCACTCTGCCCCCCTCTTGACAATGTGCACTCTTGACAGGAAAAAAACCCCCACAAATGTAGATATTTTTGCCGATTTGTTAAACAAGCAAAACTGAAATATCACATGGTCATAAGTATTCAGCCCTTGGTGATTAGTATTCGGCCCATTTGCTCAGTGTTGAGAAGAAGCAGCTTTGGAGCTGGTGCAGCCAGGAGTCTTCTTGGGAAGATGCAACAAGTTTCTCACTCCTGGATTTGGGAATCTTCTGTCTCTTCAGATCCTCTCCAGGTCCCTCAGGTTGGATGGTGAACATTGGTGGAAGCCATTTCCAGAGATGCTCAATCGGGTTTAGGTCCGGGTTCTGTCTAAAGCCTCTTTGTTATTTTAGCTGTGTGCTTGGGATGATACCACACATGGCGTTTTGAACCCCTTTTGGTCAGTTTTTAAGCAGTCCACCCAAAAACACACATGTTTTTGAAAAACATGTGTTTTTTGAAAACGCATCCGTTTTTGGCCAGTTTTAATTAAGATAATTGGTAAAACCTGTCAAAAACGGATGAGTTTTCAAAAAACCCATGCGTTTTTGGACAGACTGCTTAAAAATGGACCAAAAACGGGTTCAAAACGCCATGTGTGACCTCAGGGTCATTGTCTTGTTGGAAGGTGAACCTGTGGCCCAGTCTGAGGTCCAGAGCATCTGGAAGAGGTTTTCATCCAGGATATCTCTGTACTTGGTCGCATTCATCTTCCCTTTAATTACACCCAGTGGTCCTGTCGCTGCCCAGTGGCATGATGAAGCCGCCACCATGTGTCACCATAGGGATTGTATATGGCAGGTGATAACCAGGAACTGCTCTTCTTCACCGCTTAGAATTAACACCAAAAAGTTCAATCTCATCAGACCAGAGAATCTTATTTCTCATAGTCTGGGATCCTCCATGTGTTTTGCACACTGTATGCGGCTTTCATATGTCTTGCACTGAGGAGAGGCTTCCGTCTGCAAACTCTGCCATAAAGCCCCGACTGGTGGAGGCTGCAGTGATAAATTACTTTTTGGAGTTTTCACTTATTTCCTTTCTGGAGCTCAGCCACATTGATCTTTTGGTTTTTCTATGCCCCACACCAAGGCTCTTCTCCCACAATTGCATAGTTTGGCTGGAAAGCCAGGTCAAGGAAGAGTTGTGGTTGTCCCAATCTAAGGATTAGGGAGGCCACTGTGGTCTTAGGTGGTCTTTTGTAACATTGGCCAGATCTGTGCCTTGCCACAATTCTGACTCTGAGCTTCTTGGGCAGTTCCTTAGACCTCATGATTCTCATGTGCTCTGACATGCAGTGTAAGCTGTGAGGTCTTATATATGTTGGTCTGTCCAATCAGTTTAAAACACAGCTGGACTCCAATAAAAGAGTAGAATGATCTCAAGGAGGATCAGAAGGAAATGAACAGCATGCGAGTGTCAGTCTGAATACTTATTACCATGTGATATTTCAGGTTTAATTAGCAAAAATATCTACATTTGTTTTTTGTTTTTTTCTGTCAAGGTGGGAGCAGATGGTAAATTAATGAGCAAAAAAAAAAAGAACCTTTTTGTTCTTACCAATTGGCTGTAATGACAAAGAGATAAATGTAAAGGGGTCCGAATACTTTCCATACCCACGGTATCTACAGAATTTATGGCATCATTTAATAGAATCATCTAGACACAACACCTTGTAGAGAGTAAATTGCTTGGATGGCTGCATCCTAAACACCCAAAAACACCACCACTTCCGGGTTGTGACCTATATAGCAAAGTCAAGGTGTAATATCACAGGGAGCTCAACAACTCATGCATCTCCAGCTCGGATCTCCCCTCTAGACCACCATGCAGCAAATTCACAGGGAAAGAGAGCTGCTGTCCAATTTACATTAAGAACCAAAACCCTATTTTAGGGTTTGGAAATAAGTATTAGGACTCCTGCATAGACAGTTTGGGGATGTGAGCTAGTCATCATTTCAATAGCTAGCACTCATCTCCATGGATTTCTATAGGCTCATTCATATGGCCTATTTTTCAATGATGGCTCACGGATCCACTGATATATATATATATATCTCAAAGTAGTATAAGGTAAAGATGCTTCCTATACCTGACTATACTGTTCCCTGATCATCTGCAGTGTAGAGTCCAGCACTTTCCCCTTTAGATAAGTCTAGAAGAACAAGATATAGAGATCAAAACATGATGTGAGGACATAATAATATACAAAGTGTAAAAACATCCAACAATGTACAAGATACAACATGTGGACTAAGAAAAAGACTCGGACGTGAGCTGCCCGAAGCCAATAAGATAAGCAGAAAGGGGGTGACGGGGGTGATCACAGAGCACAGGCTATGGAGTCACTTATACCACTTCCACATTTAATCTAAAAGGCACATGCCCCTAAAGCTGGGCCATCAGGTGCTCAGCACCGCTGCTATGGCAGCATTACCTCTCCATCACTTCCCAGATATCCCTTTCAGCAGAAAGCACTGGAAGTGCTGCAGAACCAGCTGTGGTCCGCTTAATACACAACCACAAAATATGGTGCCGTTTGACTACTAGAAAAGCTGAATGAAGACATTGGACACATGGTTTATGAGTCCAGTGTATTCATGAGCAGAGTGCTTTGCATGTGTAATATCTGCTGTGTATAAGTGCATCATGTCTCTCCCGCACAAGGAGCAGGCACAGGTAATGCATATTCAATTGCTGGATCATGGTCTTACTCACTGCTCCCTCTGGGACTCTTATGGCTTTCACACATCCATTGGATTTGCTAAGAGCTTCCTGTACAAACCCCACAGTCACCGGCCTCATCTGTGCAGTCACATCCATGATCTGATGACATAAGTGAGTCAGTGGATTATAATATAAACTGAACCAACACAACAATATTGTGTTCCCTATGTGACCAAGAATTACCCTGGACTAGAGGACAGAGGAGGTAAGTGCTCCCCTACCTTCATCTGGAAGCGGGTGTCAGGTTTGTCTACTCCGTAGCGCTGCATGGCCTCGGCGTAGGTCATGACGGGGAACGGATCAGGTAAAGTCCCTTTCTCTTCAGGCCAAGAGTAACGCAATAAGCCTTCTATAAGCCTCCGGATACCCAGCTGGTCCACAAAGGACATTTCTAGATCAACCTGGGATAAAAAAATGTCACAACAGTTACAAAAAGTTCTCAAAGATCCAAAAGAAAAAAAATTAAATGGCAGGAAAGATCCCCCTCTGAGTATTTGGGGGGATAACAAAGATCTGAGACTATGATGCTGACAGATAACAGTGATATCTAGCAGATCCTATGACATCTTGGGCTCTGTTCACACTGCACCAGATCATCCATCCCTCACTCTGTCTCCTAGATGAGGAATCAGTGTTACCAGCAAGATTTACCTGTGTAAATTCGGGCTGCCGGTCCGGTCTTGATCCTTCATCTCGATAACAACGGGCCACCTGGAAATATCTACAAGCAGTACAGTATTATACAATACTATACAGGTACACTGCAGTACAGTATTATACAATGCTAGATACAATACAGACCTCCTGCACTACACACAATTGTGCTCCTACTCTTATTTCAGAGGAGAGAGGGGTGACACAGGGGTTAGGGTACAACTACCAACTTCCACAACTGTATACTTTATACTTTACACCTATGAATCAGGGGGAAAGGCTGCTCTCCCCTCAATCCCAGAGTGGATTTTAAACAGGAGGACCCTGACTTGTACAAATAAATGGTGTCTGAGACACTAGCTCAGTGATGGCAAACCTTTTAGACACCAAGTACCAAACTACAACCAAAACCCATGTGTTTTTCGCAAAGTGCCAATGCGACAATTTTAAGCAGTAACTTATTACTCCCTGCTCTTTCACAGATATAAATTGTATAGGCACCTGAGGACACCAATACAGTAGAAAGAAGGAGAAGAAGTTTGGATTATTATTGTAGTTTCCTTCTAGGGTCCTGGGCTGCCTGGGACTGCTAGAGGCCTTGAGTCCTGTTTGGTGAACTCTACCATGTTGTGATGGCAAGGGTGCCCATATAGAGGGCTCTGAGTGCCACCTCCGGCACCCGTGCCAATGGTTCGCCACCACTGCACTAGGGGGCACTCCGGCACATTTTCTATAATCATTTCCCAGTGTAATAATTCCCTCGGTTCTCATAATAAGTGACCAGGTTTTGCATTTCTTCTTACCTGTCCAGGCCACCAACCATAAGAAGCTGCTTGAACTGCTGCGGACTCTGTGGCAAGGAGTAAAATTTTCCCGGCTCCTGCGTTGGCACCAGAAATTCCTTGGCTCCCTAAAATCATAACATAATGTGTAAAATATAGGTTATGTTATATTACAATCATCTATACTGCTGTAGCTAAATGAGGCCCCTTTCACTCCAACGTAAACAGCCATAGGCTTCCCGTACCGTACAGTTTTTACATGAGTAGCATTGGGCTACATTAATTACAATGGGCAATAAGGTCATCCATTTACGGATGAAGAACATCACATATATATGGATTTATACAGCACAGAAATACCGGACTGGTGGAATCATACGTTTGTGTGAAAAAGCCATGGGATGGATGATCAGTGTTCCCTAGATGGGTGCATGACCCACAGTTCTATACACATTATTATATTTTGTGAATATAAAAGTTGTGACAAAATTCAGAAAGAAAATTTTAAATGCGGTGAAGCTGACAAAAAAAAAGACATTTAAAACATTTTCTAGTGTGTGTTTTTTTGTTTTGTTTTTTATTTACCAGATGACCCCCTCTCCTTTATTCTTTGGATCACTACAATCAAAGGGATGCCAAATTTATATTATGTTTCATTCAGTTTTAAAGGGGTTGTCTGACTCTCACTGGTCCGTACCCTTGTTTGGTTACAGGGGCACAGAAGCTCCGCTGATTTTGGCTTCCGGAGGGTTGAGGTGGCCAGCCATGCCTACCTATCCCTAGTCCCAGCTCTGTATACTGCGCCGAGATATGGGGACAGGTGGGCAGGCAGCTTGGCCGCCGGACACCAAAATCAGCTGAGCTTCCGAGCCATGAAAAGGAACGGGGGTACAGACCAGCAAGAGCCTGGCAACCCCTTTAAAACCGAATGAAACATTCAGGAGGCGAGTACAGCTTTCCTTTTTTTTTTTTTTTCAAACTTACCTCCCCAGCCGGTCTGATAGTTGTTTTTTTTTTTTTTTAAAGAGTTGGACAATTCCTTTAATAGATTTTAAAAAAATAAATACATTTCTCCATATTCTAACGGCAATAACGTTTTCACGCTCAGTTTACGCAGCTGTGTCCGGGATGATTTGCGGGATGAGCCGACATTTACATTGCTACAATTTTGAGGACTGTATGAGCATTTCATCACTTTTTATTGCAATTTTTATCAGAAAAATAGTGAAAAAGCCTCGATTTGGACTTTTAGGTGCTATTTTTTTTGTTATGGGTTCACCGATGGGAATAACAGTTTTTACATTTTGATAAATCAAGACTTTTGTGATGCACCGATAACAAACAGTTTATGATTTCTTTTGGGTTTGATATCATACAAGTTATAGGGAAAGGCGGATAATTTTAATCGTGGTAGGTGCAGCACTTAAGGGGTTAACGAGGGAGACTGTTGCCAATATAAAGCAGTTTAGCCCTCTTTATACATCTTTAACTGAAATGTGACGTACAGTTATGTCAAATGTTGTTAAGGGGTTAGTGGATTAACACTTGTGATTGATGGTTATAGTAAGTTACATGACGTTAAGGTGTTAACTAGGTCGTACTTTACGTATACCCTCTGAATATGCGATAAAAGTCATATAGGTGCAAGGGGGGCAGAGACAATCGTTGATGTAAGAGAACACAATACATACAAGTTTCCATTAATTCCATATAAAGTGTGTGGAGGGGAACGATCTGGCTGGGGGTCCTGTACACAGCCGGACAGAGATCTCCACTACATTACTATAGGAAGCCTCATACTGCGGGCAGGGACCTCGCCTGCACACAGGGGTCATTCAGCTTCCATGGATTCTATTGAACCTCTGGGATTCGAACCCTTGTCTGTACATGTATCGGAGATGTTGCTCCTAACCGCACAGCCACAGCTCTGGTATGGAGTATATAGTATTTACATACCCCTGGTGTTCTCTTGAAAAGGGTGGGGGTCTCCACATCCACAAACCCTGCAACACAAAGGATTATCATTAGTGGCTTCTCAGGTCCCGCACCTCTGACAAAGGAAAGCAGCTCCGCCATTAACATATCAATAATGGATCTATGAACAATGGGAGTACTGACCCACTATGGCATTGGATAAAGATTTTAGCGGAAACTGATGATTTTTTTTTTCTTTTTAACTAATTGGCACCAGAAAATGAAACATATAATTTTCGGGTACATGATCATGGTGGCGGCCATTTGCCTTAGCAATCAGAGATTTGCTTTACAGCAGCCACATGCAGGCAATGACCTGGGAAGGATGACCTGTCTATAGGAGATGGCTGTGACCTGTGCAGAGGACATTACCAAATGCCCCAAAATGTATACAGTAATTATCAGGGGTAAACCAATCCAACTAGTAGGAGGTGCAAAACAAAACTTTGCATTGTCCAGCAATTGGACAGTTTTAGCACATTGGTCTTTTTTTGGCATGAACTAAATTAGTGATGGGAAGTCCGGCTCTTCTCAGCAAGCTGGATCATTAGGCTCTGCCCGCTAAGAAGAGCCGGCTCTCTATTAAATATATAATAGTTAGCCTCAGGCCAGTCAGTCACCCCAATCCACCTTTAAACCAATTTTATTGTGTTAAGGGGGCATGGTGAGCCGATTAGAGGCAGGGTTAAGTGAGCTATGGGCTCACTGAAGGAAGCAGACTCCCGTCGTTTAAGCGAAGGAGCTGGCTCATTTGTGAACGACCCATCGCTAAACTTAATCAACAAATAGAAGAGATATGACAGTCTTATATTGCACAATGTCCAAAGCTGGATATGTCTTAGCATTTAGTAAATTCATCCTATATAAAGTGTATGGAGGGGAACGATCCGGCTGGGGGTCCTGTACACAGCCGGACAGAGATCTCCATTACATTACTATAGGAAGCCTCATACTGCGGGCAGGGACCTCGCCTGCACACAGGGGTCATTCAGCTTCCATGGACGGATACATCATGTATGCTTGTGTATTGTGTGTGTGATGGATACAGGAACCAGTGGTGCAGTTAAAGAATCCACTTTGAAAGGAATGACGACCTTCCCATCTTCTGTTTTCTTTATGGATTTCCTTCAGCTACTGCTATAGCCTGTACATTATGTATTCTATATGTAACAGGGGGGGGTCATGGCCTCTTACCATGCTGGTTACACAGATACTCCCTCATCTTCATCACCATCCTGGACCTCAGTCTGAGGTTATACTGGAGCTGGGCGCTGCGGATGTCCAGGTAGCGGTACTGCATCCGCAGCGACTCAGATTTCTAGGGAAAAAAATTAAAATTAGTTTTCATCTCAACATTTACAAAATGTGCATAATAAATTATGGTAATATTCTACGTAACGAAAAATAACATTTACAGAAAACGAGAACCTTCACAGAGTCTTTAATCTCGAATGGTAACTTCCTGCAGGTGTTGAGGACTTGGACTTCTTTTGCTTGAACTTCGACCGCTCCAGTGGCCATTTTCTAAGATGGAGATTAGCACACAAATAGTTAACTTAACGTGACCTCTTATCTTTTATGAGAGTAGAAGGCAATGACTCTCACCATATTCTCCTGACCAGAAGGCCGAGGGATGACCGTCCCTTTCACCAACAGGACGGACTCTAATGGCATCGCACTCATCGTCTGCTTCAGCTGGGAACCATCCTAATACAAGACAGTACAGAAACAGAGAAAATAATCTGTGATCAGCAACACATATATTAATTACAGTAGAAAACCGCAGCAACTAAGAACAACAACAGTGTAGCTGTACTTTTTGTATCTCCTCCACCAAATTTATTCTTAAAAACCAAAGCAATTGGTAGGAAACAGTGATTTTATCACTCACTCTCCCCCCCCCCCCCATCTCTTTCTATATATACACAGACATATGTTTACAAATATACATTTTACATACATACACCACAACCCACCCCCTTAAAGGACATCTACCACCAGGATGAAGAATTGTAAACCAAGCACACTGACATACTGGTGTGCGTCTCCTATGGCAGGGTTAGCTCTTCTTTAAGCTTCCTAATGCACTTATTTTTAAGAAAAAAAGGCTTTCAAAACTATGCAAATGAGCCATATGGAGCCTGGAGCCCCTTATTTGCATAATTGCAAAAACATGCCTTAAGAAGCTAAAAAAAAAAAAAAAAAAAGAGCAGATTCTGCCAGAGGGGGTACACACCAGTATGTCAGTGTGCTTGGTTTACAATCCTTCATCCTGGTTGTAGATGCCCTTGAAGTGTGTGCCCTTCGGGAGCAACCAGACCACTTGCATTAATTGCAACCAAAGGTGCATCTGTACTTGCTAATTGATAGCAGAGGCAGTACATATAAAATACATGCGTGCCCAGGCACAGGCACCAAGACCACATTATGTAAGGGCCCCCTAGGATTACATGAACCAAGGGGACATGAAGCAAATAGGTTTACACTTTAGAGATGCCTGACCAATGCACTTACCGCATCTGAAGGAAGAACAACCTGCATCAGTCCATGAAAATCTCGAAGTACTAGAAACATATCATGCCTGAGATACAAACATAAATCAGAAATCTGTAACAAGTTTAACAAAATGCATTCAGGTTTCTATTAATTCCATATAAAGTGTATGGAGGGGAACGATCCGGCTGGGGGTCCTGTACACAGCCGGACAGAGATCTCCATTACATTACTATAGGAAGCCTCATACTGCGGGCAGGGACCTCGCCTGCACACAGGGGTCATTCAGCTTCCATGGACTTATATTTGGTGTATTATGCATTCGGAGCAATCGATGGGATACAAACTCAACCCCTTTAATTTCTTCTGTGGTTTAATTATATTCCACAAAACTGAAATCCTGCAACTCAAAAAAAAACACAACCTGTAAAATACTTCTCACACTCACCTCTGATACTGGAGCCACCCACATAACGTCACCTCCTGCCCCACATGAGCCGCACGCAACTCCCCGCACGTGTGTGATCGGAAGGCAAAACTATTCAAGTCTAAAAGAATATGAAAAAAAAAAAAACACTTACAAGGAATATCTTACAGATTTTCTTTTGGACTTCATATTATTCAGTTTTTATTTTCATATATATTATTTTCTATTTTCTGGGCATGATTATGGGGGCTGCCGTCTTGCTTGAGCTCTAGTAACAGTATTTAGTAATGTACATCAGAGCAGCCTCATGGCCACAGGCAACAACAGAACTAAGGTTCCCATTCACTGGGGGTGCCACCTTGCCACTTGCTCGGGGACCCAGCAGTAAGACCCACACCAATTAGCTTGATAGCCCCTATTCTGTGCATAAAGAATAACATTGAAAACCTAGGTACAACCCCTTTTCTCCATGAACCGTGTCCCATTGTGAAAGCGTAATTGGGCTTCTCTACACATGAGCTTTAACAAGGCAGAAATGGGCATTGCTGGATGTGTGTGTCCTTAAGAAACCCGTACACAGTGCGGCCATAGTAGTTACGCCCAAGCTTCCAGCTCTATTCACATGTATTATGGTTTACTCCAAACATTAAAGACCAATAACTCAGTGCTGGATAGTCACATTGTTGTCAAACAGACATCAACTGCACCCAATAGTCCCCAATTATTTACAGTATAAATAATCCCTATGTCTGCGCTATACAGGCAATCCCTGGGTTAATGACAAGATAGGTTTTGCAGCTTTGTTCTTAAGTTGAATTTGTATGCAAGTCGGAACTGTATATTTCATCATACCGTTTGTAACTAGGGGTTGTCTGTATGTTGGGTGTTCTTAAGTAGGGGAAAGCCTGTATTATCAATCACTTATTTCACTAATAGTGCGGCATGTAGTGCACAATGCAACACCAATAGAGCAGCCAGATATACATAACCCCAGTAATATAATGCATACAAAAGTAAAGAGAACATTCAGCACATTCAGGTGACCCAATGCTTAAAGGGGTTCTCCAGTGACAAACAAGTTAGCCCCTATCCATAGGATAGTGGCTAACTTTCTGATCAGTAGGGGTCAGAGATGTACCGGTAAGCGCCAAAAAACATGAAAATTGGGGTCTGTTGTAGCCCATGACTCTGATCCCCACCTATCACAAACCCCCTTTCAATAATGCAGCGGCAGATATTTTGAGAGCTTTGGCAAAATCTATGAATACACAATGAAATCCACTGACCTCTGAGGGCCATGGGATTATCAGGTAGAGCTTTCTTAGAAAACATTACTATAATTTGAGTGTAAAAGTGTAACTAAACTCTCGACAAAAATGTAAAAATGTGCAGACAGTAATAGTAAACTTTGTAATACACCTTATTGAAGAATTCTGTTCCTTTGCCCTACTTTTCCCCTGCCTTTCTTTCTTAATGAAGCAGTTTGTGTAAATCAACTCTATGGGGCACATTTACTTACCCGGTCCTGTCGCGATCCCCGATCCGGACGGTCCGGCGAAGATGAAGTCACGAAGATCGTGCGCCGATATCCTGCATGTGTCGCTCCCCACTCAGGTCCGCCGGAGTTCAACTTCTTCCCGGTGCTTGTAAGCGCATGGCTTGCGACACAATTTGAGATGTTAAATCCCGTGCGTTGTCCGAATCGGTCAGATCGTCCTACGACCTGCCCCCCGGTTTGCGCTGTGCGAAAGCCAACACCGATGTGCCAAAAAACCCAGTTAAATGCGGCGCAAAACAGAAAAATTTGGGAAACCCGGCGTTCTGTGGACCCTTGGTAAATGTGCCCCTATGTTCTATTCACCCCATTACCTGAGGCGCTGGGAGCCTGGTGACTGGTTGGGCTGCCGGCAGCTTTCCTCCAGGGAGTCGCACACAACGTCCTGATTCCTGGTTGTCTCCATAAGACGCCGCTGCCCATCAACAGCTTCACCCCGGCACGAAGAGCCATCACTTGTTCTCCACCAGGTCCGGTCCTATAGACATCACAAGAGAAGAACAAACTTCAGCAGATGTGGGTAGGAAAGTAATCGGATAGAGACAAACAATAGGATGTGCTCTCACCCTGGTGTGATGGCATCAATAACTATAACAAAGGAAGTAGCAGCGACTTCCCACAACACATGTCAGAGCGGGTGGGTAAGTATTTATAGACAATCCCTTTAATAACTGGATGCAATACCAAAATTCTTTATGTTATATAATTTGTCTTTCAGGATCTCTCTTTGCTGTCACTGAATTAAAAAACAAAAAAAAAAAAAAAAAACACCTTTTTATCCAAATCACAGACTTCATAAAATACATATATTTCTGGCAATGCTCTAAAGGCCACATATAAAAGAACATAAAGGGTGAACTTATTACTATAAACGGAGGCAAATCCCCCCCCCCCCCCACTCCACAAAAAAAATAAACTGAGCACAATTTTATAAAGGGAAAATCGACCATCAAAATCCATCATGATAAACCAGGGACACTTACTCATAGATAATAATAATTCTTTATTTATATAGCGCACACAAATTACGCAGCGCTGCACACAGTTTGCTAAACTAGTCCCTGTCCCCAATGGGGGCTCACAATCTAATCAACCTACAGGTATGTTATGGAGTGTGGGAGGAAACTGGAGGACCTGGAGGAAACCCACACAAACATCCAGGCACTGTGACTGTGGTAATCTAATTATATGTCATCCACTGCCTCCTTCCTTCTAAAATCAACTTTTAAAAATCATGCTAATGAGGTGGTTACCAGAGCCCCCCTGTGCTACAGCTTCACAGACTGTTACACTGTCTCACCCCCTCCCCTGCTCCCCTAGTAGGCAGCATTAGAATTTAAATAATTATAATAAAATAAATAATTTTAAAATAACATCCTGAAAATAGTTTTAGAATGTATATATATTATTAAAATTACATATTTCTAATAATTAAAAGCACAAAACAGTAAAATATATAATCAGGCACAACTACTGGAGCTATAAAGCGGCGGCGAATACAATGGTTTCCATTCACTGACAGCAAAGACAAACCGTATAAAGATGCGGTGCATTATAATTCTTGCAGTCGTTGACAACAGATACAAGAAATTCTACACATCTGTATAAAATGAAGAACACTTGACGAGAGCGGGTCCCCTCTCACCCTGTCACATGGCGGCCGGGCGTCCTTGTGCAACCAAACCTCAACCCAGGCGCAATGTAACCTGATAGAACGCAGGCCGTCACGTGACGCGCGAAACCCAAACACATATCAGCCTGTCGGGCAAAGCGAGGGGCGGGCGGCCATTTTTACTAATGGCAAAGAGCAGCGGCGCTCTTCGATTACGTCACCAGGGTCTGTTTTGCGTTTCATGCCTCGCTTCCGCCTTGGGCTGCGGTAACTTCCGGGAAGTCCCAGAAATTTGAAAAGTATAACCGCCAAAATGGAGGAGAGGGATAGAGCTGCGCCCGGTGTACACTGAGCGGCGGGGGGAGCGCTGTGCATTGCTGTAAGGACCATTCTTATACGTAACTATATCTTCTAGCGGGGGCGGGTGTATGTGGAGAGCTCTGCACGTGTTATGGCTTAAACTGTATTTTTTTTTCATTTAAAAGGATGCTTGTGATCTTACTCAGAGCTGCAGAGTGCGTTACAGTGTGTCAGTGCAGTGCTGCTTCACTATACAGTCATTAAAGGGAATGGATACGTGTTGTGTATGTAACCACGGACCTGATCACCTGTTATTACCGGGATCATCCGACAATCAGACAAATTGGCCTTGTATATAACCTGCTGCAGGTAGAGATAGATGTTTCCCATAGCAATTGCTGAGATAACACATTGTAGCGGAGGCTGCATGCTACAGGCTGTGCTGCTGCTGTATTCATTCTGATCCTCTGTTAAAGGGATTTTTCCATAAAATAAACTTTTCTATGTCTGTGTGATTGCTGGAGATAGTTGGGCTCAGTATTTGGTTTCATTTTCCAGCCCCGTACATTTTACAATGTGCAGGACTGATACAATCCCAGTTCTCGTGATCGGTGGAGGTTCTAACAAATGATATTGAACACATCCCATCACTCTTAAAGTTTGCATTCACTATTGTGATTTTTGGCCAACTTAAAGCTGACTGGTGAGGGTCTGACTGCTGTGGCCCACAGAGATCTGGAGAGCAGGGGGTCCCGCACTCGCTGGAGGAGTGGCAGGTCAAGCATGTGTCGTGCTGCTCCTTTCAGTACTATGGGAGAATCTGTAATTGCAGACCACAACATTCCGGAATCTATGATAATTACATTCATAATATTGAATGGAGCAGTAGGAGGCATGCTTCACTTGCCGCTCCAGTCATGGATGAGAACAGGTCTCATCCATCCTATTCTGTGAACTTAATTTGTTGGTTATCCCTATTCATAGAGATTTTCTAGGAATAATGGAAAAACATTTGGGGCAGGGATAAGGAAAAAACGAAAATCCTAAGTCTCAGCAGACATGGGACTAGCTGTGATCAATCAGTACCATCAATGGCCTCAGTGATGGAACAAGTGATCCCATTGGTTCCTTTGGCCTACTCTAGATTTTATTTTATTTTATTTTTTTTTTGCTTTCTATTCCCTTTTCCATACTCCAGCCCCATGTGATTTTTTTTTTCTGGATTCCTGGCCCATACTGATATGTTTATAATCCAACACCCAAATATCCTGAATGTTTGATAATACTTTTGCCTCCAGCTAAGAATTGCGATACACTGTACACTTTCAGAAAGACCTAAAATAGAAGACTAGGAGCAACCAATGATAAATAATATTTATTTACTATTTTATTATTATGTTATTATTATTAGACCAATAATAATAATAATAATAAAGACTATACTTTGAAGAAAGGCTGAACAATTAATCATCAGTTTGGAATATAAATGTTTTGGCTTTCATCTCTATACATGTGAATACCAGCAGGATAATCTGTTTCCTTCTCCGCACTTGTTATTAATGCTTCACATATAATAAGTTATGCTGTGTTATTTTGTGCAGGATATGCAAACGCCTAGTGATGGGGTGTCCACCCCAAAAAGTAGGTCATCAGCAAGAAGGAGCAGCCTCTTTCACAGCTCGAGGTATCCTCCAGGAACTTTAACCTCCGCACGGCGACGCTCGGCCTGTCGAAGTTTGTCTAAAAGGAAAATCCAGCAGAGCACCACCTTAGAGGTAGAGCCACAATTTCTTCCTCTATAATCTATATAATAGATGTTATATAGCAGTGATGGCGAACCTTTTAGAGACCGAGTGCCCAAACTACAACCAAGACCCGATTATTTATCGCAAAGTGCCAACACAGAAATGTAATTTGTGATTTATACTCCCTTCTCTGTCACAGTTTTCATTGATACCAGCACCTGAGGACACCAATAAAGCAAAAAATAGTCCCAGTTAGAGCTGTCACTTTAAAATAGCTCTGTGCACAGCAAGTCCTGGGCTGTCTGGGACTGCAGGAAGATACCTGGAGTCATCTATGGTGATGGCCTGAGTGCCCACAGAAAGGGCTCTGAGTGCCACCTCTGGCACCAGTGCCATAGGTTAGCCATCACTGTTATATAGTCTATATACTGTGCCAGTCCATACACCTGTATACCAGAGCTGCAAGGAGTCCAGATGCTATATTAAAATGTGTTATTATTTCCCATGTATTTGGCATCGTCCCAATAGTTTTTCCCATCTAATAGACTATTTATTATTTTGTAAGTTTATGATCATTAAGAATCTGATCTATAATATTATTATTATTATTATTTATTTTTTCTTTCTTTGTGATTTCAGGAGCCTCTTGATCCGGCAAAGGCGGCTCTGCTCCTCCAAAAACAGTGGACACTATACAGCGTGACACCGATGCATAAATTCACGTACACAAGGCTGAAAGAATATTCCAAGCATCTGTCTGCACATATAGCTGCGGAGAAGCAGAAGGGGCTTGCCGTTGAAGTGGGCTCAGAGCTGACCCTTAAAGCCACATTTTCCTGTTTACCTGGGCTCAAGGGAAAGGACAGAGATCCACTTGCATTGCTGATTCAGGTGAGACTAAAACACTGAATCGGATCATATGTTGCCCATAGGGACTACTCTCCATATAGATCTGATCAACATCCTCATTTATAGCTGACTAATATGTGTTCGTGATTTGTGGACCCGCACTTGCTAGATTTCACGGAATGACCACTGTGCAGCGAACGGGACTCTTTGCATCATATTGATATGACACA
This sequence comes from Engystomops pustulosus, assembly GCF_040894005.1. Taxonomy (NCBI): domain Eukaryota; kingdom Metazoa; phylum Chordata; class Amphibia; order Anura; family Leptodactylidae; genus Engystomops; species Engystomops pustulosus. The sequence goes on from NC_092420.1 coordinate 80,286,793, forward strand.
GGGAGTCCCTTCTGCTGCCGTAATGAGAACATAACTGCTTCAACACTGCTGTATCCTAGGGAAGCAGGGACTCCTTGCATCATTTTTTACTATGATGCATGGAGTCCTATTCTTTGCACTGTGGTCAGTCTGTGAAATCTAGCCAGCGCAATAACGGACCAACCTCAGTGTGTAATGTTTCATTCCAAAAGCTCAGAGTTTCTCATTTCATTTTCATGTGAGGAATTGAATGAATCATTTTAAGACTTTTCTCCTCTTCCTTCCTCTCTTCTGAAGATTTCTTCAAAAGCTCCTTTCACCAAGGCCGGCACGGAAGACCGCATTGTGTGGACAGGCTTGTTTTGCGGGACCTACACAGAGGACGATATACTGGATATGGTGCCACAGACATTTACTTGCCTTCCGCTCTTCCTGTATAACGGAGCAGAGGCGCTCACCGCTATAGTGGGTACATGGTTCCAAAAAAATTTTGACTGCTGCTTTGGTAAACTAGTGATCAGTTCTCACGACCTGACCTGGTTGGCTGTTATGTGGACTGGGTATGAAGTGCATGGACATGTGCCAGCCACAGAACTCATCTTCTCTGTGCCCGTTGAGCCCCACATGGACATTTCCTACACCATCCACGCAGAAGATTTCAAAGCTCTATGGAACGATATACATAAATCAAAAGACGAGGTGACGGTAGAGGAGGTGGACCATTTATTTCAGTGTCTTTATTCACATTTCTTCAGACACTTTAAAATCCACTTATCAGCGACACAACTTGTCAAGGTGACGGCCTCTGTGGTATCGGCGCATTGTGAAGGAAAGGTCAAGGTGAGTGATTTTGCATCTCTTGTGTATCAAACAATGGTTAGCACAGTTACGTGGTAGTATAGTAGATTTTATTTTTGGGTCGGGGGATCACTAATATGACCATATTGACTGAGAGCACTTTATGTATATAGTGTTACTGACAGTGACTGGAGCTTCAGCTCTGTGAAAGACCCTAGGGTCTGCAGAATCTGCTTATTGCATCTGCTCATACCTTTTATCTGTATCTGCAAACATCAGGGTGTATCTGTGGATTCGTCACACAGTGTTTAAAGAGGACCTGTCGCCCGTAATTTCGGCACTAGTAAGCAGTTCCTAGTGACGAAATTATGGGTGACAGGTCCTCTTTAAGCCTCACGCACAGGGACTGCGACTAAATCTGGCACAATGACTTCTACTGGGTATGGTCGCCGAGCTGCGCTACTGATGGCGTGCATCATGTTGCTGCCCGCCTCCTCCATAAGGTTGTGTGCATGCGGCCCAATACTGTCGCTGTGATAATCATATACAACCTGTGCATAAAAAAACCTGCAGCATAAGCTTCTCTCAGCTGTGGATTTTTCATCTACTGCAAATAAGTAGCCTGATTGTTGTGTGGACATCATCTTTTGCAATGCAAATGCTGAACACTGACCGGGGCAGTCATTCATCAGCATGTGCAGGTACCCTAAGACCGTTATGGAGTGTCCCCAAACCACAGCAAAATACCCACTTATTTATCACAAAGTGCTGACCTGGAAATGTAATAAAAAATATTGCTCCCCTCAGCTGATAAAAGCATCTTCTTTGGACACCAATACAGGGGAAAGAAGGAGGGGGGTTTTGGATTGCAGCTTCCCTCGACGGTCCCCTTGCACAAGGAGGATAAAGGGGCACGAGGTCCAATGATAATTGGTCAAAGGAAGTGTGGCTTTAAAATAGGACTGAATGCAGCTTATCCTGAGCTACCCGGGACTGCAGCAGGATGCCCGGAGTCACTCTATCTGAAAAAACTCTGATAGGGCGATGCACCCACGGAGGTGGCTCTGAGTACCACTTCTGCCACCTGCGTCATAGGTCCGTCACCACTGCCCTAAGTGGACAAACTTATCTGCTTTTTACAGACTTCCTGCCTCTAATGATGTATAAGACGACTCTGGTGTTTTATCACTTTATTCATAGAACTATACACTTAGAGTATAGAGTGTTATCTATAGAGAGCACGTTTTTATAGTGAGCAGCCTCCGACGTGGCTCATAATATATAACGTATGATTATTTTATTTGGGGCTTGTGTAGGCATGAAACTTGAAAAGTTAGTACAACCCCTTCCTCCTCACTGACCGGATTGTTGTCCCCCTGTGCTCAGGAAGTCTCATAGGAGTTTAATGAGAAAATTGATCTGTAAGTGTATTTACAGATTGCATCCAATGTGCATTTAAAATTCAGCCTGAAATCTGATGTGTCACCCATGTGCACCCAATCCTGTGGTACATGCACTCCCTCAGGACGCGGAATTTGCACCAAATTGTTCTTCTGTACCAAACGGTTTCCTGTATTTTCATTACCTTAAAAATTGTATATTCATACTGAAGGTATCAAAATTATGAATTAACACATGTGGAGTTATAGGTTCATTTTGCTGTGATTACTGCTTTACACATTCTTTGCATTCTCTTCTTTTGATGAGCTTCAAGAGGTAGTCACCTGAAATGGTCTTCCAACAGTCTTGAAGGAGTTCCCAGAGATGCTTAGCACTTGGCCCTTTGCCTTCACTCTGCAGTCCAGCTCACCCCAAACCTTCTTGTCTGGGTTCAGGCCTGGTGACTGGAGGCCAGGTCATCTGATATAGCACCCTATCACTCTCCTTCTTGGTCAAATAAGCCTTACGCAGCCTGGAGGTGTGTTTTGGGTCATTGTTCTGTTGAAAAATTAAATTATGGTTCAACTAAACACAAACCGGATGGAATAGCAGCCGCTGCAAGATGCTTGGGTAACCAAGCTGGTTCAGTATAATCCCCAACAGTGTCACCAGCAAAGCACCCCCCACACCATCACAAATCCACCTCCATGCTTTATGGTGGGAGCCAGGCATGTAGAGTCCATTTGTCTGCCTTTTCTGTGTCGCACAAACACACGGTGGTCAGACTATGACTTCCTTCATACGGCCATTGGGGGATGTATATATGGTCGGCATTTATATGTCCCCATAGGCAGGCAAGTTCCGTACCCGGGAAAAGATGGGTGCGTCAGGTACACACTTGTGACTATAGCCTAAAGCACAGATCTAATGTCCATTCCTCGTGTTCTTTAGCTCAAACAAGTCTATTGTGCTTGTTGTGTGTCCTCAGCAGTGGTTTCCTAGCAGCTATGTTACCATGAAGGCTGCTGCACACAGTCTCCTCTTACCACTTGTTGTAGAGATCTTTCTGCTAGACCTCTGTGCGGCAGTGACCTGGTCTCTAATCTGAGCTGCTGTTACCTGCAATTTCTGAGGCAGACTCTTGGTCTTCTTTTCCTGGGACAGTCCTCGTTAGCCAGTTCCTTTTGTAGCACTTGATGGATTTTGGAACTGCACTTGGGGACATTTTATAAAACCCTTTTTTAACTGATGGTCCCAGCCCCATTTATAAGACAAGAAATCTTATTAAACCTGCCAGGGCACCTGTGATGTGAAAACCTTTTCTGGTGACTACCTCTTGTATCTCCTCAAGAAAATGCCAAGAGTGTGCAAAGCGAAAGATGGCTACTATGAAGAACATAGAATATAAGACATATATTTTCAGTTGTTTCACACTTTTTTTGTTTGTTTTGTTACGCATATACTTCCCCGTGTGTTATTTCATAGTTTTGATGCCTTCAGTGCAATTTTTATAGTCGTAAAAATACAGAAACTGGAAAGGTGTATCTAATTTATTGACTTTAAAAGTTAGATTTTTCCTTCCCAATAATCGCATCCTCTTGTTCTTTTTCTCCCCAGTTCCTCAGTAAGGACTACCTAATACGAGTGCTGGGATTCATCACGGAGCTGGCCGTCAATAACATCCAGTATTAGAGACAAGGACTTGCATGGAGACTTGATCCGCAATGTTCAGGCCCCTACTGACTCCCATGGACATGTTACGTGTATTGCCGCGGCCTTCCTATTTTTATTCTGTCTGTGCGGCTGTGAATTCCTGTACATATTAAATACTTATTTATGGACGTTTTAGGTGTTGCCCACCACAACTAGGACATCCCTGCTTTTAATCTTGCAGCCTGCACTATAGGAATGAGCTGGAAGTAGCTCGGTGGCTTATTCACATGGCCGTTTTTTTTGTAAAGACTGATGCAAATCGGCTGTGAAAATGAAATCCTTTTTCCACAACCGCTTTTTGCATCCAGTTGTGTGAATAGACACTTTGCACCATCTATGAATTACCACTGTCCCCGTGACACTGAACGTCAACCCATTAATGACAAAGCACTTTGAGTTTGTTTTAAACCTCGTGGTCTTACAGTATTTTATGTGTGTCCTTTGTCCTGTATGTGGAATAAATTTGATTGCAAATCAGATACATTGTACCGTATATACTCAAGTATAAACTTGGCTTATACTCGAATCAAGAAAAAAAGTGTACTCGCCTTCCACCGCCCGCTGACCTTCTAATGTGTACGCCTATCGTCATGGTGCCTGCGATGGACCGCGTGGGAACACAGAACTGATGCTGGAGCCACGATGGATAGAGGAGGACACAACACCCCCCCTTAATCATTATATAGGGGGCAGGGGCTGGCTGTATGCTAGAGGGGGCTGGCAGGCTACATGCTGGGGGGGGGGGGGGGGGGGGAAGGCTGTGACCAATGCATTTTCCACCCTCGCTTATACTTGATTACTCCAGTTTTTTTGTGTTATAATTAGGGGTCCCGGGTTGGCTTATAATCGAGTATATATGGTAAACTTTTAAGATTCAGAAAGCTCCGTTCATCTCTATGTGCAGAAAGCAGTACAAAGAAGTCTCGTACAGCTGAGTAGAGAGGCCGAGCACATAGAAGACCACCACTATATTCATCGTGACCCCACCATCATAAGCGGTATGAAACCACCAAGGCTCAGCCTCTGTTGTGTTCTGCGGATGTGAATCGGGGTTTTTGGACTATTTCAATCACATCCAAACCAAAAACGGTCTGTGAATCCGTCCTTGGTGATCTTCAGAGTCCACGTCTGGTGCTTGGGTGTAATAGTGACTGATGGAGGAGAAAACACTACATCCACACAGGCATTTTTTTTTTTACATAAATTTTTTAATGAAAAATCTTTTTGTACAAATCTACTGCAAATAAATATATAAAGTACAAAACAGACTTTTTGGTTGAGGGTTAAAAAGATTTAATACAAATGATCATGTGAGCTAATGATGATGACGGCAAATAATGGAGTCGCATGTCCTCACCCTCTGTGATCCATTACTTGTGTCATCAGTGTGTGATGTCCACTAGGTAATAAGGTAGGAATAGGGCCTACTCCTAAATTTTCCGCTCCGGCAGTCGGCTCACTCTTGTGTGAGAGCCCATAGAAATACATGGGACTGTGGCTAGAACACAACCAAAATAATATGTTTAAAGGAATCTACCAAATTAGTGACAAACCACTTACTCATTGATCCAGGCATTATGACTGTGGTAATCTTCTTATATTTGTTATCCATGGCCTCCTTTTCTCTTTAAGTCAACTTGTAAAATTATTCTAATGAGCCTAAGCTACCCTGGCCTTTCTCTGTTCTGGCTTTACTAACTGTTACACTGTCTCATCATCCTCCCTCTGCACTTGTGGAAGTGATTACGGCAGAAGTCCTGAGAGAGCAGGAGGTAGGGTGAGACCTCAGACTCTTTAGCCCCATTTTAAAAGTTGATTTTAGAAGGGAGAATGCCATGGATAACAAATATAAGAAGATTACCACAGTCCCGGCGCCTGGATCTATGAGTAAGTGTCCCTGGTTTATCATGATGGATTTTGAGGGTAGATTTCCTTAAGTAACATACGATCCAAAATGCACGATTCTACAGCTGGCGTGCCAACAGTGTGTAAAAACAGGACATATTCAAAAGAAACGGATCAGCAACTCCACCAAAATACGTATAAAACTATTAATTATTTATTTGATCTTTATTCGTTTTATATGTGTCTAGGTGGAGTTGATGATCCATTTCTTCTGAATATCTACGGATTTCCTTAAAGGGCATCTAGCACCAGGATGAAGGACTGTATGCAAATGAGCCTCAGAGGCTACAGGCTGCTTATGAGTTAATGTAGCCTGGAGCCCCTCGGGCTCATTTGCATACAGCCCTTCATCCTGGTCCTAGATGCCCTTTAAGTGTGCATCCAGGCTAAGCAAAACATTGCAGGACATATCTAAACCTTCAGGTTACATAACTTCCCTCCCCCTGTGCAGTAGCCGCAGGGATCATGAGTTTGTCTCTCTATATTTTGAGGGTTACAAATAGTGAAAAACAACACATTTAAAGGAAAACTCCACTATTCCACAATATATTTTACCCTTACAAACATAAATTGAGATTAAATTGCTGAATAAGTTGTTGTTGGTTTTTTTTTTGTTTGTTTGTTTTTTTTCATTTCTGTTTTGCAAGTTACTTTTAAAACATTTTAAATCCTATTTTTCATTCCGAATGACTCTGTCGACCACCACTGGATTAATAGTTATTAGAGACCCCTGCTAAATTGACCAATATTGACGGGGAAACCTGTGAAAAAGGGGTTGGCGCCGTCTGTAGCAGGAATCTTTTTATTAGCTTATACAACCCCTGGGATAATCGTTGACCATGTATACGATAAAAAAAACAAAACAAATGAAAAATATTAGTGATATAAAACAATGGATTGTAAACCATGATTCGCCGACTATTGGGATGTCGTGTCATGTCGTGTTACATCAGCCGGAGAGCTCCATATTCAGGTTGCAGAATATCGGACTGGACTCTGGTACTGAATATGGTGTGGATGATGTCGATGGCGCGCTGGTGCTTTCACCTATAGTTAGAATTCTGACTCTCTTCTGTATTCGCATTCTTGCAACATATAGCGATGGCTGCCGCTCCTTTACCACCCTTTGGATTTAATACGACGCATGTGTCATCAATAGGATAAGCTCCCAGAATGTTAGATCCCCGGGAATAGGCATTACAACCGGTTAGGGTCCAGCCATCGTCACATGACACGGTCACCTGAAACGGGGAAAAGCAAGATGTTCAAACTCATGTACAGAGTAATTGTAAAATATGGCCAAAATGACCCTCCTGTCTTTACCATGATATACAAATTACTCAATGGTATTTAAAAGGCTATTCCAAGAATCAGCATAATTCATATACAAATGGGTCCTTAAAATAGAAGCTAATGTGTAATTAGTTGTTATTTAAAATTTTAGCATAAAAATGCTGTAGATAAAAAATGTAATGAAGAGTTAAAATGCTACCGGCCCTTTAATCAGTCCGTTGATTTCCTCCGAGGGAGGAGACACAGGACAGAAGATGGCCGCTGGTCACATGTCCATATCACATGTCCTGCACCTGCCTGGGCAGGTCATGTGATCACCACTACTTTTGGCTGTAGTTGGTTGGTTGCAGTGCATCCACTATGGCCAGTGTTGTGGTGAGACGTCATCTCAGTGAGGTAATGTGCAGTGATGGCAGTTACACATCATTACTATGGTAACAGAGCAGGACCTTCTGTTACATCATCACTGGGAGCAGCGCATAAGCGGGAGGAGGAGTTACTGAGAATTAAATGATCATGGGACTTGTAGTTTCCAGTAGCGGCCATCTTGATGATAACTCTGCATACTTTAGAGAGGCCATAAAATTTGTAAATCATAAAATCCAACTACTGAAGCTCTGATTTCTGACTAATTACGGTACATTCCCGGGATACCCCTGTCTCTGAGTAGGTGGGATATTAGGTAGATATTGCTATAATGTGCAGCTGTGATATATGATACATATAACCATACAGATAAGCTGCTATATTTACCTGTTTACTTTGTATCTTTCATGAGGGTCTTATATTGAGCTACTGCATATTATTTGCATTTTTACATTTACATATTTATGCTATTAATGATTATTTGGGCTCGTTACCTGGCTGTCCCTATTGTCTCATCTGGAATATATTTTATGAATTTTTAATTCTATATTTCTAATAAAGACAATTTTTTAAATATAATCCTTGATTTCTCTCATCTTGTTTTTAGGTGTATTGGCCAAAAAGGATCAACTTTAACTATAGGTGGTGGACTTGTATGAGTTACAGGCTCCTTATGCCCCCATTCCAAATTCCGGTGTACATGTACAGTGCAGCAGTGGTACTGTCAGTTCTCAATAGGATTTACCCACTGCAGCATTTGTGTACAGGAGGGTTTAGTGAATGTGAATACTGACAAGACTCAACATGTCTATGAAGAAGTGTTTCTCTAGAAATGTACAATGGCAAATTATCATACGGGTTAGAGATGCCTCTGGTTTTGCCTATTTGACCAGGAGCGTAACCGAGTCTTGGAGGGGTGGCGTGTCCATGGGTGCCAGGACTCTTACCTTCTCTGTGAAGCCCACGGGAAAGTGTTCCTTAACTTTGCAAGAGATGCTTGGAGCATGACAACACAAAGCATGAGAAGTTATTCCGCTTTTCCCAATGCATACAGGATCTCTGTCCCCGGAGCTGTGTGCCGGCCTCACGTGGTTACTGAAATGGCCACTCAGAGAATGGGAACTACAACCTGAACCACAGAGAAGGAAAGGGTTACTTGTCATATGTAAAACAAATCCTATTTATGTTGTAGTGAAGAACAATGCATAGAGTAGATACCAGTCAGAACATGGTCCTCCTGTGAGCAGCTGGCAGCAGACATGGTGTTGGCCCGGTCTGTGGTACTCGCATTAACGCTGCAGCTTGCTTTTGGCCAAACACAACATCTAGCGATCGCATAGACTCCATCTCCGCCAAAGGCGTTGTGCGCGGTGCAGATTTTCTTACCGTCTTTATCCTGCATGGTAAAGATTATTATTGTGAATTGATCCATGTAAGTTTTGCTCCAATATAGAGGAATTTGTAGCATCCACAACCCTGGGACATGACATGGACTTACAGCCGGGTAGGAGAAGTCTGTCTCTTAATGGAGTTTTCTACAAATATGGAGGGGTTGAATCACAGAACAAATAACGTGCTCTGGCTCCCATATTTAGTTTTTTGGCATTGCGCTCGGCCAAAAGTGCCAGGTGGTCATGGGACCGGGCCAATAAGGAAGCCACTCATTGAACTTCTGATCGGGTGCAGCGCCTAAAAACTGAAGTACTTGAGCCACTCAGGAGCCAGTGCAGTGACCCCGTAGGGATTAATTAAACGAACATGGCTTGCAATCTTAATTTTCAGGCACCTCTCATCGCGGCAGTCTCTCTTTATGAATTTGAGATCTGAGGTGGCCCGGGCAGCCCTCGCTTTGGGTTAGGCAAACTTTAAATCACCGCGGCCCGCATCTCCAAAGCCTCCCGTGTGCGGGGGCTGTAGACATCATAATATCACCATGTCTGTGGGTTTCAGAGTCCGCACATACAAATGTACAGGAGAAGAAGTCTGCTGCAGCTTCGGGGGAGCGGGGAGAGGTGAGTATTGAGGTACCTAGCCCCTATGCTGTACATCCATTTAGCACAGCACAGGCACAGAGAGTCGGATAACACAAAGCCTGGTGTTTGACACCTGTGTCATATATTAATGTGTGGATTTTTTGTACCTACCTCCACCTGTTCCCCTTTTCTTTTACCATTTCTAGAAAAGCTGGAGCAGCTGAACATTTCCTCATTGCCGGTGCACTGCACAGATGTGGTTGCTGTACGGGCAAAGCCGGATGGTTTTGACCAAACTGTTCGACACAAAAGTTGTTCATCTAAGAGAAGAAATAAGGATGCATTGCAATAAGATGATTTTAAGATGGATTCTGACTATAGGAAAACACAGCTGCCTCTTTAAGTGTCAATATACATGAGCATAGAACTGAGGCTTAATTTTAAAGGGGTTGGCCACTTTAGCTCATGTTTTTTGTAATGTGTGTGTAAAGGGGGCAGGATATTAGGTTAATTACCAATATACATCTAAATAAACATTAAATCTGAACCACTTTATTATTATAGACCTCTTGTCTTTTACCTCATCAGCCAGACATTCCTTTCCCTAAAATGGCCGCAGATGGAGGGTCATGTGATCTTTATCTGTTTATGAACAATGGTCATCTAGTAATTATGCGCAGTTAGCCAAATGGGTGGTATCAGTTGTATATGGGTTTCCATGCACAGCGTGGATGCCCAATCACTGCTTCCAGTGTAGGGTCACCCTACTGGTGACACCTACTTGGCAAACTACCGAAAGTAAATTTCTAAGAACAAAGAACACAGTTATGATAAAAGTTTATCTAGAATTATTATCCTCTTGAGTCACTAACCTTATTCTGCAGACACCTTATAAAACTACATTCTAGCTCCTGATCTTTCCTTCCTCTCTATTTGGATATTTTCCTATTAGGATCCATTTTACTGCAAAGTCACATCTATAGCAGTGTGGGGATATACATGAAGATTGTCTCATAATATCATATTATTTACATTGTATAAATTGGAGCATATACAGGGCACATGCTAAGTAACTTGCCATTAACAAATTTGACGGGTAATCCAGCCACCCGGTTCGGGGTGATGAGCCGCTGATCGTCAGGAAACCAGGCTTCGTTAATGGCATTCTTGGTAGAAAAGTGAATAAGTCTTTGCCTCAATTCTGTTACCGTCAGGTCCGACTTTCCATTTAATATCATTGCTGCGATACCTAAAATAGAGCCATGGATAGAGCGGTCAGTGGCATCCTAATAATGCTAAAAAAAAGTGCAATAATGGGTGGTGCGTGCTGATCGAGGGGCAAATGCCCAAGCAGAGAAGAGTAGAGTGAACTTGTAAATAAAATCCTTAAAAATACACCAAATACTATAATATATAAAGCCATTTAATGAAACCCAAAGGGGCGAGGATCATGCCATGGTAATGTATATATAACGAGGAGGACACTAACAATTCCGTAGATTAATATAAACCTCTCCAAAACTCAAAGTGAACTAAACCAATCAATGAACTCCATAGAAATAGCCGGTCATACCTGCCACATGTGCGGCTGCTTGAGATGTTCCGCTCTTAGACGTAAAACAAGTGCTGCAGTCACTGGATGCGCCGATAATATCATCACCCGGAGCAAACATATCAACACAATTGCCAAAATTAGTGCCAAGTACTCCCATCGTTACTGGCTGGTCTTCATAGTTGGTGGCTCCGACTGTAATGACCTATAAATGCGATTGATCAATATTATAAGATGATTGTATATTTGTGTCCCATTCAGTATCATCTGCTATAGACTTATACTCACCTCTGGTTCTGAAGCTGGGGAGTACAGACAAGCGTCGTCCTTGTAGTTCCCAGCGGCGGCAATGATGATTACTCCGGATTTGATAAGCACCCGGGAGGCCATATTGAGCGTTTGGCTGAACCCTCCGACAAAAGGGATGAGAACAATCAGGGGACTATATGGCTGCTCAGTCAGAGCTTTCTTTATGTACTCCAGACCTGCAAAAAATCCAAAAACAATATAACTAGTATTAAAAAAGAGCAGCATTGTTGCCTTTATCAGATATTGCTGCTCTTAAATGAAGTCGGCTGTAATACCAAAGATGAACAAAAGGGGCGTTATTCCATGCAGGGACATCCACCACAAGGGGGATACTGTGCTAAAAGTAAGCAGCATTGATAACAACCAGTACATACCCATTAAACTTCCACTCACAGTCCCTTTACCCTGACAGTTCAATACACGTAAGCTCCGCAGATTTACACCTTTGGCCACACCAGCGTCTCTCCCGTTGAGCACCCCGGCTAGGTGGGTCCCATGGCTCTCACATTTACTGGCCTTTAAGGGAAAAAAACACACTTTTATATTGGAAAAAATATTAAATTATCATTGCTACTAAAGGGTTTATAAAATGGTGACCCGAGCAATCATCAGTATGTGTGTAATCGCAATGTGAACGCTATAACCGACCTGTCGATAGAATCTGGTCCCATCTTCCTCAGGAACATTCTCAAATTCTGTAACTTGAACTTTCCCTTCAATCTCCCTATGGTTGCTTTGTATGCTGGTGTCTAGGAGATACACCTCCACAGACTCTCCGGTATCTAAGGAGAAGATAGACAGTGTAAGGCTACATTCGCACTCACGCATGCCCACCGGGCCGTACCACGGCGGGCATACATTCGCGTTGATGGAATGGAGTGGCGCAGGGGTTACCACTCCCCTCTCCATAGAGATACATGGCCCATGTACGTGTGCTGCACCGGACCGCTCCGTAAGCCCATTGCCAGCCTATGGGGGACGTATATACGTCCCCCAACGGTCGTGTGAATGTCGCCTAAGAGTAATGGACATGTAACAAACACATAAACAATACTAATGATAATAAAAATCTTACTTGGGGGGTTGAAGTGGTTGGCTACATGCGGAGAGGGGACAATCCTGTCAAGGTTCCATGGCACAGTCTGGCCAAACACATAGGAATCCTCTTCAATATAATCTACATGTGACAGCTTCAGGGCCTAAAAGAGGAACGAGAAATCATTTTCAATGGTAATACAGGCAGTCCTCGGGATACGTACAAGATAGGGTCCGGAGGTTTGTTCTTAAGTTGAATTTGTATGTAATTCGAAACTGTATATTTTATAATTGAAGTTCTAGACAAATTTTTTTTTTGTCCCAGTTACAATTGGAGTTTTAAATTTTTTTCCTGTAATGGGACCAAGGATTATCAATAAAGCTTCATTACAGACACCTTACAGCTGATCATTGCAGTCTGGGACTATAGTAACATCCAGAGAGCTTCACCAGAGGTCACAGGGGGCAGAGGGGTCCGTCTGTAACTAGGGGTCGTCTGTAAGTCGGGTGTCCTTAAGTAGGGTACCGCCTGTACATTATTTGGATAATTGCCAGCCCCAAAGTCGTTAAAATTATATATACAAATCCCACCAAATTAATTCTAACAATTATAAACGGTTTTCCCCCTCAAATTGAAAAAAATAAATATATATACAATGCTCCCTATAAATTAATTTTTGCATATACAGTGCCCCCCTTTAATTTAAATATGTACAGTGTCCCTAAAAGTGTCTCCCATGAATTATAATTAAAGTGCAGTACATAAATACAGTACCAGAGCTGAGCTCGGTATAAATAAACTGCAACAGAACCAAGTTCTGTGTAGAAAAATAGCACCAGAACCAAGATCTGTTCAGAAATACAGCTCCAGAACTGGGCTCAGTACAAATAAACAGCATTAGAACCAAAATGTGTACAGAAGTACAGCACCACAAGCGAGTTATGTTCAGAAATACAGCACCAGAACTGAGCTCAGTACAAATAAACAGCATTAGAACCAAAATGTGTGCAGAAGTACAGCACCACAACTGAGTTATGTTCAGAAATACAGCACCAGAACTGAGCTTCATACAGTAATACAGCTCCCAAACTGGGCTTAGTACAAATAAACAGCATTAGAACCAAAATGTGTGCAGAAGTACAGCACCACAACCAAGTTATGTTCAAAAATACAGCTCCAAAACTGAGCTCAGTACAAATAAACAGCACCAGCACCAAACTTTGTTAAAAAATACAGCACCAGAACCAAGCTTCATACAGTAACACAGCTCCAGAACTAACCTCCTTACAAATAAACAATACTAGAAATACTCTCTACAGTTATGAAGCACTAGAACTGGGCTCCATACATCATCTGATGTCACCACGCTGCCTCAGCCAAGTAATCCTGTGCGCCACTTTCGTTATTAATGGAACCCATGTCTTAAAGATCTGGATGTTACTAATTCTTGTATCATTTGGAGGAGGTGGAGACACCCACACCGGTTCCAAATGGTTGAAGTCACACCTCCTGCTTAGTGCAAGAAACGGCTGTGACATGGACCCCCAGTAGTCAGACCCTCACTGATCAGTATGTTACCCACCTACCCTGTGGTAAGGGGGTAACTTAATATAATCAGAACTTCCTTTCATTGCTGTCTATAGATCTAGTGATGACTACTGATCATGTCATGTCTATACTGCTCCTTCCCCAGCCCAAGTCTCCTACCGAGAAGACAAGTAGATCATGATTACTTACTGTATAATTATTTGCCTTATTAATTCACAGCCTTTAGCTGAAGGGATGAATAATAATGGCTTTTAATATGACGACAAGGTGAAGGATGGCACCTGTCAGGCCGCTGTACACAGTGTATGATGAACCGACTCTTAAATGGCCAAACATAAGGTTGTAAAATCCAGAAGATGAACTCCATTAACCTTTATAGTTTATAATGTTTGCCGTGCTGAGCAAATACGTGTCGTGATTTTATGCTGTTTGTGCCTTGGAAATATATCACATCGAGTATATTTATTTTGGGCGTGAGTGGCCAAATCCTCAGCTAGCTATAGTGCCAGACAGATGGGTATCACCACCCGTACTTACCATCTCCAGGAGATCACTGCTCATCCTTACCACAAACCCCCGAAACAGTTCATGGAAAGTGTAGATTATCTTAGTCAGGTAGCCATGCTTAGCCGCCTTGGTCTGCAGCCGACGAATCACTCGCTCTACCTGCGACTTGTGAACATTGTCTTTTAGGACCACCACATACTGGCCGGACATTCTCCAGGCTTCCTACAAAGCAACATACTCAGGTCATTCAATGGTAGTAGAGATAAGTGGAGGCACATTGGGGCTCATTTACTAACGGTCCATCTGCGATTTCCGTTTTGCGCTGCAGTTAACAGGGGTTTTTGGCGCACGCGATCGGATTTTGGTGCATCAACACTGGCTTGCACGTGACAGAAATGGGGGGGCGGGCCGTCGGACAACCCGATGGATTCGGACTACACCCGGAATTGTGTCCCAAGACACGGACTTACAAGCACCGGGAAGAAGCAGGTGAACTCCGGCGGACCTCAGCGTGGAAGTGACGGATGCAGGAACTCGGGCGCACGACCTTAGTGAATCGCGGAAGACCCGAATCCTTGTCGGACAACGCACCGCAGGATCACGACTGGACCGGGAAAGTCAATATGCCCTATTATGTCAAATGCATAAAGAGCACCATAAAAGTATTTATATATGTAATAAATTGTCTTCAAAAATGTGTGAATTTTTTTGCACAATTTGTGAAAAATTGTTTACATTTTTTATCACAAAGTTATAAGAAAAATAAAGTCAAATTCAAAGTAAATCAGGTAAAATTTTCTAAATTTTTTTTTTACATGCTTAAGGGATGCTAAATTTAAGAAGAGGAGCCAAATACATCCGCCTATCAAAAAAAAATCTAAAAAGCACTAATCCTAGTAAATTTTAAGACATTACATGAAATCAAATATATATGGGAAAGTGGTCTGAATATTTAGTGTTTTTATGCTTTTTTGTTATATCATTCCTTGTGCATCATAGTAAACTCATAACCCATGTGACTCATGTAACTGATTGCCAGTAGCCTTAGCATTGCTTTTTGGGAAAGGTTATGCAAATAAGCTTTTGTCCAGAAAGTCAAAAATGTACTCTCCATAAAACCACGTATAGTTCACACTTGGGGGGACGGGGCAGCTGAGCTTTGACCTATCCATGACGTCAGAACCAGGTCCACTTTCACTCCAGGGCTCGTCACGTGGACTCATGCTTGAATTCATAAGGGAGAGAAGTTACTATGGTGGTTTTAGGCTTTAGGTTTTTGTACACCTTAAATTGGCAACCAGTCTTCATCCGAAACTTTCTATAACCTGTCAATTGGCCACCATATTTATCCGCATTGAACGGCATAGTGTAATACCAAGGAACCGGTAACATGATCAAGTCTAAACGGAATGGATTATAATTTGGATTTTTACAGATGTCACAAAAATTCTGATCATCAGGAAGACTTTGTTAGATTAAGGAGACCATCCCCATGTATGACTTCTTCCATGCTCACCATGGTCTACACCCACCTGAAACCATTTTTGATATCTAGATCCTCAAAATTGTCTCTGCAAAATTGGATCCTCTATGACATCATTTGGTCACATATTTTCTAGGACGCTTTTATAAGCCACATTTCGCATGGTGCGAGAAGTATCCACACGCTTCTTGGTCAATGAGGTCAAGCAATAAAACAGAGTGGCCAAAAAATGATTGTACGTAGACAATTTGGTCCTCGGTAAAACCTATGTCCATGTCAGATGTCACGTAATAAATATATAACTAATGTTCTGCAGTAAGGGCTATAATTAGAAACAGCCTTTGGCCCTTCGTCGGAAGCTTATTGTGCATTTTATTTGTGTTTCCGCTTCTAATAACAGCAGAGATAGACGACGGAGGACAACAGATGAGACCTCTTATCATGGAGAAAACTGATTTAAAATTTTTGTAAAAATAAACATACATCAATATGCAAAAAAAACTACAGAATTTACCTTATTACTCCACAGGAAAACCCCCGGAGATGTTTTTTTCTCAGTTTCAACCAGGGCATCTTCTTCCAGGGCAAGCGTGAGGACGATTTCTTCTCCGTAATCGCTCTCGTCTGCTGCAGTCTGGACAGGACCCAGCAGCAAACAGCAAGTCCATAGCAAGACGGAGGCCCGTAGGATCATGGTGGGACCCTGGACAAGAACAATATGTATCAGCTATTGAGGAGGAAAGAAGGATATCGGGAGTTGTGGTATTGGAATAACACCAAGGTGTAGATAGTAAATCGTGAAAAAAAAAGTACTCACTAAGTTTGACGCCTGCTGCCTGGTTTTTGGGTGGGGAGAAGCAGAATCACACCACCTCTTGTCTCATCGGATGATCCAGTCTGGTTACTGATTACCTGGTTTTGCTAAACCTCATTCGTAGAGTCGAATTACAAAAGAGAAAGCTTGTATGTTTAGGGTTTAATGCCACCCCCCTCATGGGAACAGGCGCAGGACTGTGCATGCAGTGCCCCTCCACTCCTACCAAAATTCATGTACAAACACAAGCTGGAGGCATCTACTCCCACACAGAACCTCTGCCCTCCGATACTACTAGACACCCCCCCCCCCCTTCACATTTTGGGAGCTGCAAGCAATATGTTTCTATTTCCTGCCCCCTTTTTAATTCAATCTCCAATTATCTTCATGCCCACTGCTCTGCTCATCATTCCTGCTATTTTTGGAATCATTTTGCATATCCTCCGAAGCTAATTTTTAAAGCTTTGCCTTTGATCTCTAAATCTCTGCACATGTTAATTTTTTTCAGCTCTGGATGAGGTATTCATTTCACTAAATTCTTGTCTTGTCCTATTTCCAGGATGCTTCCGCCACAAGCAGCGCATCATGTGGAGACATTTTTTAACTGAAGGGTAAAAATGATCATTGCTGTTATTTTGTATGGCTTTGGTGCTATATATCTTACCCTGTAAGACTCAGCTGCACTAGTACAGTAAAGAGAACCTGTCACCAGGGACCTCATTTTCACTAAATACAGGTCGCAAAAGCCCATTACAGCTACATTTCAAATATGTCTTTATGCTTTCTCTAAGCATTTGCATTACAATATAATTGTGTGTTATAAATGATCTTGCACCCTGACAGAATCATCTGTGTAGTCCCAGGGGTTGGGCTTTGGTTTAGATGCATTTCAAAAAACAACATGTGACTTGTCCGTGCTGCAGATTCCTCAGCTCTCAGCCCCCACCTTTGTTCTCATGTAAAACTCCTCCCTCTTCCACTGATCTACGTATCTGATTATTACGTATCTGATACTACAGTGAACAATAGTCTATGTCCAGGACATGGCTGCCGCAATAGTAGAGCAACAGCAATTTTTTCCTATGGGTAGGTTGTCATATAGCATTTCAGAGAAGATCAAAATTGTCTCAGAAATTAATTGTCACAATCAGATTTGTAATATCTCTTGTGGTTCAAAAGTTATCAAAGATTTGCAACAACAACCAGGAACGTTCCCTGGGACGTACAGCTATTTGATGTGTTGTCGGTGGTGCTGAACACAGAACTGAAAGCACTGGATCCATTTATTATGAACACGTATGAGAAACTATGGAGAATTTCTGAGACAAGAACAAAATGTTTCAAGTGGAAAGAAGGATATTAGGAGATGTGATATGGGTATAACACCAAGGTGTAGTTAGTAAATTGTAAAAGAACTACTCACTTAAGTTTGTTGCCTGCAGCCTGGTTTTGGGCCCTTGAGATTTCAAGATGGCGGCCACTTGTTGAGGTATGTACATAAATATGTTTCTCTTACATTTTTTAAATTAAAGGGTGTCCTGGGACTTTTGATTGACCTTATACATGCTTTAAGGGAACCTGTCATCAATAAAGTCATTTTCACATGATACCAGGTTGCAATAGCCTCTGGAATGTTGATTTAAAATGTGTTTGTGGAGCATCTGAATATTCAACCACTTTTTAATAATTTCTTTAACATTACCTGCTCCCTGCCAGCGTGTGTGCTGAGTCCCAGGGTAGTGGGCAGTTCAAAAGGCATGAGTCATCTTTTCTTCATTGCCTCCTACCTACTCCTTACTCATTGACCTCCCCTTCCCTCAGCCTCTCCCCTGCTCCCATCCCAAGCTTATGTCAGCATACCACCACAAGAAATTTAGTTTGAATTTGCCCCCTCCCCTTTCCCTCGTGGACTCACTACACTTTTCTGGCCGGGAGCTAAGTAATGTTAAAGGAACAATTAAAAAGCACTGGCATTATTCAGAAGCAAAACAAAGGCATTTGCCAGAAGCTATTAAAACATTTCATCATGTAAAAATGACCATCCTGATGACAGGTTCCCCTTTCAGTCTGCGCCAATGAACAGCTGATATTGTATTTTATTTATCCTGCATTAGAAATGTGGGGCCATACCATAAGTTCAGGCAACACATCACTGTTGTGTACTCTTAGGTAAGTTTCTACAGATTGCGTTCTTCCTCCATACTGCATTTTAGTGTTTTCCGTCTGACCTTGTTTTGCTAAAAACACCATAAGGATTCCATCCTGTATCGGAAATGTTTATACGAAAACAATTGTCATAAATTCATTACCTATATGCCATCCTCCCTGTAATACCTTGCTTGTCCTGCAGTGGGCACACAGTGATATCTTTTACTGTTTTCAGAAATATGCAAATACTTTTTTTTGGATGGAAATCTACAGGATGGTACTCTCTTAACCCTTTATTAATCTTCTCAGGGCAGATGAAGAGCACAATAACACATTTCCGTCACCCCAAGGCTAAGGAGGAACACCAAATCCACAGACTCCAGAATACCCAGATGTACCATCTCTGCAGACAAGTGCAATGTTCAGCAGTGAATGCTCGGAGTTCCGGAAAGTGCATTGTCCGACGACATTCACTAAGTTCGTGCACCCGATATCCTGCAAGTGTCACTTCCCCGCTCAGTTCCGACAGAGTTCACCATCTTCTTCCTAGAGCATGCAAGTGCATTGGATGTGCATCAAAAAGCTGCTGTACAAATACTGATAAATGCCTCCCACAGCTGCTTCAATGAGAGTAGGGGCTGCTGCTTCCTGCTCACTCTGGAGTGAGGAGCGGGAGGTCATGTGATGTTGCTCTCTATATGTAGCTGAACAGTGAGAAGAGCTGTGTCTGCTTCTGTGTAAGTGCAGAAGACTCCTACACAGAACAGTGAGAAAAAGGGGACCGTGCCATCGGACAGTCCGACTGATTTGGACTGAGCACAGAATGAAACTTTCAAATTGTGTCGCAAGACAATGCACTTACATGCACCACTAAAAAGATGGTGACCTGAGCGGGGAAGCGACACATGCAGGATATCGGGCGCATGATGTTGGTGAATCGCCGCACAGCGCATTATAGTCAGACAATGCACTTTCTGTGGACTCCGATGACTGCGTAAGTAAATCTGCCTCAATATGTCGGCCATGTTCCCTGCGACCCAGTCTCTAGCATTAGAAGTTCTGGATAGTAGTCTGGTGGGGGACAAACTCCTTCCACCATTGATGATTATGCTGCTCCCTGAACAATGTTAGGTCTAGGAATTACTAGGTGAGATCCTTTTCCTATACTTATAGTAAAGGATAAGAGGAGTTTTATAGCATTAGTTGCCTCCCTAAGCTCCCAGAAATTGTATTTTTTTTGGAAGTCCTAATGGCACTTGTAACATACAGCACGCATACATGTCTCTTTTAGAAATGAGAACATGTGACAGGAAGTTAGGGGGTGTGGTTTGCTGGGAGCTAGGAGAAGAAATGATGGATGTCTGACTGCACATGTTATAATAAAAGAAGTTTCTGATGGAATTCATCTCTGCCTGCTACATGTGTTCTCCAAATTTGATACTACTGATAGCAACAACCTAGCTCACAACGGGAGAAAATGGATAAGCAGATTTGAGAACTTTCTGGAAGCCATAGACATCAAAGATGATAAAAGGAAAAGAGCTTTACTGTTGCACCATGCAGGCTCAGAAGTGTATGACATATACTGCACACTGCCTGCTGCAGACACTGACACCTACAGCAGCTGCTGCAGAGCTCTGACAGATTACTTCAACCCTAAACAAAACATCAGATATGAGAGATACAAGTTTAGGATTGCCAAGCAGCTTCCAGAAGAATCCATGGATGCCTATGTGACACGGTTAAGGGAATTAGCACAAGGCTGCGCTTTTGCTGATAATGATGATATAATTTTAACACAAGTAATTGTTTCTTGCACATCTTGTACAATAAGACGCAAAGCGCTGCTGCAAGACTGCTCTCTACATGATTTTCTCAAAATGGCCCGTGCCATAGAAATAGCAGATCATCAGGCCACTACAATGGGAAAAGGTGACGTCTCCCACATACATAACATTTAAAGCTACAGCAGACAACAGAACTCACAAACAAAAGAAATGTTACAGATGTGGAAAAGACTTTCCTCACATAAATAAATGTCCAGCGTTAGGGCAAACATGCAGCAAATGTGGTAAAGAGAACCATTATGCATCTGTATGCAAATCAGCACTTACCAAGCCCCCTCCAAATCCAGCAAAACAGGCCAATGTACAAGTATTACACCAGGATGAAGAGGAGACATCGGCCACAACCAATGACGATGGGGCTCGTGCGCCAGCGTATGATAACCCCGCCGCTGCATGTTCGCAGCGGGATACATCAAGAGGCTTCCGCAGTGGGGCAGCCGGCTGCGCAGCGTTTATCCTACGCCAGGCAGATAAGACACATATGAAAAGTCGCCGACAGCAGCGAGTGTGCAGGTGCAGGGACAGTAACACAATAAACTAGCATTTGCGATTATTTCAGGTCCTGATAGATATGCCCCAATGTCTTTATTACCTCTGCACCCAAACCACTGCAGTCTCCGAGTGTAATAATCACTGTTTTCAGTACTGACATTACATTTACAATTGATACTGGAGCATCTGTGAACATCATAGACAACAATACATATGAACAGATGAAGACAAAACCAGTGCTCAGGACTGTTAACACAAAGATCTTCCCATATGGATCTCAGATTCCGCTACCTACTATGGGAACATTTGATCTATAACCTATTGATCTTCCAAAAAATGGAAGAAAAGAATCCAACAAAAAATAGCACAAAAACAGAAGAGGAAATAAAAGGGTTTTTATACTTTATTTAGGTCAAAAAATGACAATAAAAATGACAAACACTGGTGATGAATGGTACAACCCCAAGGGGGACACAAAAGAAGCTGTGATCCAGGCAGCGGAAACATCAAAATGAGTACATGTGGAGTCAAAGTAACTGTGGCTTTACAGCTATGTACATGGGAACTATGGACATCGAGTATGACACAATCTATAAAACAGCAGAGTGCATGTGCGTATATATAAAGTAGATATAGTGTATCTTACCCATGTACTGGATGATCGTTGCCTGGAACATTTGATGCTGAAATCAATTACAAAGACAAAATACAGAAAACAAGCTTCTACATCCTACAAGGCTCTGGAGGTTGTCTTCTTAGCTACTATACAGCTATGAATCTTGGTGTCATTCAGATCATTCACACAATAAGTGATCCAGCTGACAAGGAAATTCAAACTATGCTTAATGAATTCTCTTCCCTATTTAGTGGATTGGGAAAATTGAAAGATTTTCAAGTGCACCTTCATGTGGATGAAAGTGTCCGTCCAGTTGCACAAGCTCAGAGACGCATTCCTTTTCATCTAAGAAACAAGGTGGAAGAAGAGCTTCAATCCTTAGAGGATCAGGATATTGTTGAAACAGTCACTGGTCCTACCCCATGGGTTTCTCCAATTGTGATGGTTCCAAAACCAAAGAATTCTGACAAGGTACAAATTTGTGTTGATATGCGCCCTCCAAATGTTGCTATTCAGAGAGAAAGATATATCTCTCCAACAATGAATGACATCATTCATCTACTAAATGGAGCAGCTATTTTTTTTCAAAACTGGACCTCAATAAAGGTTATCATCAGCTGGAACTGAGCCCAGAGTCAAGATATTTCACAACATTTTCTACACATTTGAGCCTAAGAAGGTACAAGCGCTTAACCTTTGGAGTCTGTGCTGCAGCAGAAATTTTCCAAGATGCCATTCGAGGTGTAATCCAGCACATTCCCAATGCTTTCAATTATAGTGATGAACACAATCGTGCATTACATGCTGTTTTTGAGTGCTTATCAGCTCAGGGACATTAAACAAAGAGTAATGTAAATTTAACAAAACTTCTCTAGAGTTTTATGGTCATATTTTTTATGCCGCGGGAATACAGCTCGATCCTAAAAAAGGTAGAGGCAATAAAAATGGCCTCTGTTCCAAAGAATGTCAGTGAAGTTCGTTCCTGTGTCAGCTACTGTGCTAGATACATTCAAAATTTTTCAACAATTAGCGCCACCTTATTCTTAGAGGCACCAAACTGGTTGTTCCCAAAACATTGCGTCGCTCCGTAATACAGATTGCTCATGAAGGACACCTGGGAATAGTTGGCACAAAGAAACTTCTACGTGAAAAAGTGTGGTTCCCAAAAATGGATCAGCTGGTAAAAGACATGATAAAGCATTGCTCCACATGTCAGCTGGTGACCCATTCAGCAAAACCTGAGCCCTTACAAATGTCTCTTTTACCTACAGCTGTCTGGGAAGAAATAGCAGTTGATATCTATGGCCCACTGCCTAATGGGCAATACATTCTGGTAGCAATTGATGAATATTCAAGATACCCTGCAATTGCATTTAGTTCTTCGACTTCAGCAAACAGTGTAATTCCAGAGTTGGACAACATTTTCTCGGCATATGGTATTCCCAGAGTAGTCAAAACAGATAATGGACCTCCAATTAATGGCCATACATTTGTACAGTTCTCTGAATATCTGGGGTTCACACACAGAAAAATAACACCGTGCTGGCCACAAGCAAATGGAATGGTGGAAAGATTCATACGCACTTTAGGGAAGAGAGTTAAAGCCTCTTACTTGGAGCACATACCACTGAAACAGGCGCTCTACAGATTTCTACGCAACTATAGGAGTACACCTCATTCAACTACTAATGCTGCTCCTGCCCACCCACTATTCAACAGAACCCCTCGTATCCGTATTCCTGATGTTACCAGCCACGTCATTCCTGATGATTCTACTGTGAGACCCACAGACTTTAACAACAAGCAAAAAATGCAACCGTATGCAGACAAGAGACGTCATGCTCTGCCATCTTTTATAAAGAGGGGTGACAAAGTGGTTGTACGTCACAAACAGAACAACAAGACCTGTCCAACGTATGACCCAGCGGAATACCATGTAACAGCCCAGAAAGGAAGTATGATCACAGCTGAGCGAGATGGACATTCCATTACCCGGAACGCCTCACACTTCAAAGTGTTACCAGAAAATGGATTACCAGAAAACGGATTACCAGGAAATGATGCTGGTGAAGCCTCTGAGACCCACATAGAAGTTACTGAAAGTGATAGTTCTCAGCAGGACATAGCCAGCTCTTCAGATAACAGTGTTCTTCAACAACCAAGACGCTATCCAGTGAGAGACAGAAGAGCCCCATCTAGACTTATTGAGGAGGCGTAATTTGGGGATTTATATTCTGCTTATCTAGAAATGGACCATTAATGACTGTTAAATTGCAACATTCAAGATTCAGTTGTTTTTTTCCGTTAGCAGTTTTAACTTATGTTGTTTCATTATTTTGATTATTATTCATCTAAAACAAAGGGGGTGATGTAACATACAGCAAGCATACATGTCTCGTTTAGAAATGAGAACATGTGACAGGAAGTTAGGGGGTGTGGTTTACTGGGAGCTAGGAGAAGAAATGATGGATGTCTTACTGCACATGTTATAATAAAAGAAGTTTCTGATGGAATTCATCTCTGCCTGCTGCTATCACAGGGAGACATTACAGTACTGTTTTTTCTGAAGTTTCACAACTTCCATGTTACAGGCACAGCTCTATTAGCTACTACAGGTAGATCAGGTCTATCCACGTGTAAGGTGAGCTGCAGTACCAGGGTAAGGCCACATGTTGGCGGCACCCGGCTGATCAATCAGCTGATCCCGAGGATAACCATATATTTTAAATGTCCCCCGGAGACACAATCTGCAGCAAATACTGTTGGTTTCAGCTGTGATTTCTGCATGGCCGGTCCAAAGATACACCAGATTCTGGTTCCTGAAACTTTATGTACCGGGTAGACCTGGTAACTGGAATTGGATCATTACCACATAGTAAACCCTGATTAATGAGCACTTAAGTTCAGTTACTGGGGGCATTACAGACCCCCTTGTTCTGTGAACCACAGACCATCAGGGACAAAATGTTAGATCCCGGACGACTACTGATTATATCCAGCAAGTAACATAAAGATATAACTGCCCTGCCTGTGCTCAGTACTGAATAAATGAACACTATGATTACATAAGGAGATCGCTGCTAGTCTTCAGCTGTTTCACTTTTGATGGTCCAATTTCAGTCAGAGACTGTCAAATCTGCGGCCGCATATATACGTCCCCATAGATGGCAATGGCAGCACGGCGGACGTACCGTGTGTGAATGCACCCTAAGAGTTGCTTGTGTAATGAGCTGATGTAAATGAGGGGGTGCAGGGGAGCTTACAGTCTATGAGGATGAAGGGGTGACATGAGGTATAAGAGCTTGTATAATGGTCCAGCCTTTTCAAAATCTGTATGAACTATTCTTATGTAATTCTATATGTGGTAAGGGTTAATATACCTGGTATTTACAGAAAGTTTGCAGAAGATGTTTCATTTGCAAAACGGGAGGCTTGTCATTGGCTGGTTTTTCCAGAATGTAACTACAGACCAAGGCTATATATTCCAGCCTTGGCTATAATTCTGGGTCTTTCTTTAGTTAGTGGGTCTTCTACGCACCACCTGGCAGGGAGCAGGTCTCTCATATGGGCCTGGCAGGAGGCAGGATCCCTCTCCCCATGCAGCAGAGGGCATCCAGCTCATCTACAAAAAGGACATCTCAGAGCGGAAGAGAGAGCAAAGAGGAGGAGGAGAAACCCAAAAAGAAATGGAACAAAATGAGCAAAAACACCTGGAAGCGCCTGATAAACTAGGAGAGAAAATGAAGATAAAAGACAATTAGGACCTGACTAGAGATGAGCGAACATGCTCGTCCGAGCTTGATGCTCGGTCGAGCATTAGCGTACTCGAAACTGCTCGTTGCTCGGACGAATACTTCGCCCGCTCAAGAAAATGGCAGCTCCCGCCGTTTTGCTTTTTGGCGGCCAGAAACAGAGCCAATCACAAGCCAGGAGACTCTGCACTCCACCCAGCATGACGTGGTACCCTTACACGTCGATAGCAGTGGTTGGCTGGCCAGATCAGGTGACCCTGGGATAGACTAGCCGCTGCCCGCGCTGCTCGGATCATTCTGTGTCTGGATGCCGCTAGGGAGAGAGCTGCTGCTGGTCAGGGAAAGCGTTAGGGTGTTCTATTAGCTTACTGTTAGGCAGGAGTGATTCTCCAAGAACCCAACAGCCCTTCTTAGGGCTACAATAACGTTCTACTTTTTTTTATTTGCATCTAGTACCATTTTGTGAGGAATTAGCAGGGGGACTTGCTACCGTTGTGTTTAGCTCTTAGTGGCACACATATCCACCTCAAACACCAAAGTGGGAAAATTTAGTAGGGGTTGGATTTCAATTAGGCACAGTCTGCCATTTGTCCTTTTTTATTTTACGTTTATTTTGTTTAATAACTCAGTGTCATCTCATCTGGCATATTAGTGTGCTTTCATACTTGGCTAGAAAATAGCCATAGGAGAATCCAAACGGCTTACTTGCGCCTACAGTAGCGTTATATATTTGATTTCTGGTTGATCTGCTGGTGGCTGTACTTGCTGCAGTGCATCTACTAGCCAATTGTGAGCAATTTGTAGTGAGACTTGCGACCGCTGTGTTTTGCGCTTAGTGACGCACATATCCATTGCAAAGACCGAAGTGGGAAAATTTAGTAGGGGTTGGATTTCAATTAGGCACAGTCTGCCATTTGTCCTTTTTTATTTTACGTTTATTTTGTTTAATAACTCAGTGTCATCTCATCTGGCATAGTAGTGTGCTTTCATACTTGGCTAGAAAATAGCCATAGGAGAATCCAAACGGCTTACTTGCGCCTACAGTAGCGTTATATATTTGATTTCTGGTTGATCTGCTGGTGGCTGTACTTGCTGCAGTGCATCTACTAGCCAATTGTGAGCAATTTGTAGTGAGACTTGCGACCGCTGTGTTTTGCGCTTAGTGACGCACATATCCATTGCAAAGACCGAAGTGGGAAAATTTAGTAGGGGTTGGATTTCAATTCGGCACAGTCTGCCATTTTTCCTTTTTTATTTTACGTTTATTTTGTTTAATAACTCAGTGTCATCTCATCTGGCATAGTAGTGTGCTTTCATACTTGGCTAGAAAATAGCCATAGCTATAGGATAGCATTGTTTGTTTTTAAAAACTCAAAAACACAAAAAAAAAACAAAAAACACAAAAAAAAGTTAAAAAAAAATTAAAGTTATAACTCTCATTTTAAAAATGTTTAACCCGAGGGCTAGGGGTAGAGGACGAGGGCGGGGACGTGGGCGTCCAACTACTGCAGGGGTCAGAGGCCGTGGTCCTGGCCGGGTTGAGACACCACCTGCTTATGAGGGAGCAGGGGAACGCCGCAGAGCTACACTCCCTAGGTTCATGTCTGAAGTTACTGGGACTCGTGGTAGAGCACTGTTGAGGCCAGAACAGTGCGAACAGGTGATGTCGTGGATTGCTGACAATGCTTCGAGCAATTTGTCCACCAGTCAGTCTTCCACGCAGTCCACCCATGTCACCGAAATCGCCACTCCTCCAGCTCCTGCACCTCAGCCTCCTCCCCCCCAGTCTGCCCCCTCCCAGGAAAATTTGGCATTTGAACCGGCATACTCTGAGGAACTGTTTTCTGGACCCTTCCCACAGTCACAAACCACTTGTCCGGTTGCTGCTGAGCAATTTTCCGATGCCCAGGTTTTCCACCAGTCACAGTCTGTGGGTGATGATGACCTTCTTGACGTAGTGGAAGTGTGTAAAGAGGTGTCCGACGATGAGGAGACACGGTTGTCAGACAGTGGGGAAGTTGTTGTCAGGGCAGGAAGTCCGAGGGGGGAGCAGACTGAGGGATCGGAGGATGATGAGGTGACAGACCCAAGCTGGGTTGAGAGGCCGGGTGAACACAGTGCTTCTGAGACGGAGGAGAGTCCTCGACCAGAACAGGTTGGAAGAGGCAGTGGTGGGGCCAGACGGAGAGGCAGGGCCAGAGCTGGTGCATCAGCGCCAAATGTGTCAACTAGTGAAGCTCCCGTGGCGAGGGCTCTTGCGGCGAGAGCTAGATCTTCAGAAGTCTGGAAGGAAACACCGGATGACCGACGGACTGTGGTGTGCAACATTTGCCAAACCAGGCTCAGCAGGGGTTCCACCACAACTAGCTTAACTACCACCAGTATGCGCAGGCATATGAATGCTAAACACCCCACTCAGTGGCAACAAGCCCGTTCACCTCCGGCCGTGCACACCACTGCTCCTTCCCCTGTGTCAGCTGATAGTCAGCCCCCTGCCCAGGACCCTGCCACAAAAACCCCATCGTCGCCTCCACGATCCTCCACAGCATCCACCAGCGTTCAGCTCTCCATACCCCAGACGCTGGAGCGGAAACGCAAATATAGTGCAACCCACCCGCACGCGGGGCCTACCTCGGTCCAGGTGTTTCAGGCCTACTATGCCTCCTCCTCCTCCCACCCCTCCTCCACCTCCTCCTCCGAACTACCATCCGTGGGCACGGCGCCATCAGTCGGTAGCTCTAGGCACAGCAGCAGTGCCGTCGCTAAGCGACAGCAGGCGGTGCTCAAACTGCTGAGCCTAGGCGATAAAAGGCACACCGCCCAAGAGCTATTACAGGGCATCACGGCGCAGACTGATCTGTGGCTGGCACCGCTGAACCTGAAGCCAGGCATGGTTGTGTGTGACAACGGCCGTAACCTGGTGGCGGCTCTGCAACTCGGCAGACTAACACATGTGCCATGCCTGGCCCATGTGTTAAATCTGATAGTTCAGCGTTTCCTCAAGACATACCCCAATCTGTCTGATTTGCTCACGAAGGTGCGCCGCATCTGTGCGCATTTCAGGAAGTCCAGCACAGATGCTGCCACTCTCAGGGCAGCGCAGCGCCGCCTCCAATGGCCCGCTCACCGACTGTTGTGCGACGTGCCCACGAGGTGGAATTCAACACTGACCATGTTATCCAGAGTTTACCAGCAGCGCCGAGCGATTGTAGACTGCCAGATGTCAACTTCCACCAGAACTGGTAGTCAGGTCAGTCAGCTTCCTCAAGTCTACAATGAGGAGTGGACGTGGATGTCTGATATCTGTCAGGTGCTGAGTAACTTTGAGGAGTCAACACAGATGGTCAGTGGCGATGCCGCCATCATCAGCCTCACCATCCCGCTGCTTGGCCTGTTGAAAAACTCTCTGATCAGCATGAAGTCGGAAGCTTTGCGCTCGTCACAAGAGACGGGGGAAGAAGATTCCCTTGTTGATAGCCAAAGCACCCTCAGGTCTGTTTCTCAGCGCATATCGGAGGAGGTGGAGGTGGAGGAGGATGAGGAGGAAGAGGAGGAGAATGTTGGCGAGACACAAGAGGGGACCATTGTTGAGTCCTTCACTGTTCAGCGTGTATGGGCAGAAGAAGAGGAGTTGGAGGAGTTGGAGGAGGAGGAAATGGACAGTCAGGCCAGTGAGGGGAGTGAATTCTTACGCGTTGGTACTCTGGCGCATATGGCAGATTTCATGCTAGGCTGCCTATCCCGTGACCCTCGCGTTCAAAGAATTTATTCCAGCACCGATTACTGGGTGTTCACTCTCCTGGACCCACGGTACAAGCAAAATCTTTCCACTCTCATCCCTGCAGAGGAAAGGAGTGTGAGAATGCATGAATACCAGCAGGCCCTGGTGCACAAGCTGAAACAGTATTTCCCTTTTGACAGCGCTAGCGGCAGAGTGCGTAGTTCTGCGGGACAAGTAGCAAGGGAGAGTAGGCGAGCAGGCAGCTTGTCCAGCACTGGCAAGGGTACGCTTTACAAGGCTTTTGCCAGCTTTATGTCACCCCAGCAAGACACTGTCACCTGTCCCCAGTCTCGGCAGAGTAGGGCTGATCTTTACAGAAAGATGGTGAGGGAGTACGTAGCTGACCATACCATCGTCCTAAATGATCACACAGCTCCCTACAACTACTGGGTTTCAAAGCTGGACATGTGGCACGAACTGGCGCTGTACGCCTTGGAGGTTCTTGCCTGCCCTGCCGCTAGCGTCTTGTCCGAGCGGGTTTTCAGTGCAGCTGGTGGCATCATCACCGATAAGCGTACACGCCTGTCGACTGACAGCGCTGACAGGCTGACGCTTATTAAGATGAATAAAGCCTGGATTTCTCATAATTTCCAATCTCCACCAGGTGAAGGAAGCTCAACCTGAATAATTTATCCACTCCTCCTCCTCCTCATTTTCCTCCTTCTCCTCCTCTTTGTACAGTAAAGCAGAGGAAACTGGCTATTTTTTGACAGGGCCCACTGGCTCTAGCTATAGTACTTTATGCATTTAATTTTTCTGGAGGGCCACCTACCCGGTCCTCTGTTTTAAACAATTTTTGGGAGTGCCACATACAGGCACTCAATCTATTCAATTTTTCTGGAGGGCCACCTACCCGGTCCTCTGTTTTAAACAATTTTTGGGAGTGCCACATACAGGCACTCAATCTATTCAATTTTTCTGGAGGGCCACCTACCTGCTCCTCTGGTTTGAAAATTTTTTTGGACTGCCACATACAGGCACTCAATCTATTCCATTTTACTGGAGGGCCACCTACCTGCTCCTCTGGTTTGAAAAATTTTTGGGACTGCCACATACAGGCACTATCCAAATTAAATTGTCTCCATAGCAGCCTCCACACGTTGTCTCCATTGCTACCTCCAAAAGTCGTCCATATAGCTGCCTCCATACATCGTCCCTTTATCAAACGAGGTGTGTCAGGCAGAAATTTGGGTTGTTTTCATGGATTCCACATCAAAGTTGTTAACTTTGTCGCCACCCAGCTGTGTTATCCACAAAATATACTGGCAAACTTTTATCATTTACCAATATTATTTCAGCGCTTCTTGCGCATCTGTTTACATTCCCCTCACCCGGCATATCCTAAACTTATAAGAACGCTACTACACTTGATCTTATACAAAAGGTTCTTAGAAGTGCTGTTTGGGGAGTAGCCTAGAGACAGGGGCTTGGATTGGCGAAAGCTCGCCTGGCAGCGGATCGCCAGCTCCATGCGCATCAGCCGCTTCTTGCCATATCCCAAACTTATAAGAACGCTACTACACTTAACTTGGTGCAGGCTGGGACCGAGTCTGACCCTGGGGCTGGTCATATACTGCCGACGCAGAGAATTGCGGGGCCTACCTCGGTCCAGGTCTCAAAGGCCTACTATACCTCCTCCCAACCCTCCTCCTCCTCCGAATTACCATCCGTGGGCATGGCGCCATCAGTCGGTAGCTCTAGGCACAGCAGCAGTGCCGTCGCTAAGCGACAGCAGGCGGTGCTCAAACTGCTGAGCCTAGGCGATAAAAGGCACACCGCCCAAGAGCTATTACAGGGCATTCCACATCAAACTTGTTAACTTTGTCGCCACCCTGCTGTGTAATCCACAAAATATACTTGCAAACTTTTATCATTTACCGATATTATTTCAGCGCTTCTTGCGCATCTGTTTACATTCCCCTCACCCGGCATATCCTAAACTTAGAAGAACGCTACTACACTTGATCTTATACAAAAGGTTCTTAGAAGTGCTGTTTGGGGAGTAGCCTAGAGACAGGGGCTTGGATTGGCGAAAGCTCGCCTGGCAGCGGAGCGCCAGCTCCATGCCAAGATCCAACTAACATAGTTTTAACTGCAGCACCTTTAATCTACTACTAGTTCACTGCCTCCATACATGGTCCCCTTATCAAACGAGCTGTGTCAGGCAGAATTTTGGGTTGTTTTCATGGCTTCCATGTTATCTTTGTCGCCACCCTGCTGTGTAATCCACAAAATATACTGGCAAACTTTTATCATGTAGCGATATTATTTGAGCGCTTCTTGCTCACCTCCTTTGGTTCCTCTCTGCCACCCATTGGTTTGAAGCCTGAGTCCATTTAGGGTATGTCGCCATGCCACTCTCTAGCCTGCTGCCGCTGCCTCTGCATGCCGTCCCCTATAGTGTCAGGGTCAATTATTGCATGTTTTAGATGCTATCTAGCTTCATTCTGTCACTCTGTCATGGCCATGCTGTTGCCCATAATTTTGGCATAATGGTGCGATTAGGCAGCCTCAGAGGCATCCATGCATGCTGCCCCTGCTGTTTCCTGTCCATTTCCGTGGTGTTTCCATCCTTTTCTGAGGTTCCCAGGTGTTTGGCCAAGCTTCCCTGTGCAGAGCCTTGGTCCCCTTGAAAAATGCTCGAGTCTCCCATTGACTTCAATGGGGCTCGTTATTCGAGACGAGCACTCGAGCATCGGGAAAAGTTCGTCTCGAATAACGAGTACCCGAGCATTTTAGTGCTCGCTCATCTCTAATCAAATCACCTTTCTTCCCCATACTGATGCTCGGTTTGAACTGCAGGAGATTGTCTTGACCATGTCTACATGCCTAAATGCACGGAGTTGCCGCCATGTAATTGGCTGATTAGAAATTAAGTGTTAACAAGCAGTTGGACAGGTGTACCTAATAAAGTGGCCGGTGAGTGTATGTAAGTTATATTATAATAATTAATGACAGGCACAATGTTGTCATTTGAAAGACACTATACATTTTAATTAAGGGGGGGCACTGTATATGTTAGAATTAATTCAGGGAGAGCAATGTTTAAGGGAACTTAGTGGGATAGTGCCGCATACACTATAATCCATGCATAAATGCGTATCTGTAATATTTTTATTTTGTGGGGGGCTGTTTATTTCAAATATCAGGTGGCAATGTATATATTTTAATAACCTTGGGGGGAGGGGCAATTTTTTTGAGATTTGCCCTGTACAACAAATTACCAAAAAACTGCCCTAGCTGCAACAAGAGAAAATAATATTTAAAAAATATATAAATATGAACGTTATTGTTTTTAGAATTAAAACGTATGAAAAAATAAAAATTAAAGGAGTTAACATTGAATTCTGACCTCTCTGTGATGTCACAGAATTTTGAGCTGCTGGCTCCTCCCCCCACATTGTAACATCCAGCTTTCTGATTGGTTGCCTTACTGCTACAGAATAGCTGCTGCTTGTGATGACATGGAATGTTGAGTTTGGCTCCTCCCCCCACATTATGACTTCACGTTGGTATATAAGAAGCTGCGGAACTGACACACCCCTGAGGGTTTCTGTAGGTGTTGGAGGTAAGTCGCTGTGTCCTCAGCTCCTGTTGTGTCCTTCATTCTCTTCTCCCTTGTCTTCTCCTCTTCAGTAATGGCCGCTTCTTTATTTCCCCTCTTTTGCAGAGTTGTTGTTGGAGAGTTTTTTGAGTGATTTTGGTGAGCGATTTAGTGGTAAGTTCATCTATTCTATTAATGTACAATGTGTCTGATAACTCTGGGGGGGGGGGGGGGGGTGTTTATACCTGGGGACCCTGTATCACCGGCCATCACTGGCTCAATATGGAGGAGTCTACAGATAGATGGGGCCCAAGAGATGGGATGAGGCTGGGGGTGATGGACCTTCTATAGCTGTAGACATTGGGATTGATGTGGGGTCCATGATGACAGGGGCCCGGCACTGATCTACTTCTCCTCCCTGACCAGTTACACTATTATTCTATAAATGATGGGGTTCTGGTCTGGATAATAGTGAGTGGGGGGGGGGGGGTACATGTACATGGTAGGTATTGATATAACTGAGTTGGTACTGAAGATTTGGGGGCTAAAGAGATCCTCTGTGGTCGCTATAGCTTGGGGTCTGGATGGTCAGGTAAAGATGAGGACTAAAAGTATAGATGAGGTAGAAGATTTAAAAATGAAATGTCCATCATAAAATAACCCCTTAGTTGCCATGTTGTTGGAGGTTGGGGAAGGGTCCGATACAGGAGAATTTCCTATTAGCCCCTTATAAAATGATGTCTTTCTATGTGGAGCTTTTAGAGAATGTTCTAGACAATCCTTGTCCTCTTCACTTGTAGGACGGAAGTTGTGGAGATGGAGGAGAAGGAGGCGGAGGTTCAGCCAGTTATCATCTTGGTGAAGGAGTGGAGGGAAGTGGAGGAGCAGAGGGATGACATCTTGGACGAGGAGAAGGAGGTGAAGACGGATAACATCGCGGAGGAGGAGAATATCAGGCGAGAGGAGGAGGAAGATAAGGAGGAGAGATACGAGCAGATGATGTATGTATATCACAGTACAGTTTATTTAAAGGGAATCTACCACCAGGATGAAGGATTGTAAACCAAGCACACTGACATACTGGTGTGCATCCCCTCTGGCAGGTTCTGCTCTTCTTTTAGCTTCTTAGGACCTTGTTTTTAAATAAAAAGGTTTTGCAAATGATGCAAATGAGCCTCAGGGGCTCCAGACTCTATGGACATCAATGGAGCTTGGAGCCCCGATGGCTCATCTGCATCATTTTTAAAACCTCTTTTTCTTAAAAACAAGGTCATACGAAGCTATGAGAAGAGCAGCTTCTGCCAGAGGTGACACACACCAGTATGTCAGTGTACTTGGTTTACAATCCTTCATCCTGGTGGTAGATTTCCTTTAAATCACAGCCGGAAATGAGTGATGTGGATGTTACCATATAAATATATAGATGTTACATTGTATCGTGTCTGTGGGTGAGACTATTCTGACCTGTACATGTCATCATTCCCCCAACAGATGGAGGCAGCGTGTGAGAGGGGCGTGTCTCCCAGTACGGTAATTATACTTCTCTGTAAATTACATCCCATCCAAGGGGTTAATTATATATCAGCATCTTAGATCACACAATATTATTGATATACATTATTACTGAGTAAAAATAATGGGGGCGCAGTAACTTAGGGGGGACAATAGTGGTAGATCAGGTCATAAGGTATATACAGGGAACATGAGGGGTATGTGGGGCACATGAGCAGTATTTGGGGGGGCACGTGGAAGAGGGGTGTATATGAGGGGTATATAGGGGACATGTGTGGGGCAGTTCCAGTAATCAGCGCTGTATTTTCTATTACAGGATAAGAACATTGTACAAATTTTGTCCTTTCACCCTGGAGACCATGTAAGTATATAATCCAGGGCTGCTGGAGTCCGGGGGGCACAAATGGTTTTACTTTAAGATCCCAATGAATAAAATACAGATTTGTTAATAGAGATATAATCTATGTCATACAGCAAGGAAGAAGAAGAGCCGGAGGAAGAGGAGGAGACGGAGGAAGAGCAGGTGGTTGTGGAGGAAGAGGAGGAGGTGGAGGAGATACAGATAGAGACCATCATTGAGAGTGCGGGGAGGTGAGTGCAGACTCCAGATATACAGACATTATACATATATACAGTGATGTCATCAGAGTCCATACATTCATCTCTGTGTCTTCTATTGTAGACCTTTGGGGCAAGAGGTGCGTCAGGCCTGGCCCAGCGAGGAGTCCATCCAGTAAGTATATAGGATAATAGGACGTCATTTACACTGCTGCTTCACATACATACATGCACATGGGATTGATATCTACTATCTATCTGTGATTATCTATATATCTATCTATTTTCCTTTTGAAGGAGAAGGAGGTGGTGGAAACCGAGATGGCGGAAAAGGAGAAGTCAAGACAAAGACAAGTGAGTGACTCTTTATTCTCTGTTACCTGCTGTGGTCTATAGGGGGCACTCTCTGCATAGGGATTTATACTGCTCTTATAGAAGAGTATAATAATTTAGTCTGCAGAGAGCTCCCCCTAGTGGTGGCAGACAGGGTGATATAATGTACTTCCCCATGTGTTGCACCCTATTATTCCCCATACTTATGAACTCTTATATTTCCACAGCAGAAGCTCCAGAGATGACAGAGCACCATCCAGGTTAGTACATGACATTGGATCACCCCCTTCACATCTGCCCTATAACGACACATAGAGATTTCTGCCCTGTTATTCCAGCTGATGGTTAATGGGGCATTCCTATAATCCACTTGTGTCTCCAGGTCTTGTCCTGCAGTGATGACCCCAGTAATCTCCCTACCTACCCCTTGTGTAGCCCCCTCCCCACTAGTCCCCACAGACACCACCAGTCCCATCTTACCACCTGCTCTTATCTCCTGCAGGTTCATCAGGTGCCTCCTCTGCTGCTTCAGTATTGATACTGTAGAATGAGAAGACCATCACCCAGGCCGAGTGTTAGAGGAGCAGCTCCACCACTGCCACCAATGAGGGCGATGGCTTTAGTCCACCCATTCTGCTTCCTATATCAACCACAGTGACAGTGAGGAATGTCTTCCCACCATGGAGGACTCCGAGTCAGGGAATCAAACATGTCTTCTGAAGATCCACGCCTGCTTCATGAGAGGACGAGGAGAGCTGTCACACAAGCAGAAGCTAGAAGGTACATGGAAGGAGCAGCCTCTACCTGGAGGCTACAAGCTAGGGAATAGCCTATAGATGTCTTGCTGATTTCTTCTGTGCTTTTATGCAGGTCCTGGAGATGTCAAGTTTCCCAACTGAGGACGGACCACCTGGAAACCATCTCCAAGTAACAAACTATGAGCAAAATGTGTTCATCCTAGATCAGGACCTTCTGAGGCAGAGGAGGCCAGATGTAGCATCAACGTCTTCAAAAAAGTAAAATATAAATATTAAAAAATATACAATAAAAATGTACAAAATGTATTGAGTCTGTATGTGCGTCATTGGGGCTTATTTACTAAGGGTCCCGCAGCCGCATTTCCGATGTTTTCGGGGATCGCGCCGCTGGGACAGGGATTAAGAAGGGGATTGTGTCACACACAGATTTTTGGCACAGCTGCACCGGCTTTCATGCGACTGAAAACAGGGGGCGATCTGACTGATTCGGACAGAGCGCAGGATTTAACTTTAAAATTGTGTCGCAAGCCATGTGCTTATATATGCCGGGAAGAAGAAGGTGAACTCTGTCGGACCTGAGTGGGAAAGCAACACATGCAGGATATCGGGCGCACGATCTTAGTGAATCGCGACAGATGTGCATTCTCGTCGGACTCTACGGAGTATAAGCCGAGTTTGGGTTTTCAGCACATTTTTTGTGCTGAAAAACTAGGCTTATACTCGAGTATATATGGTACTATGTATAGAGGGCAGGTGTCCTTTGGTATCGGTATACAGTGCATAGGACTGGTCTCTCATGTATAGAGCATATACCACGTGTACCTCATAACTTGTGGTCTATTACAAATCCCGTATATCAAAACAGATTTATTCTTATCTCCCTCTTGCTCCACACAGGACGGAGACATCATCACAGATCTGGCGCTCCAGATAGAAGGATGTCCATCCCCCAGGTCTGTGCAGGAGAAGGCCACCGGTATACAGGAATGAGATATGACATCTCCAGGACCAGGCTCCAGAGGAGTGGGGAGTTCTGGGACTGTAGGGAATGATGAGTAACGGTGCAGTAACGAAAGGCCCTGGTGACCAGAGAAGACAAGCACTGAGCGATATATTTCTTGAAGTTTATTTTAATACTGCAAACAGGTTACACATCAGCCATGTCCTATGGAAGAGACAAAAGCAACACATCCAGTCATGTACTGATGCACCCCGAGGAAAAAGTCAGGAAACCCAATGAAAATGCGGTGTTCGGACCCTTAGTAAATGTGCCCCAATGGATTCCATTCCCATGGGATTTAACATGTCCCGTCAATATTGTTATGGCGGACTCTATGTACATGTTCAAGAGAGGCCTGGATTATTTTCTGGAGAGGAAAAATATCACGGGTTATGGGGATAAAACATTTATTTAATTCTTAAAGGTTGGACTTGCGTCTTTTTCCAGCCTTATATACTATGACACTATGAATATTTTGAAGCTTTTTTTAAATTTTATTCATTGGTTGGTCATGGGCGGTTTAGTTAATGATGACTTCATGGTTCATCATTTAGACAGTTTCTTGGTTTTTCTGGATCCTCGGTATGTTTTACTTTGTTGGATTTTTTACTATTACTATCGATACTAATTTAATGGAGATCAGGTTGCCTGAAGCCAAGATTACAAAGGTTATCACTACAATCCTTGTTTTATTCATTCTGTCCAAGTTTGTAACTAACCCCTTTATAAAGCTGCGGCTAATAGTTTTTCCACAAATTTTGGTCTCAAGTTTTTATTTATTTCTTTTTCAAAAATATACAATCTTATAAAATTTTAACCGACGGGAGAGGAAAAGCATCAAAATCTGTACACATCACTTACATATAGGTACATATCTTCACCCGTACACTTATTAATACCGTATATACTCGAGTATAAGCCGACCCGAGTATAAGCCGAGACCCCTAATTTTACCACCAAAAACTGGGAAAACCTATTGACTTGAGTATAAGCCGAGGGTGTAGTATACAGCCAGTCAGCCCCCACGTAGTATACAGTCCGCCAGTCCCCTGTAGTATACAGCCAGCCTGCCCCATGTAGTATACAGCCTGCTCCATGTAGTATATAGCCTGCCCTGCCCCATGTAGTATACAGCCAGCCCCATGTAGTATACAGCCTGCCCTGCCCCATGTAGCATACAGCATGCCCCATGTAGTATGCAGTCTGCCCCAAGTGGTATACAGTCTGCCCCAAGTGGTATACAGCCTGCCCCAAGTGGTATACAGCCTGCCCCCAGTATGCCAAGCTTATAAAAATAAACTTAATACTCACCCACCGACGATTCTCACCTTTGATACTCGGCGGCGGCTCCCGGTCCTCGGCGGTGGCTTCCTATTGTCAGCGGTGGCTTCTCTTTTCTTATTTCAGTAGCCGGCAGTCGCGTTCATGCGATCTGCCGGCGGGCGCACACTATGATACAGCATCATAGTGTGCGCCCGCTGGCAGATCGCATGGACGCAACTGCCGGGTAGTGTAGAAAGCAGAGAGAAGCCGCCGCTGAGGATAGGAAACCGCTGCCGAGGATCGGGAGCTGCCACCGAGGACCGGAAGCCGCCGGTGAGGACCGGAAGCTGCCGCTGAGGGCCGGGAGTCGCCGCCGAGGATCCGGGTGCCAGAGGGTGAGTATTATTTTTTTATTTAATTGACACGTGTATAACCCGAGGTAAGGTTTTTCAGCACATTTTTTCTGCTGAAAGACTCGGCTTATACACGAGTATATACAGTAAGTCACAATGAATTTAATCATCCCCCTTCCCTCCCTTACCCTCCCACCTACTGACAGGAGGAAAAAATAATAATTTAGTTATCAATACGTGCTCCTTTAGGCTGATGTTATAACTAGGCCCATACATTCCCATAACCGCCACGTTAGGGTCTCTAGGGCTTCATTTATCTGCGAGAATATTTTGTCCCCAAAAATTTTTATGCTAGGGCATAACCAAATTGTATGAGTAAAATCAGCTTCCTCTAATTCACATTTAAAACATTTGGAAGATACCGGTGAATAATACAACATAAATACATTTTTTGTCTGAATAGCTCTGTTTTCGTTAATCGATCCAATCTTCACATTCCTATAAATCTCCCCCCACCCCTCCCCCCGGTATCACTCCTATCTTGTCTTCCCAACGTTCTTGTGACTTGTGCTTAACCCCTTTTGATCAAAAATCTATAAATCCCTGAAATCAAACCTTTTTTTTTAAATTTATTGATTGATTGTACGGTGTTTTAGTATGAGTGGGGCGTACATGGTCATGAAATGGAGCCCCAAGCCTGAATATACAGCTTGTGGAGGCACAGATTGATTTTAATAAGAGGTCCTGGTGCACTTCCAGCGACTATGGAGAATTTCCTCCCTGAATGTAGATGTGTTAAGCTAAAATCTTGCATTTGGTAAGTAGCAACAAGTGTTTTGCTTTTGTTAAAAAAAAAATACCTATTTATACTTACTGGACTTAGGTCTGAAGCATTTAGCATTTAGGTCTGAACACGTCTGTATTCAGGGAGGAGATTCTCCAGAAGCACTTCAAATGCATTTTGAAATGCAATTCAAGTGTGTTGTGTGAACATGGACTTTGGGGTCCAGCCCTAGGCACAACCTCTTATTAAAACCAATCCGCGCCTCTGCAAGCTCCTGTTTACACTGTGGCTCCTCTAAGGTTACCCACATATTGTGTCTTCTCATCTTCCCCTAATATTATGACCTCTCCACTCCCCCTCATATTGTAGCCCCTCATCTCCCCCTCATATTATGACCTCTCCTTTCCCCCGCATATTGTTGTCTCACCTCTCCCCCTCATATTGTGTCCCCTCATCTCCCCCTCATATTGGGTCCCCCTCCACATATAGTAGCCCCTCATCTCCCCCTCATATTATGACCTCTCCTTTTCCCCTCATATTGTTGTCTCACCTCTCCCCTTCATACTGTGACCCCTCATCTCCCCCTCATATTGTTTCCCCTTATCTCCCCCTCATATTGGGTCCCCCTCCACATATAGTAGCCCCTCATCTCCCCCTCATATTATGACCTCTCCTTTTCCCCTCATATTGTGCCCCTTCACCTCCCCCTCATATTGTGGCATCTCCACCTCATATTGTGTCTCGTCATCTCCCCCTCATTTTGAGGCCCCATCTCATCCCCTCCTCATATTGTGGACCCTCTTATCTCCCCCTCATATTGTGTCCTCATCATCTTTCCCTTATATTGTGTTCCCATCATCTTTCCCTTAAATTGTGTCCCCATCATCTCCCTCTTATGTTGTGGACCCTCATGCTCCCTCATCTTGGTGGCCCCATCACATTCCACTCATATTGTGGCCCTTCATCTCCCCCTCCTTTTGTGACCCCCTCATCTACCCGGGGAACAGTGGTGGGGACGGAGCCAAAAGTTGTCAGGGCCCACCTTTTTTTCACTGTAGCAGAGGTGGGCCAGTCCAACCCTGGCAGAATATGTCACATGTCAGCTATTCTGAAGCCTCAGGTCTGACCTCGATGTGAGGGGCTAGTAGCAGGACCTCACAGCTGCCTCTAGTGTGCTGGGCTATGGAGCTGATCAGTGATGTAAGCAACACAGCTAAGCTCTGTAGAGTCACTGGAACAACTAACTAGCATGTCCATCACAGAATTTGCAGCAATATTTGTATGCGTGTGGATTTGCACATTTTATACAGTACAAGGGGTGATTGCCCTTTGCAGTGCATGAGGTCAAATCTTGGATTTGCCATGGTGAAAAATCTCCCGTATCTCCACCACTGGTCAGAGATACCAAAAATATAATGCATCATCTTGAACGTATTTTGTAATATTATACACACCGTCTTTGTTGTGAGTTACAACACTCCTATCTTCCCAAGCCCAAGCCCTGGCCGTATCACCTTCAATGTCCCATT
Source organism: Engystomops pustulosus (assembly GCF_040894005.1). Lineage (NCBI taxonomy): Eukaryota > Metazoa > Chordata > Amphibia > Anura > Leptodactylidae > Engystomops > Engystomops pustulosus. The sequence continues at coordinate 80,327,719 of NC_092420.1, forward strand.
CACCCAGCATGAAGGGCACAGCTTGGTCCCTGTTTATTATGAACACACATTTAATGAAGTTCTGTTCGGATATTATCTCCCATCAAACCTCTCCCCATGAGAGTGGCACCGCTTGTTTTTCCTGCAGAGATGTTCAGTCAACCAAGGAGGCCCCCACAATGATTTTCAATGGAAATTACCTACATTATAGGTAGATAAATCTTAGGGGATAAGAGTCAGTGTGTCAGAATAATATATCATAGAGAAAATACGTAACAAACCATATGGAGGCTGCAGTATAGAGATGTCATACAGATCTGTGTAGGTACTTACTGTCCAGTACAATACTGGGTGGGATCAGCGCAAAAAACGTTTACATGTGCAATGGCCTCAGGCCAACCATAGACTATAAGATTACCAGCTACGAAAAACTCTCAAGTCCTAGACCAGGGGTGGCCAATTAGTTTTCCCATGGGGCAACATGAGAAATTGGAATAGTTTTAGAGGATCGGACTAGTATACTTAACTCAGTTCTTCAGTTCTCAGTTCTTCTCAGGCCTCTTGTTACTGTAGTGCCCCCCACCTTTTAAGCTAAATGTCCACTTATTTGCGCCCTCTATGGGATAGTAACCTCATTTTCTTATTAGTTTTTGTGCTTTCTTTTTCCCCTCCTCAAGTGTTTTACTGTTCCCTCCCTTCTCACTTCTATCTATACCTAAGTTTATTTCCTCTTTTCTACGTAATCACACCTTTCATTTGCCCATATTCCAATCATTGCCACCTTTTCTACCTCCCATTTTGAATAAATGGCCACCCCGTTCTTAATGCCCTCCCATTTGCCTGCATTCTTGATTAATGCCCTCTATTTTGTCCCCATTCTGCATTCTTAATGCCCTGCCTTTTTCCGACATTCTTTCCCCCACCCCATTTATAATCCTCCCTCCATTATGCCCCCTTTGATAGTGCCCTCTCTCCTTATGCCAGCATTTTACAATACCCCCTCTCTTTGTGACCCCTCTTTTTTTGCCCCCTATTCCATCCTCCCCTATTTAAGGCAGTGGGGGATTTAAAAGGAACCTGTCACCACATTGTTTACAAATACAGCTAGTGACAGGTTCCTGTAGAGAACTGACTGAACTCTTCTTTTAGCTGATAATTGTTTCCCTTACATCCACACAAATCAATTTTATATTATATTCCCTGACATCAGAGGGGGCGTTTCCTGCTCAGTCAGCCCCTCCTATCTACTCCTCTCCATGTCCCATGCCTTATCTAAGTATTCAGCACTTCATGCCATGTGACCAGGACGATGTCATCTAAGATTTTGTGACATCTGTAACATCTACCCCTTGTATGTATCTGGTCACATAAAATCAGAGCAGCCTCCATGGAAGCATGGGGAGGTGTAGCAGTCATGGAGGATGGAGAGGAGTAGAAATCCAAGGAGGTGTGCTGTGATCAGATACATACATAGGGTAGACGTTGCAGATGTAACAGGACCATAGATGACATCACCCTTGCCACATGACTTTAAGTGCCCAGCGATGTAACATAGCTCTCTCAAAGTTCCATACAGCAGCATTTCATAGCAGTGCCACCTGTCAATCAGGGCAATGCAGTAATCACTGAATATGTAGGGCCTCATTGGACTAACCTAGTGTCATCAAACTCACCTCAGTTGAGTTGCATACCAAACGGTGACAGCTGTGGGTCCCACTTTGTGGCCGCCTGCTGCAACCGCAGTCCCAGGGGATGCGATCAGGGCGGGCACTCATGCAGTTCGATGCAAGATACTTAGCGGGCCAGATGTGGCCTGTACTGTGCCCAGCCCAGTTCTCAATTGGTTATCTGGGGCTGGATACTTGCTTTTCATAGGGGCAGGAAGAAAAACAACAACATGGAAATCCAGGTTTCCATGATAGATAAATAGGATATTCTCCTCTTTGCATTGGAATATACATGGATAACAAGCTAAGATTCCAGATGACCGCTCCCTGGTGACTTCAAGCCACAATAGTACAGATGATTCAAAACTTTGCTATATACTTTATGTCCTTTTTAATTATTTTCCTCTTTTCTTTAAACAGTGGTGTGTCTGCATCAGCTTTCTGTCCTGTGTCCACTGACAGCTGAGAGATAATGAAGCATGATAGAGTGTCTAATGACTTCACAGCTCGTCCCTGTATAGTCTATTCTTCTCAGAGAGTTGATTCATTAAGGGAAATATTCTCTGGGTATGTAAATAGGTAACCATTAACCTCCTGTCCTTATCTCTCTGAGGTGTACAGAAGGTTTTCAGACACAATGCTCACTACAAGAGAAAAAAGGAGAAAAAAGACAGAATCATTTTTATTTAAAATGCAACTCTGATCTTTTTTTTTTTTTTTTTACAAATCAATAGTTCTTGTGGTGTAGGGTAACGACATCTACACCCATGTCCAGCAGTTTCTTTACTATTCTCCTCACTTTAGCCGGTTCTGCAGTATCCGTCACCTCTTGCTTATTTCTGTAAAACCCTCTTCTTTACATAAGAAATTCTACTGACTCTAACTGCTCGAAAGGGGGGTTGCTGCTCCCTGCTCAATCCGGAGGGAGGGGGAGGTAAGGTGTTGCTTTCTTTGTAGCTAGCAGGAGAGCCTAGTGTTCAGCTTTGTGGTTGCTGTTATCTCCTGCAAACATTTTTTTCTCTTTCTCTCTCTGCACTTCAATATGTATCATACCGTAAACTATTATGTAGCAACCCTCACCCCGGCCCCTGCTCTCCTTTACAGTAGGGAATCTGTTAACCTTTAGTGCTCACATAACAGATACTACACTTCATTGAATTATTTCACAGCAGGTTTCTACTTCTTATTCCATGCTCTTTACTCCTCCATGTGATAAAAGATGTAGTCACTATATAGGCCGGGCTGTACACACTATGCAGTGTTCAGTTGATTTACTTATGGGTTGGACTTGATGGACCTGCATTTTTTTTTCGACCTTACCAACTATGATAATAAGATACTTTTAGGAATCTCACCTGACTTGCTGATATGTTACTTCATGACAAAACGCAGAGCAACATGGGAATTGTGGGCTGCTTATAATTTAGGGCACAGACAGGAAGTAGCTTCACAATAAAACTAATTCCATAACACTTTAATGAAAATGGTGAGCTGCACAATATGGAGATCATCCTGTTTGTTTTGAAAGGGGATATCATATATGACAAAATGGTGAAAATCATTATGAAATCGGTGTTACACTTTAATGAGGCGTATTTATTTATGCCTTACCTTGTAGAAGTCTGTAACTCCAAATCCAGTGATCCCACCCTTCAGTTTTACCAGGGTTGGCTCCAGGCTTAGTAGGCCTCTGGGTGACAGAGCCTCAGTGGGCCCCTTTACAGTGAACTCATGTTACAGCATTAAAGATTCAGAAACTTAAACAGTCTCCTGTTCCCTAAAATATTTGTTAATTAATCATACCAAACAGCCCGCTCAGGGTTATTTTATATAAAGCCCCCCTTTTTCCCTTATGGATTCATTAGATACAGCCCCCCTCACCCCCATGGATTATACAGCCCCCCTCACCCCCTTATGTACAGCCTCATGAGGGCCCCGGCACTTGTCTGGGTATGCCCAGTGCTGGCCCTGAGCTTTACCATGGAAGGAGGTTTAGTTTATCCCTCCAAAAAAGACCAATAGGCCAAAAGTGCTGATTTTATTCTTCTGCATTTTGTGAGGGCAATAACATTATAACATCAATAACATTATCTAAAATCTTATATGCTTAAAGAGGAATAGCTAACAAATGTGACTTGCCACCATAATATATTTACAGTATGTAAATTATCATTGACTTAAATTTAACTTTTAATGGGTATGGTGTAATACTTAATTTCTCCTGTTGTGGAGCTGTAGGGAAACTAAGACATTTCCCATTAGGTTCACATATCTCTGGGGCTCGCACGCTATGATCACCTTTTGGGGATCGCTCTGATAATTATAGGAATTTTCCAGTACAGACCGTTCAGTTGACTTGGTCTTGCCACCAATACTTATTACTTATTTGTAAAGAAATTACAGTGGATCAAATAAATACTCTGGCTCCTTATTAAATACTTCCAAATGATATAATGGGAGCCCAAAATGTTCTAGATGTCTATTCGGAAGTCCCTTGGCCATCAATGATCAAAGTCAGATTCTTCTCCTGGCATTAAACCCTCCGCTTCATCCTTCAATCCATAGTAGAGATCATCAATCTCAGAGTCTTGGTTAGGACCAGGTGTAGATAAGGCCATGTCTTGGTCACCTTTACCGCCATAATAGTCTCCATGGTGAGGATGTTGATAGCTTTCACATTTATCAGGGTGGACTACATCACAAAACAATGTGACTTTGGTTCCTTCAGGGACAGGTTCGTCAATGAGGTCAATTCCTTCCCCAGAAATGGGACTTTGAGAGTTTCCCATATGTGGTCTGCCATTTTGCCAGTCATCAGTGCTATGAAGTGAGGAAGTACTGCTTCTACCATCATCAGACGCTGTAAGGTTGGTGTCTTCTTTTAGAGATGCAAGGGGTGCAATGTAGCTACAGAGATAAAAAAAAAGTAGTGACAATGGATAGTCAAATCCAAAAATTTTAACAAATTTTCCCTAAGTCTAGGATCTTCTCAGCCATGATGTAGGTAGGCTTTAGAAGACTATATGGTCCATGACATTGTTTCCTATCTTGTGGTTGATCTTACATGAAAGCAGTCTCTTCATTGATGAAGGTTCCTACTAATTAAAGTGTGTCTGATTACTGGGGGTCTGACCAATGGAACTCCCAAAGATCATGAGAAGCAGGACCTCCAAGTCCCCATTGGATTGAAGGACTAGTTTCCATTCTAAACCAGTTCTCCATTAACTGTATTGAGATTTCTGGGACTATACTGTATTTTTCAGACTATAAGGCGCACCGGATTATAAGGCGCACCGTCAATATATGCTTTCTAAAACATCTAGGTTCATATATAAGGTGCACTGGATTATAAGGATGAATGACCAGCAGGTTGCAGACCTGAGCACAGTACAAGGCAGCTGTTGTCTGTAAGTACGGTTCATATATAAGGGGCACTGGACTATAAGGCACACAAAAAATCAAAGGATTTTTTGTGCGCCTTATAGTCCGAAAAATACGGTACTATGTCCTGCAGTATCCTGGAGAGCTTGAGACAAATACACTGGGGCTTCCAACTAGTATATACTCACTGATCAGACAACTGTCCGCTATTTTGTAGAGAATTATAGAAGATGATGTGGATACATGTACATAATGGAAAGCCCATTTTAACAGAAGTTATGGAAACCTTCGAGACCCTAAGTGTAAGATTACATGGTGTGACCACATCTCCCAGGATCATATCCACAACGTGTAAACTTACCCTCACTAGAAATGGAAAATGTTTAATTCTATATCTTATTTACATAGTCCTATGCTGCTACATACCAGTTGGCTTCGACCATCATGTGCTCCTCCTTGCAGACTGAATTTCTATGTATTTCTACCTTGGCTTGGACCTTGGCCTGTGAATCCCCCAACATTGACTGAGGTAAAGGAGGAACTGATTGGACTAACTTGTCTTCTCCGAGCTCCTCCACCTTGATCTGAATTTGTTCATAGGATGGTAAGGTGGCTTCATATCGTTCAGCATCTTTACTGCTTGTGTAAGGTGTTGTAGAGCTATTAAGACATTAATACAACAAAATTATCCAATGTAGGGTTAAAGATCATGCGTCTTAAATAATACTAGGGACCTATTGTGAGAAAACTGGTGAAATATACTATCAGGACTGGATGGGAAAGGGATAGTGAGTCCTAGCACTGGTCTCACAAAACTGTCCCTGCCTACTTAAAAATAATGGCCCCCTAACAAGGCTTTGTTCCCTAAAATAGGTCATTTTCAGAGAATTGGGAAAGGAGTACTAGCCAAGGTCAGCATCAGCATTGTACCAAATTCTCTCGAACAGCTCACAAGTTGCAATGACTGGTAGTCTGAATCAGAAATCCACAAAGACTAGACAAAAGTAGTGATAGGTCAGAATATAGATCGAATGCAACAGCACAGGAACACAGCCAGAGAACCAGGAAATTAACTGAAACCTGGGTCAGGAGGAGAATTTATAGGTGAAGGGCAGATCTTAGGGTTTTAACCCATTCCTCCCTCTCAGCCTCATACTGCCAGCACCAGACATGACACATATTTTCGGACTTAAAGGACATCTACCACCAGGATCAGTGTCTGTACACCAAGCACACTGACATACTAGTGTGTGTCCCCTCTAGCAGGATCTTCTCTTCTTTTAGCTTCCTTGTTTTCAATAAATAAAGGCTTTTAAAATTTTGCTAATGAGCCTGAGGGGCTCCAAGCTCCATCCATGGAACCTGGAGCCCCTCAGACTCATTTGCATTATTCTAAAAGCCTTTTTTTGTAAAAAACCAGGGCATATGAAGCTAAAAGAAGAGCAGATGATGCCAGAGGGGGAACCACACCTGTATGTCAGTGAGCTTGGTTTGCAAACCCTGATCCTGGTGGTAGATGTCCTTTAATCCAGCGATTTGCATATGAACATTTGCGGGTAGAAATTGAGTATGAACTTCTATTTTACACAATATTGGTTTACATGTTTACCAGTCATAGGGAGTCCTAAAGAAAAATCAGGTTCTAGCGTACTAAACTTATTGGGGCACATTTGCTACTGGTATATGCATTTTGCCTGTGTAGTTTAGATGGATGGAGGATTGTACTCAGCCTTTGAATGGCAGGAATAGATGCTTATCTCCTGTCATCATATCATGTGTCTATTGTATATACAAGACCTTTCTCCTAATTATCCCTGTTAATAATCTTCCTTGTTTTTTCTCGGGTTTAATATGATGTACCTGCTAGATAAACTCCACATAGTTTCCATTTTGCAAACTGTAATAATGTTTGACCTTGGAGTAAATGACAGGAGGAATAATCTGCAGGGATACAGTATGTACAGTAATAATCACTCATTCTACTGGAGACATACCTCTGCTTGTGAGGGAGATCACTGCTGGCGAAAGCAGGAGACTTGTCTGAGAATGGGACTGTTTCCATATCCACTGGGACAAATGTGATCTGCGTGGATATAAAAAATACTGAATTTGTACCTCTATAAAAAGAAAAGTACCCATGATGTCATAAGTAAGGAATAATACACACAGTGATGTCATAAGTAAGGAATAATATACACAGGAATGACACAGTACAGTGATAATACACACAGTGATGTCACAGTACAGGAATAATACACACAGTGATGTCACAGTACAGGGATAATACACACAGTGATGTCACAGTACAGGGATAATACACACAGTGATGTCACAGTGCTGAGATAATACACACAGTGATGTCACAGTACAGGGATAATACACACAGTGATGTCACAGTACAGGATAATACACACAGTGATGTCACAGTACAGGGATAATACACACAGTGATGTCACAGTACAGTGATAATACACACAGTGATGTCACAGTACAGGGATAATACACACAGTGATGTCACAGTACAGAGATAATACACACAGTGATGTCACAGCACAGGGGTAATACACACAGTGATGTCACAGTACAGGATAATACACACAGTGATGTCACAGTACAGGGATAATACACACAGTGATGTCACAGTACAGTGATAATACACACAGTGATGTCACAGTACAGGGATAATACACACAGTGATGTCACAGTACAGAGATAATACACACAGTGATGTCACAGCACAGGGGTAATACACACAGTGATGTCACAGTACAGGGATAATACACACAGTGATGTCACAGTACAGGGATAATACACACAGTGATGTCACAGTACAGGGATAATACACACAGTGATGTCACAGTACAGGGATAATACACACAGCGATGCCACAGTACAGCGATAATACACAGTTATATCACAGTGTAGGGATAATACATAGTGATGTCACAGTACAGGGATAATACACACAGAGATGTCACAGTACAGGGATAATACACACAGCGATGCCACAGTACAGGGATAATACACACAGTGATGTCACAGTACAGTGATAATACACAGTTATATCACAGTGTAGGGATAATACATAGTGATGTCACAGTACAGTGATAATACACACAGTGATCAGAAAGGGGAGGGAAGGACAGCAATCCAAATCCTGCACATTGGTTCATGTAGTTTGGTGCTCGCAGCCGAAGATCCTGGTACATGAATCTGTAGTTCGGAACATCAGTGGAGAGAGCCACAGCACGCCAAGGTTTCCAAAGTATAAAGGCTTTATTTACATAAAAGGCATAGATTACGCGACGTTTCGATTCGCAATGAATCTTTTTCAAGCATAGGGGAGAATACACAGTTATATCACAGTGTAGGGATAATACATAGTGATGTCACAGTACAGTGATAATACACACAGTGATGTCACAGTACAGGGAGAATACACAGTTATATCACAGTGTAGGGATAATACATAGTGATGTCACATGTACACAGATACAACCAGCCATAAAATGATAAAACAGGAATAATAGGCAAATTGATGTCCCAGTCCATCATTATTAAAAATTGTTACATACAAAGGCGATTGTGGACAGTGATGTCGAAGTTTGGGAATAAAGTGCACAGTGCCGTTACAGGACAAGGATAATTTAAGTAATGCTGTTACAGTGTAAAAATAATTAAATCTTATCAATTTATAAATAAATAGAATGTGCAGGAATATAAGGCAAATGGTAATATCCGGTTGAAAATATATTTTTTGGAGGAATAACAGAGGGACTGCACAGGACATGCTCCTTAAGTATTGTTATATGGAAGATTCAAGCATTTACTAAACCATTTTCTCAACCAACACAAACACCTGACTATACATGAAGATCAATGAAAATAAACGAATAAATGGGGAAATTTAGCTAAATTGTATTCCAATAAGATCTGTAATCTAGTTTTAGATATTGACTGTTGCAAGTGTGAAAAAATATAATATTTTACATTATTAGTTTCCATTTTATACATTGCAGTGGAAAACCCTTTTATAATTTTTTTAAATTAATATACTAATAATATATTTCCTATTGAATTTAAAGGAGTATGCTGTTACAATCTTATCTTATACTCTATACAATCTTACAATATTACCAGTCATCTCTATAACATTTGCATACGCAGTACGTCTAGCATTAAAGGAAATCTACTACCAGGATGAAGGATTGTAAACCAAGCACACTGACATACAGGTGTGTTTCCCATCTGGTAGGGTCTGCTCTACTTTAAGCTTCTTATGCCCTTATCTTTAGAAAAAAGGCTTTAGAAATTATGCAAATTAAGGAACCCCCTCAGACACATTTGCATAATTTTAAAAGCCTTAAAAAAAAATAACAGGGCATAAGAAGCTAAAAGAAGAGCAGATCGTGCCGGAGGGAACACACACCAGTATGTCAGTATGTCAGTGTGCTTGGTTTACTATCCTTCATCCTGGTGGTAGATTTCCTTTAAGAACAGATTGACATAAAGAGACACATAAAAGGATCTCCTACCTTAGGGTAGCACTGACAAATGCTCCAGGTGATCCCTATAAACACCAGCAAAACCCCTATACAGCAGAAGGTGATGTATATCTGGGGTCTATCCACACTCATAATGAACATGCCAATCATAATCAAGAAAAATCCCAGGACAATCAGCCCGTAGCGGAATGTTTTATCCTCTGCCATCGCCTTCTATTAAAATAAGGGGTTATTAGTAAAAGTGAAGGCGTCCAAGTGTGCGAGAGGGAATTAAAGCGACAGGCTCCTGGATGATCTTGCTGTACTTGCTTGTTCTCCTTCCTAGACTTAGTTCATTTTCCCCAATCAGACTTAGACCGGTCCTGACTGAAGTCGATCGAGCCGGTTCTAAAAAAGTATTGGAATGAATGCAAATAAGTCTCCAGAGATTTCCACTCCAGCGATGCTGCCGCCTCTGTTTCACCTTCCCTGGAGGTATAAATACCCAGGAATGTCTACACCTCAACCTGTTGTGTATATAAATGAGTGACTGCCTGACCCTCCACAGAGCCTGGCACTGCCATATAACCAATCACACAGGAATTCTCTCATTTTTTTAGTGTGTATACATGTATACATGGTTATGGCTTGTTATGGGCGTTATACAGCTTTCCACCTATGATAACGATTTATGTTACAGGCTAAGGTGGAATGACTTTATGGTGGTCAAGATGCCTTTAAGTCTCCGCTCCCTTGTGTTGCATTAACACGGAATCTGGGAGCGGAGTCTAAGGGCGCGTTCACACGATGCGTTGCGGTTTTTGAAGCGTTTTTGACGCATTCAAAAGGCTTCAGCCTTGATCACATGTTGAAGTAGCAACATGCAATGGAAACGCAATGGGGGTCATTTACTAAGGGCCCGATTTGCGTTTTCCCAACGTGTTACCCGAATATTTCCGATTTGCGCCGATTTTCCCTGTTATTCCCTGGGTTTTCAGCACACGCGATCGGATTGTGGCGCATCGGCATGCATGTGACGGAAATGGGGGGCGTGGCCAAACGATAACCCGCCGGATTCGGAGAAACTGTTGCATTTAAAATAAAAAAAGTGTCGCACGGAATCAGGCTGTGCTGTCGGCCAGCCGAAACAAACTTGTGGGTAAAGGAAAAATAGGTACTCCGGCACTCAATGTATCTTGATAAAATTGAAAAATTCTTTATTCCATAACGTTTTAAAATACAAGGTCACAAGTTGTACGACTATATCCACCAGATCCACCTGTACATGCTCTTTGATATTTGCAATTCCGTATATAGAGAAATTAAATTCACCGAAACCTTACATTGTACAGTACAGGCGGTCCCCTACTTAAGAACACCTGACTTACATACGACCCCTAGTTACAAACGGACCTCTGGATATTGGTAATTTATTGTACTTTAGTCCTAGGCTACAATAAACAGCTGTAATAGTTATCACAGGTGTCTGTAATGAAGCTTTAGTGTTAATATTGATTCTTATGACAACCCAACATTTTTAAAATCCAATTGTCACAGAGACCAAAAAAGTTCTGGCTGGGATTACAATGATAAAATATACAGTTCCGACTTACATACAAATTCAACTTAAGAACAAACCTACAGACCCCATCTTGTATGTAACCCGGGGACTGCCTGTACTATGATACATAATTCCAGTACAAAACCTAATAAATTCCCCATCATTAGTGCAATAAACCATTTTTTGTGGTTACAAAAATTATTACAATATTTTGACATCCTGCCAAAAATGATGGATATTCCGTAAACATTTTGTAGTTGACTATGACCACAACATTGAGCTAGAGGGGTTTGTGATACGGTCTGCTGAGTAAATGCACCATAAAAATTCTAATGACTCTGGATTTCCATGTAGTGACCTTCAGCCACAATTTATAATTAACCTGGTAATTAGAGAAGACTGGCCGGGCTCAGATTGACTTCTGGTATTGGAAATCGAATAGAAATGCTCCACAGCACTACTTTTACACCACTAAACTTATAACACCCTCAGGTAAGGTATGAAAGAGAAGAGTCACTTTTTACCTGAGATGAGTAAATTTTAGACGCTGGGGGGAACACTTTAGACACTTCTATCTTGAGCTCTATAGCACCCAGAACCATGCTTTTGGTGTCATTTTAAAGGAGAGGACCTCATGTTTCAAAACACAGGATTGTCGGATATACAGGTAGTTTAAGATTTAGGCAGTCGTGTGCTGGTGTATGATAGCCCCACCACCCGCCGTGCCTTCATGCCCGCCCAAGGGGAAAATAATCACATGTGAAAGCTTTAAACTAGCATTTGCGTTTATTTCAGGGCTTCTATTCTTGATAAATCCCCCCATAGTATGGAATGCAAGTTGCAGATATATATCCAATTCCTTACTACGTTTCAAATTACCTGTATCCTCTCACCTTTATGATGTGGGATCCAGCCAGTGCATGGGGGATGCCCGAACCAACAATGGTTGTGTGTTGCAGGCCCTATACAATAATATTACTAGCCCCACAGATATTTTTGGGTAGTGTATTATGACTATAACAAAACTGTAGTTTTTTTTAGAGACTGGTATCCATCTTTACTGAATTGCTCTTGGCTTATTCCATTTTGCTTCAATTGGGCAGGAAAACACATACCTAAAATCCGTCTTTTCCGGCAGCAATACTACAAGTAAGCATAGATTTATGCATATGATTAGGAATTATGAAGTCGCTCATAATATTTTTATTGCATACATCCTACTAAGCTTTATATATTGCACCAACGCCATGACATGACATTGGCGGTGTGTACAGAGCAGTTAACGTGAATGCTTTCCTTTGTTTTCTGACAACTACTTTGTTGTCACCATAAACACTCAACACGATGGCACTTTGTCCTAAGCAGACAGCAGCTCTCCTCTATTGTATATAAATACAGGTGATTAACACGGGTACGACTCGCCTTCAGGTGTCACATCGAGGAGATCGTTGTAAATGGTTCCTATCTTATATCTGGTGCCGCTTGATTACAGAAACCAAAATTCATATCCCAGTTTCCAATGGTGCATAAAAAATTGAAAAAATTCATATGTTGCATCTGGGTTGCAATGTTAAATTTGTAACAAAGCCCCATAACTGGTGATATTTATTTTACTGGTGTATTTTACTTGGCTACATACACAAACACATCAATAGCTTAGCTATAGGGGTTTAAAAGTGCCAAATAGTCCTCATTCACTGGATGTCCTAAGACATCCAGTGGGATGTCTTAGGACTTGGGACGACCCAAGTTGAAGTTTTTTAAAATTAGTCTATAAGCACGAAATCTGATCCATTAGAAGCTATAAGATTGTAGTTGGCGATATAGGACTATGTAGTCAGCACAACTCCATCAGGTGAGCAGATACACTTTATGCAATACTTGATCACTTACTGAGGGTATTACACCATAGAAGCACTCCTCTTTTGTCTCCAACAAAATCTCTAAATGGTCCTCATTATCACACTTTTGTTGTGAGCAGAAGGCTCCTGAATCACTTTACCTCGCCAAAGAGAGAACTGTGCAGCCCTATACTGCAGGGTTCTCTCTATCCCTTCCTGTAGTTATCTCTAGGATTAATGGAATAACGAAACCATTGGAGACTGGGAAAGTTTTTTACTACTTCCCTCACCGAAAATACTTGCAGTAACACTTTAAACCCCCAAGAAACACTATGGTTCCATACATTATTCTCTAAACTTCCATAGAGCATTGGGTATAAGAGGTATATTAACCCCTGTATCATCTATCATTTATCTTTACATTAACTCCTTCACTGCCTTAGATCACTAAGTTTTTCTACATAATTTTTAAGAATCCTACAGTAGCATGTATGTTGAAATTAACCCATCCACTGCCACTATACTGACCTAGACCACCCTTGCCCTCGAACACAAGGAATTCATACAGGAATACACCTTGAAGTTCCTAGAGTGTTCTGGTAATTGGTTCTCCCATGTTACATAGGCAGTGCCAGTGCTCAGGGTCAGTGAACCCCCTGGACCACCGGGGACGATGACACAAGCCGACACCTGGGACCGGAATCTAAATGGCACCCGATCTTCACCAGAGCCCGCCCCAAAAAGGATGGTCTTGCTGTGGCGTGATGCCACCAGGTCGTTCCACAGGTGTGACTAGCCAGCGGTGGCAGCCAAGGTCAAGTTACAGGAACGTTAGGCCGTCTTGTGTTCAGGAGCAGACAGATAGTCAGGGCAAGCGGCAGAGGTGCAGAGTCTGGGACGGAGCAGGAGGTCTAGGCTGGCAGCAGAGATTCAAGTCTGGGATCACAATGGTAGGTCAGAAGGCAGGGAACAAACGCTGAGGGAAGCTTTCTCATAGGCAAAGAGCACTAAAATCCGTCAGGGGTTGCTGGGAGAAGTAGCCAGCGCCAATCAGCTGTGCTCTGGCCCTTTAAATCTGAGAGTGCCGGCGTGTGCGCGCCCTAGGGAGGGGGAGCGCGCGTCCTGGCCAGTTCGTTCGTTCATTGCGGGGTGCAGCCACGGAGAGGGGCATGGGTGTGCCTGCGATCCGAGACATTGATGTAAAATATGTTTTCTCTTTTAAATTTACTTAAACTGTGCAATCCTTGGTCTATCCTCTTATCCCTCTTTAAGAACCTGCCAATTAGTTTTATAAAGTTGAGGAACATCTACTGTGGACAGTAAGACCTGTCCCATACTTGCTGGCCCCTAGGTCTCCATACATAATTTGGCATAGCATTGTCTAATCTGCAGATCTGGGATCATAATTAGTAAATCATGACTCCTACCTTATATCCTGAAACACATGATAGTAAAGCACCGCATTCCAGGTGTCTTCTATAATTTACCTAATTTCCTGGAAACAGTGAAAATATATTTTATTGCTATTATTTTACAACTCATGTCCTAGACCTGTGATATTGTCAGTGGATTCTGGTAATTAGCATTTTGGCAAACAGCTGATTGGTGGGGGGTGTCACTGGTAAAGTCATGGACCACCCCTTTAAAGGGCGGATATTGTGTGAACTGAAAAAGTCAATTAGTGAAATCTGAATTAAAGGGGCTGGGGGGCAGAATATTAGGTAATTTACTAATATACATCTATGTATAGTTTTGCTATGCTTTCTTGATATGTAAGGTCAGTGGAGAGTCAGCCATGAAGCAAGTTGAGCCTCTTGCTTCAGGTAGTACCACCTGCAGTCACCTGCTACAAAGCAGTACTTGACACTTAAAATTAGCAATTCTTCACACCAGATGTCAGCATGTAGTACCCATGTACTAAAAAATTGACATACCTGATATATTGCCATTAGATGGGATGGAGGGTGCACCTATAGCTCGCCTCAGGCAGCAGAAAGTTCACTTAACATATCAAGAAAGCGGAGCAGAACTAGTAATAGATGTATATTGATAAATTACCTAATATCCTGCCCCCCACACTTATACACACATTACAAAAAGCAAGAGGTAAAGTGGACAACCCCTTTTAAAAAATTAAGTTATCTGGTCAGAACATAGAATGGAGCCAGGACTTATTCTTCCAGGGATAGTAACCTCTTAAAGGGGTAGACAAATATTCCACAGGATGTAAAACCGATACCTTTGGGATCCAAAATGTATGTGACCAAAGAGTGCCACCTGCTGGTCACAATTCATATTTAACCTCAAAATGTTGTGTTCAAAATTTTACATTTCACCATATATAATGATTGAGATATAGGGGCGCATTTACTTACCCGTCACCTTGGTGCATTGCACGGCGATAATGCGCTGTGCCACGATTCAGTAAGAACGTGCATCCGATACCCTGCATGTGTCGCTTCCCCGCTCAGGTCCGACGGAGTCCACCATCTTCTTCCCGGTGCATGTAAGTGCATTAGATGCAACAAAATTTGAATATTAAATCCCGTGCTGAGTCCGAATCCGTCGGATTGTCCGACGGCACGCCCCCCAATTTCTGTTGCATAAAAGCCGGCGCAGCTGCGACACTATCCGATCGCGTGCGACATAATCCCCTTCAAAATACCTGCCAAAGAAGCGCAAAACCCAAAAACAGAAATACGATCCGTGGACCCTTAGTAAATAAGCCCCAATATCCTACAGCCATGTGCATGCGGTTTAACTACTCCTTTTTGCATATTTATTGCACAGCGTTATTTAAACAAAATGTAATATGAGGCAAAACAGAAATGCTAGGCTTTACGACAACGTCTTAGCATTCTTTATAATAATTTCACCACTGCATCTATATGGGGGTCTAAATTCTTATTGAATAAGTTGAACTTCTACAGATATAATGATGTAATGAGTGATGTATGTGTTACATTGCGGGTCATTTACTAAGGGCCCGATTCGCGTTTTCCCGACGTGTTACCCGAATATTTCCGATTTGAGCCGATTTTCCCTGTATTGCCCCGGTATTTTGGCGCACGCGATCGGATTGTGGCGCATCGGCGCTGGCATGCACACGACGGAAAACCCGATGGATTTGGAAAAACCGCCGCATTTAAAAAAAAAAAAGGGTCGCGAGACTTGCACTTACCTTCACCAGGAATAGGCCAGTGAACTTCAGTGCATTCCGGCGGGCCTTCAGCGCAGCAGCGCCACCTGGTGGACGTCAGAGGAACTACCTTAGTGATTCCCGGCCGGACCCGAATCCACCGCAGAGAACGCGCCACTGGATCGCGAATGGACCGGGTAAGTAAATCTGCCCCATTATCTTTTTCTTATGGATCAGGGAAGTGTTACACTGGAGTGCTAAGGGCCCACAAGTAAATCTTTGAATGGGGCCCATCTACACCTACATACAAATATTACCCAAAATACATTTGCAAATTTCTCACATTGACCCATAGATTGCTTTTTAGCAATTGCTTTTTAGTCATTGACCTGGATTGTTATGGTACTAGAAGACCTGTCAGTAACCTGCTGACTGGCCTTTGTCCTTTTAATTTAGCCCCTTTTATCTCTGTGATAAATACAACAGTCTTTGTTAAAGGAAACCTACCATTTTATTTGATGCATTCAGAAGCAAACATACCATGAGAAAGCTGTAGCAACACTGATGCAGGATCATATCTTGGTCAATCCCTGAGCTGAGTGGTTTTGCTGAAAAAACAATTACAACATTCAGGGCCTTGGGAAAGCTGGGTCAGGCTGGCAGATATAAGCACATTACACACAGAGATTGTAATTACAAATGGAGGTTAATCAAGCCTGACTAATCAACTTGAGCTGGATCACTCATACACAGCAGCTGGGAGATGGTGCAGCAATTGATTATTCTGCCTTCAGGGACAAGCCAGAGATTACATTATCCTCTCCTGCAGAGAAAAACTCACCTGCTAGGAGAATTGCTGAACCAAGCGCTGAAGGAGCCATAGAAGCAACATAGCTTCATTATCATAATGTTATATCTGTTTTATCAGCAAAACCACTCAGCACAGGGATTAACCAAGATATGATCCTGCATCAGTGTAGCTACAGCATTCTCAAGGTATGTTTGCTTCAAATCATCATGCATCAAATCAAATGGTAGGTTTCCTTTTAAGGACATCTACCACCACACTTACATGTGTGTCCCCTATGGCAGGATCTGCTCTTATTTAAGCTTACTAAGCCCTTAAAAAAAACTCTGACTCATTTACATAATTGTAGAAGCCTTTTTTTTTATAAAATAAGCAGGGTACAAGAAACTAATAGAGGAGCAGATCCTGCCAGCGGAGGCACACATCCACATGTAGGTGTGCTTGGTTTACAACCCTTCATCCTGGTGGTAGATGTCTTTTTAAGGGAACCTATCATCAAGATCCCCTTTTCTGGCTCCCCCATGTCCCCATAGAGAATAGTGTGTACATTGCCAAAGAGTTTTAATAATAAATTTATGCTATGACAATGAAGAAGACCTGTCACTGTATTTGCATTTCCTAAAATTAAATTGTGATGACCCAGACAAGGCTTGAATATGGTAATTGCCTTTTATGACCTAATATCTGTGTTCCTCCGGATCTTTATATTATCATCTCTTGCCATGTGGGCGTCCTATAGACTTGGTCTGACTTCCATCTTTTCCCTAATAATGTCCGGCACGCATACACACTAATCATAATAATAGTGATAATTTGGGAATTATGGAATTGCTGCCTGTCGCTGGGTGTCATTTATTTGCCGAAATATGAATTATGCCACATACAGGCAGTCCCCGGGTTACATACAAGATAGGGTCTGTAGGTTTGTTCATAAGTTGAATTTGTATGTAAGTCGGAAATGTATATTTTATCATTGTAATCCCAGCCAGAACTTTTTTGGTCTCTGTGACAATTGGATTTTAAAAATGTTGGATTGTCATAAGAATCAGGATTAACAATAAATCTTCATTACGGACACCTGTGATATCTGTTACAGCTGATTATTGTAGCCTAGGATAAAGAACAATAAATTACCAATATCCAGAGGTCCGTTTGTAACTAGGGGTTGTCTGTAAGTCGAGTGTTCTTAAGTAGGGGATCACCTGTATTCATTTGATGTGTATAGCAAGAGTTTTTTTGTATATAGCGTGGGATGTCACAGGAAGGGGGCACTAAACAATGTGGGGGCCACAGAGAGGGCTATAATATAGGATAAGAGACAGTGAGGAATTATTATAATGTATTATTAGAATTATTTATAATTTGTGGGCACTCTAGTGGTGATGTTAGGGGCAAAGTAAGGTCCTGCCTCTTGAAATTAATTTTTTTTCCACACCTTATGCCTGACACTGCTGAGAGGACACAGTTGTGCATATTTATTATTATATACTTGGCATTTTTCCTCTCAGGATGTAGGTGCAGCTCTGTCCTGTCAGGGTCATAATAAATTATTGCCTATATGTGCTTTTATTTTATAATACAATTGTATAAGATGTGTATATGTGAGAGGGGGCAGGTGAGGTGATACAGTCTATGTTGCCGCCATGGCTATCCCAGCTGTGTGTGTGTGGTACATAGGAACCCTCAGTCACCGTCACCCTAACAACCTCCTGGTCCCGCCTTCCTTCCGCGGATTGGACGGCTCTTTCCATTGAGTCGCTTTCCACTCTGTTCCGATACTGAACTCAACCTGTGATTGGCCAAACTGTGGAAACGCGCCACCTGAGCTCAGCTTGATGGAGTAACGCGAGAGCCAATCACCCTGGCGAATGGGCGGGGTTACACACGGGAGGGGCGGGTCTGAGTTTGACAGCGGAGCGTGTGGCGGCGCTGGAGCGTGCCGGAGGTAGTCACTGGGCGGCAGGTGCTGGAGGAGACGGCGGCTCTGTGGACTCAGGTATGGCGGATCACTATGTTATTACTGACGTGCGATATTTGAGGAAAGTGTGAATGCTTCCCTAGAATGTAGAGCATTCAGTGCAGGCTGTTGTGTGTGGAACTACAACTCCCATCATGCATTGTTATGACATTCCATTGCCGGGGCATGCTGGGACTTGTAGTTTTAACCCCAACCCCTGGATTTCAAACCCCAGGTTTTGTGTCTTATACATCTGTCTATGGGAGTTGTCACTGCTGTCTTATAGGGTGCTGTTCACACTTTTGTATTGCAGGTTCCTGTTTCTAGGTCACTATGGACGTGATCTTGTACCTGGCCGGCTCGCTTGTCCTCCTGCTGCTGTGGATCAGGGCGAAAGGCTTTGAATACGTCATCGTCCATCATAGATGGGTGTTTGTCTGCCTCTTCTTGCTGCCCCTCTCGGTGGTGTTTGATGTGTATTATTACATCAGGGCCTGGCTGGTGTTCAAGATGTGCAGCGCCCCCAAGCAGCACGACCGCCGCGTCAAGGACATTCAGGAGCAGGTCTGGTGATGGGGGTTGTGTACATATATATATACTCCTGTATGGGTGGGAAACCTCCTTGGGGGTCAGGCAAAGGGTAAAATATAAAAAATAAGGTGTTGGGGTGCGGCGGTCACGTGGCATCGCTACTACAGTCTCTAGATACAGAGACTGGTGGGGATGTGTGGTGCCTGAGCGTAGGTAACGGGCAAGTCTTGTACTAGAGCTGCCCCTGTTATTGGGCCCAAAATTCCTCCAAAGCTTCTTCCATCTTTGTAGTCCTACTAGATCCAGCCAGAAGCAAGGCCTTAAGGGAACCTGTCAGCAGAAATTGACCTGATAAACCACTAGCAGTATGTCATCACGCAGCTGAACATCTTCTAGATCATATCTATTTCATGGCCCAGTGCGGTGGCATTGTCCAGAAAATCAACTTTGAATTGACATGTAATTTGGCTGTATAAAGTCAAGGAGGCGGAGAGTTTAACACTGAAGTCAAGCTCTCCTGGCCTCGTAATGCCCCCTTTACTGTAATTGATAGTCCTTCATCCAGACACATCACCAACCAGATCTCCTTCATTCTAAGGTCAGGAGAGCTGGACTTCAGTGCGGAGCTCTCAGTCTTCATGTCTTTATAGAACTAATTTAGATCTCGCTTCATAGTTGATTTTATGAATGATGCCATCACACTGAGACATGAAAGACACAGGATCTGGAAGGTGTTAAGCTGCTCCACAACATACTGGTAATGGTAAATTAGGTCAATTTCTGATGACAGGTTCCCTGGATACCCACCTCCTGTATGCAGGAATAAAACAAAACTACTAAAACAAATATTAAATAACATCACAAAAATATCCCTCTTCTTCTCTTTCAAAATACTTTGTAAGAGAAAATGACATAAAATGATACAATGCGCTTCATAAAAAGCTTGCACCACTGTTAAGGGAAATCCATCATGATCAATCAGAGACCTCCCTCTGTGCTGTAGCTTCACAGGCTGTTACATTGTCTCCCATTTCCCTGCTCTATCTGTTTGATGTAACGTCACACAGTGGGAGGGGGAAGTGCTCCTGCACAGTGTAACAGCCTTTGAAGTTAGAGCAAAGAGGGGTTCTAGTAACGCCCTCCTCCATTAACATAATTTTAAGAGTTGATTTTAGAAGGGAAGAGGCCATAGATAACAAATATAGGAAGATTACCACAGTCCCGGTGCCTGGATCTATGAGTTAATTCCCCTGGTTTATCATGAGGGATTTTGATGGAAGGTTTTATTTAAAGGGGTTTTCCTATCTAGACTATTTATTACATATCCACAGGATATGTCTTGAAATACATGATAGAAGTGGGTGCTACTTTTGGGACCTGCAATGATTTTGGTAACACTGACCACTTCTGGGCTGAATGGGGAATGTGCCTGTATTCTATATCTATCCTGATAGGAGCGACAACCATAGAGGTGAATGGAGAGAGGCCGCGCAGTGGGAGGGGTCAGAGGATGTAGCGAATAAGAGGGCAGCTGATACATCACATGGTTCTTATCCGCTTTGTATTGTATCTAATGTTGTACACTCTGTTGTGACCTGTACTGCTGTATAAGTAATGTAGCGATTATATACATTATGTACTAATGTTATATACTGTATCCTTATATATTATTACATTGTTATACCAGGTGCGGCGCTGGAAAGCTGATGGAGGTACAAGCTTCATGTGTACCGGGAGGCCCGGCTGGCTGACCGTATCCCTGCGGGTCGGGAAATACAAGAACACACATAAGAACATAATGATCAATCTCATGGACATCCTAGAAGTTGATACCAAAAAACAGGTATTTTTTTTGTTTACAGAAGATTTTCTTTCTCACTGTAGTTTAAAGGGCATCTACCACCAGGATGAAGTACTGTATGCAAATGAGCCTGAGGGGCTCCAGGTTAAAGCTCGGCAGCTCTCTGCTGTCCCTGCTGTGACCAGCGCTTGAGCTCGGCTATTCCACAGAGTGACAGTTCTCATAGTAAAAAAGCCCTGTCGCCTCCGGTGATTAAACCTTGTTTTCTCCGGACGGAGACAGTGCCCCCCTCGTCTTTTGATTTGATTTAGTCTGGAACAACTTACCACCGTATTTTTTGTATGCACCAATGTTTTTAAGTGGATGTTTTTAATAATAAAAGAAGTATCCAGCTGCACCAGAAGAAGTTGGCTGCGCACCTCAATATGTCCACTCAAAAAATGGCGGCAAACCAATGTAAAAATAAAAAAAAGGGGTTACTTTATTCCCAGAGTGCTACTTTTCAGTCTCTCAGTCTGGTCAAGTGTTTTTAAAAATAATTAAAAATATATTTAAGATTATTTTTTTTTACCTGGTTTCTTTAGATTGTACGTGTGGAACCTTTGGTGAATATGGGTCAGGTGACGGCTCTTCTTAATTCTATGGGCTGGACTCTTCCAGTGCTACCGGAGCTTGATGATCTGACAGTCGGTAAGAGGAAATGTATAGAGTTGGGGACACTTTTTCTGGAGCTATGATAAAAAAAAGGAAATCTACCATTAAAATCAAGCCTGAGAGATCCAGGCACAGTGACTGTGGTATCTTCTTATATTTATTATCCATGACCTCCTGCCTTCTACAATCAACTTAAACAAACTATGCTAGTGAGCCACAATGGCTCTGGGGGGTGTAGCTGAGAAGCACTGTGCTGTAGCTTCACAGGCTGTTACACTGTGCAGGAGCACGACTCTCTCTTCTCACTCCTGCCCTCCCCTTCAACTCTATTTGCCGTAATATCACGGCAGCACAGAGTTTCTGCACATACTGGGAGGAGGGGAGTGCTTCTGCACAGTGTAATAGCCTGTAAAGCTGCAGCTTGGTGGGGCTCTTGTTTCTTCTGGTTTATAAGTATAGTTGTAAAAACTGACTTTAGAAGGAAGGAGGCCATGGATAACAAATATAAGAAGATTACCACAGTCCCCAGTGTCTCTGGTTTATCATGCTTGATTTTGGTGGTAGGTTTCCTTTAAAGGGGTTGGCCATATATAAGAAAGTTTATATTGTACCTTTACCCTGATGAGCTTTTTGCTTCTGCTGCTTATATAACACTACACTTGTACGGCCAAATGCAGCTTTCCCTGGTTCTAATAGATGATAGTATGAGGTCTCTGGACCCGGTTTGGTTCCTATTGAAATGTGTTGGGAAGGAAGGATTGTACATAGAGGGGTGACCCTGTAAACTCAAAAGCCTCTCTGTATTTGGCTGTAGGTGGTCTGATCATGGGAACAGGAATCGAATCGTCATCTCATAACTTTGGACTCTTCCAACACATTTGTGTGGCCTATGAACTTGTCCTCGCTGACGGGAGCCTTGTGCGGTGTTCACCGGTGAGAGAAGAATTTCGTGTCTTTACCTTTTCATGTATTTGTCAGAATATAAGACGCACCCCAGATTTATTCATCCAAAAAAGGGAAAAAAATATATAAATACATGAATTCTGGTCAGTGTTTTTCACATTGTACATTGTAACGTAGGAATCATTTTTTTCTTAGACCGAGAACCCTGACCTCTTCTATGCCGTCCCCTGGTCCTGTGGTACCTTGGGCTTCTTGGTGGCTGCAGAGATAAAGATTGTCCCAGCTAAGAAGTATGTGAAGCTGCAGTACACCCCTGTGCGAGGCCTGGAGAAGATCTGCGAGAGGTTTTCAAGAGAGTCCAAGAAAAAAGAGAACTATTTTGTGGAAGGTTTGGTCTACTCTTCTGATGAGGCTGTGATCATGACTGGAGTGCTGACAGACGAGGCGCAGCCCGGACAAGTAGGTGGCGCTCTCCGTAATTTCCTCATGTGATTCCTCTGTCATTTAGACGTCTTTGTACACACACACAAGAACACATTCAGCACCACTTTACACACACATACATGGGAAAACACTTGGCACGGATATGCACAAACACACGGGAACACACGCGGCACCGCTATGCACACACACACACGAGAACACACTTGGCACAGCTATGAAAACATTCGGCACTGCTATGCACACTCATGGGAACCCACTCGTCACAGCTATGCACAAAGATACACAGGAGAACACGCTCGGTATGGCTATGCACACACATAGGAACCCACAGAATAGCTATGCGTGCACACACACAGGAACACACTAGACAAAGCTATGCGCACACACACACAGGAACACACTCTACACGTCTATGCAAACACACACACAGGAACACACTCTACACGTCTATGCAAACACACACACAGGAAAACACTTGATACGGCTATGCGCACACACACACACAGGAACACACTCGTCACGTCTATGCGCGCACACACACACAGGAACACACTCGTCACGTCTATGCGCTCACACGCGCACACACACACACAGGAACACACTCGTCACGGCTATGCGCACACACACACACAGGAACACACTCGTCACGGCTATGCGCACACACACACACACACACACACACAGGAACACACTCGTCACGGCTATGCGCACACACACACACAGGAACACACTCGTCACGGCTATGCGCACACACACACACAGGAACACACTCGTCACGGCTATGCGCACACACACACACACACAGGAACACACTCGTCACGGCTATGCGCACACACACACACACACAGGAACACACTCGTCACGGCTATGCGCGCACACACACAGACACAGGAACACACTCTGCACCACTATACACCCAGGAACATCCTCTGGATGGCTTTACGCACACACCCAGGAACACACTCGTCACTGCTATGAACACACACACAACCAGGAACACACTCGGCACTGCTACGCACACACATATGGGGTTCTTAAATGATCTGATTCCTTTGTCGTTTTTATGTATTTTTAATTATACAATTATATTTTCATGCATTCTAGATAAATAGAATTGGGAATTATTGGAAGCCTTGGTTTTTCCGTCATGTGGAATCATATTTAAAGAATAACCAAAGTGGTACAGAATACATCCCCTTACGCCATTACTACCACAGACATACCAGGAGCATCTTCTGGGAGCTACAGGTAGGTAGTAGAATTGCTTGTATTGTTTACTCTGTATATACAATAAGTCATAGGACGGCCCGTTCACCACAAGAGAGATCAGTCCGAGAAACTGGCCGCATTCGCTTATTTGGGATTTCCTGGAACAAACCTCGAATCACTGAAGTAAACTCAACTTTGTAAACCGTTACTAATATTAATAATGTTCTTCTCTCCCTTCTAGGACATCATTCCATTTGGCAACCACCCAGTGTTCCGTTACCTGTTTGGTTGGATGGTGCCCCCGAAAATCTCCCTGTTGAAGCTCACCCAAGGAGAGACCATCCGAAAGTTGTATGAGCAGCACCACGTGGTGCAGGACATGCTCGTTCCAATGAAGTGTCTGCAGAAAGCCATCAATGTCTTCCACAAGGAGATTAATGTACGTGCGCTTACATTAGAAATATCACTTCTGTACCAAATGATTTGTCCCCTTTAAAGACATTTTCCACCATTGACGGAGTTTTGTGTCTTTAAATATTGATGAACTATTTATGGGATTGCTAGGAGTCCAAAACTTGATCTTATGATTCCAGTCCTCCAAGAATGGATTCTAGAGTACAGCTCCGTTCCTTGTGTAGTGGCCAGTCCAGGGACTGCAGCTCAGATCTCATTCACAGATTTATAATTGCCGATTGTTAATGGTAGCTCTGAGGTTGGATCTGGAGTCATAATTCCTTTGTATATTTGCTGTCCACAGGTCTACCCCCTCTGGCTGTGTCCTTTCATTCTGCCCAGTAATCCTGGCATGGTACACCCCAAGGGCAATGAAGCAGAGCTCTATGTGGATATTGGGGCATATGGAGAACCAAGGACCAAACACTTTGATGCCAAAGCTTCAATGCGCCAGTTAGAAAAATTTGTCCGAGATGTTCACGGGTAAGTAATACCATTATAATAGAGTAGTATATAGATGTGACCGCTCCATTCAGGTTATCACAATGGGCAAAGTATCACAGATTGTAGATAACGGGGTAAAGTTCATAAAGTTCACAGGTCAATGTTATGTACCAAGAGGCCGCGGAAGTATGAAAGCTTCTCTGCTGCCTGCAATCTAAAAAATCTATTGGTTCCTAAAGGAAAACTGGAACATCCATTGTTTGTATCCTTAACCCGTTCACGACCCGTGACGTAATAGCATGTCACGGGTCGGCCGCGGGTGCATGGAGAGGGCTCACGCGCTGAGCCCTCTCCATAGCCAGTAAGTCTTAGCTGCATATTAAAAAAAAAATTATAAGAAAAAACCCTAAAAACTCAAATCACCCCCCTTTTCCTAGAACTGATATAAATATAAATAAACAGTAAAGATCATAAACACATTAGGTATCGCCGCGTCCGAAAATGCCCGATCTATCAAAATATGATAACGGTTTTTCACTGCGTTTAATCCCGTAACGGAAAATCGCGCCCAAAGTTGAAAATGGCACTTTTTTTGTCATTTAAAAAAAAAAATTCTATAAAAAGTGATCACAAGGTCGAACAGTCCTAAAATTGATAACATTGTAAACGTCATCAAAATCCGCAAAAAACGACACCCCCCCACAGTTCCGTACACCAAAGAATAAAAAAGTTAGCGCCAGAAGATGGCAAAATTCCCCTAAAAAATTTTGTACAGGAGGTTTTAATTTTTTTAAATGTATGAAAACATTATAAAACCTATACAAATTTGTTATCCCCGTAATCGCACTGACCCAAAGAATAAAGTAGACATGTCATTTGGGACGCTCAGTGAAATCCGTAAGATCCAAGCCCACAAGAAAACGGCACAAATGCGTTTTTTTTCCAATTTCACAGCATTTGGAATTTTTTTCCCCCTTCTCAGTACACGGCATGGAATAATAAATACCATCTCTATGAAGTGTAATTTGTTACGCAGAAGACAAGTTGTCACACAGCTCTGGACATGGAAAAATAAAAAAGTTATGGATTTTTGATCATGGGGAGTGAAAAATTAAAATGAAAAAACAAAAAAGGGCAACGTCCTGAAAGGGTTAAAGGGAACCTGTCAGAGGCTGATGCAGTTTTGCATTCATTGTATAGTAGTAAAAACTGGTCCTTCTTATTTGCACCACAATGATCGCCCAACCCTGGGTTTCATCCTACTAGTTTTCCCATCCAACATTCAAATAATCTGTCTCCCAAAATTTTGAATTGGCAAAAAGACTGCTGAGGGAATTTACACTTGTAATAAAGTTTAAAGGGAATCTGCCAGCAGCATCATAAACTGCAGGCAGTGATAGGTCTCGACTCTGCAGAGCTGTGTACCCAAACCTCGGTGTGCAAGAAGCAGTAGCAGGACTGTGAAACGTAAACTTTTAAAGGAAACCTACCAGTTAGAATGGCAGGGGTAAG
The DNA here is from genome assembly GCF_040894005.1 of Engystomops pustulosus. Classification (NCBI taxonomy): domain Eukaryota; kingdom Metazoa; phylum Chordata; class Amphibia; order Anura; family Leptodactylidae; genus Engystomops; species Engystomops pustulosus. Next base: position 80,354,487 of record NC_092420.1, read on the forward strand.
CTGTAAGTACCGAGCACCAGATCAGGGTGAGCTGGTGCCGGTACTTTCGTTAGTGTTATAAACCGCGGTATCGCGGTTTTAACACTTTTTAAACTTTAGAGCAGAAGAGGCTTCGGCGCTGCGTGCGACCGTGTGCGTGCAACATCTCCGCTATTTCCTATGTAGGCGCGCGCACGATCGTGCCGAAGCCTGTTCTGGTCTAGAGTTTAAAAAGTGTTAAAACCGCGATACAGCGGTTTATAACAATAACGAAAGTAAGTACCGGCACCAGCTCACCCTGAGCTGGTGCTCGGTACTTACAGCTTACCCCGGCCATTCTAACTGGTAGGTTTCCTTTAATCTAGGTTTTCAGCCTCTGCAAGGGGTCATGGGTGGGTCTTTCAGCCTGAAGAGCTTTCTTCTCTTTTCCATAAACTGTTCCAAAGCCCCCTCCCCTCTGCTCTGAGTGATATCTGTAGTATCCAACCAAAACCCTGACACAGATACTAGTCTTAGCAGAGGGAGGGGCTGTGGAGCAGCACAGAGAGCAGAAAGCTCTTCAGGCTGAATGATCTGCCCAGAGCCCTTGCAGGAGCTGCAGAGCTGGATCAGAACTTCACTTTTCCTGTCACTACTAACAACACATACAAAGGTATTATTACTCTAGGCTGCATCTCACACTACATATTTTTGGTTTTAGTCTTTTTTGGGGGGGGGGGTTTAGTCTTTTTTTTTTTTTTTGGTTTAAGTCTGATCAAAACTTGATGACCTTCTACAGTGCTCAGTGCTTCTGAGTGCTCAGCTGTATTATCACAGCCAATGGAAAAACAAACTAAAACTAACCAAGAAAACAAGCCCTCACATAGCGACTTTGAAAAAAAAAAAAATGTTTATGCAAAAATTTGTATTAATTTTTTTTACCCAACAGGTTTTAATTTTGCAAAGAATAGAATATAAATATAAAATCTTCTCCCGTTTCTATGTCCAGATTCCAGATGCTTTATGCAGACTGTTACATGTCCCGGGACGAGTTCTGGGAAATGTTTGATGGATCTTTGTATCAGAAGTTGCGGCAGAAGCTCGGATGTAAGAACGCTTTCCCGGAGGTGTATGACAAAATCTGCAAAGCAGCACGACACTGAGAGCGCAAGTCACGAGATTTAACCAATCAAAAGACTAGAAGCCCCAACACTGAGATGAAGGACCTGACAACTGCGCCTCACATGTCGCGGGAGACTAGAGGCGCCATCACTACAGTCTGCGGTATCCGCTTCCATACGTCACCAGGATGTCACCAATGTGCGTTTCATTCCCTGTGTTAACCCATGAAGTGCTGGTCCCCTGCCAGAGATCATTTAAATGAGAACTTGTCTATCAGCGATTTTAATTTTCTCTGATAATACGGAAATTTACAATAGTCCTGAAAAAAATCCTTGCGGTGCGTCCATGATAGCGCAAGACAACTGCGAGGAAAGTTTTGTGGTCAAATACGGATCTTGGTCATGAGGACTAAATGTATCGGAAAATATGAAGAATTGGGGGTTTTTTTGCTGAGGAAAAAAAAAAAAAAGCCAAAAATGGCAAAGTTTGTATATCTGGATGAAGTGCCACCAGCAGATGCTGTCATTAAATGACTTTTTGTGTGTATAATTCTTTATCTAACCAAAGACAAAGAAATGATTTGTGATATGACGGGGTCGCTGGTTTTCTTTGGAATGTGGATCTGTATGGATGGTGTTAGTGTGTGAGTTTTGGAATATTTGCAATGTCTGTGTAATAAGGCCGGATTTTGCGGACTGACCTTAGTGGAGATGACAGAACACAGTGGGGCACATTTACTTACCCGGCCCATTCGCGATCCAGCGGCGCGTTCTCTGCACAGGATTCGGGTCCGGCTGGGATTTAAGATGGTAGTTCCTCCGCCGTCCACCAGGTGGCGCTGCAGCGCCGAAAATAATATTAACGCCCCGGAATGCACCATCCCATAGAAGGTGAAGGTGAGCGCTCCCCAAGCGACACATTTTCGGTTTTTAAATGCGGCGTTTTTTCCGAATACGTCGGGTTTTCGTTCGGCCACGCCCCCCCGATTTCTGTCGCGCGCATGCCGGCCCCGATGCGCCACAATCCGATCGTGTGCGCCAAAAACCCGGGGCAATTCATGTACAAGCGGCGCAAATCGGAAATATTCGGGTAACACGTCGGAAAAACGCGAATCGGGCCCTTAGTAAATGACCCCCAGTGTGTATCACAGTGATGTATGATACAAGGAATCCCCAATCGTAAAGGGACTCCTTACATCCTATGTCACTTGGGTCTATGTCCCATCCCCTGCACTGTAGTCACTCTGTAAAATCCTGACCGCGCTTGGTCCTTTTTTTTTCCCCACTGACTGACCACGGCCGTGTGTCTCGGTGTAGAGATATTCTGCCCTAGGACTACAGTGATGCCCCGTTCTCTATTTAAGATAGGAGCATTGTTCAGGTGCTGTATTTATGTAATGCCCTCTTTGTGATTCCATATATCTGTACGGAGCCCAGTTCTGGTGCTGTATATGGTGCGGTGGAGGTTCACTCCACAGTGAAAATTACCTAGAAATAGACTTGATGATCCAAGACTTCCCCGCAGAACAGCAGCAACAAACACTAATCACAATTACCGTAAGGGGCTGCTGTTTTGCAGGGACTCCTTGCATCATCTTTCACTATGATGCAAGGAGTCCTATCCCTAGTACCGTGGTCAGTTCATGAAACTTCATAGCACCGGCCTTGGGGTGACAAGTCTATCCGCAACTCCCCAGGTACAACCCAATGTATGAGATGAATATGTGCAGAAGACCACCCCACCCCTAGGTCATAGGTCGTGCACAAATACATGACACCAGCAGATAAACTTGTCCTTCTTTATTGATGATTTACAATGAGCAATTTAAATAATTAAAACCGAAACATTCACAACATGCTAACAATCACATCTAGCCATCCAACGACTTGCATCGGTGCGGTAGAAAGGACAAGCGGAGGAGGGGGGGGGATACATTTTAAGAGGACCCATCAGCAGATCTGATAATGAAATGCTGGTATATCCTGGGGATGTTGCTTCCATGGTAGTGGTCATACCATAAATTAGAACATCACAACTAATCCCAAAAACAGTGCTACACCTGCCCACAGGTTGCATGTGGTACTGCAGCTCAGAGCTATCCACCTCAACTGCACAATTGAGAAGTGTGGGCACTTTTAAAAGGAAGAATAAAAAAACATTTTTTAATCAATTACTTTTAATATTAATGGTCCTGAGGCACCTGGTGGAGGACATCACTATATTACAGCCCTTAATATATAACATGGGGCCTAGGCTAACTAAGGTGATGAAAAGCCCCTTTTAGGCAGAACTTTTCATGTGCCGTGTCTATCACAGGGTCTGTATGGATATTTTAGGTCAGTGGCTTCTAACCTAAAGTGCACTAGTTGTCAAACTACAACTCCCAACTGCCCAGGCAGGAGTTGTAGTCATACAATAGCTGAAGCTGCTGTGTTACTTATAGCAACTAATCACAGGGCAGTGTTCATTTTTCATTTAAAGGGAATGTCTAACATTTGAAATAGATTGTTTATCCTTAGCCACAACTGCATCCGGTGCTCCCTTTCCCCTCCAATGGAAGCTACTACCGCAGGCTCTGTATGGAACACACCTGACGAGCCGCACCGTCAGACATTGTCCATCCTATGTTAGGGACAGGCAAATGTTTATTCCTTTAAAAGATGGAAGCCAAGGCCTGATTAGTTGCTGGGTGCAATAAGATTAATTTTTCTGCCTGTAGATCTCTGCCCACGGCTAAGCGCATGGCCATTTAAAATGTGAATTTTCATCAATTTTAAGATTTAACCTTTATCCTCCAACACGAAACAAGTTAGGCCCTATGCACAGGATAGGGCCTAACTTGCTGATTGGTGGGAGTCTCAGTGGTGAGACCCCCCACAGATCACGAGAATGTGCGATGTACCCCCCGTTAGACCTCTCGTCCCTTCTGGAGATGACTGGAGCAGCCGGTCAAGCATGCACGGGCTGCCCCTATCATCTCTATGAAGCTGATGGAGATTGCAGCGTACAAAGTAGATGAGGGGTGCGACAGGGTTACATCTGACCCCCGTTCATGTGATCCGTGGTTGTCCAATCACTGAGATCCCCGCAGATATGCAAGTTAGGCCCTATCCTATTAATAGGGCCTTACTTGTTTCATGGGAAACCCCCTTTAACTGACCCTCCACCGGTTCTGTTAATTAGGCTCGCTACTGTCAGGAAGGCCATCAGGGTGTTTGTTCAATCTCAGGACAACCCACTTGACCAAAGAGAGTCTAATTAGCATACTGAGTGCACAAACTTATACCAGCGATTGCTCAGGAAAGGAGGTGGTGGTGGGGGAGGGGGGTTAGAGCATAAAATACATCTCAAATTCCACTGAAATCAATGGACTGACATCCATTAAATGATAAGAGAAAGATCCCTTTAAATGAACACAATACACGTGCCCTCTGCTTGATACACACTCACTAACCATATATTCACTTAAAGAGAACCTGTCACCAGATATTTTTCTTTCATTTTTTTTTTTCATGTCCAGATCTTCTCTCCAGTCTTTTATACAAAAATACAAAAAGTTCACCCTTAGGAGTTTTACCAGCGACAAGTACAAAGTTTTTTGTTTGGTTTATTTTCTTTAAAAAAATTTGGAAACAAAAAAGGTGACAGGTGCTTTTCAAGAGAATGTATAAAGAAAGGGGAAAGTTTCCAATAACTATAAAATGGGCCCAAAATTGTGCACGTTTTTGACGCAATAGAAAATCCCCACGAGATAAACCCAAATATTCTTTTATTTCACAGGAATGAGACATAAGCCTCAGCAGCCATTGGTCCTTAAAGGGGTTATCCGAGTTTAAAAAATTTCTTCTGGCCGGGCTGGGGAGGGCTATTTAAACATAATAAACATGTACTTACCTCGTCCGGCGCTGCCGATGTCCCGCGCCGCGGCCGGTCTTCTCGGTGCGCCGGTTTCATCACACCGGCGCACAGGGAGCTTCCGGACGGCCGGATGCTCCCATGCGCACCATCTCCCAGCGCTTACAACGCTGAGAGATAGGGACGGATGGGAGGAGCCGTCCACATCGCGGACCGGAAGCTCCCTGTGCGCGGCTTCCGTGCCCCTGTAAACAAACGGGCACGGATCGAAGGGACCGCGGCGCGGGACATCGGAGGCGCCAGAGGAGGTAAGTTTATTATGTTTAACTAGCCCTCCCCAGCCCGGCCATAAAAAAATTTTTAAACCGGGATAACCCCTTTAATATAGATCTAAACATCAGTGTAATACCCACTGTAGTGGTTTCCATTCTAGTTCTGCTTATAGACACAATTTTGCTCTACTTAAAATAATTTTGCCAAATCCTCTTCCGTTCCACAATTATCAAAGAGTTATCAGAGCAAAACCCCTTATTGTTTGGTTAGAAAGGAAGGTGGAGGAGTCAATGACGTCTTTTGAGAACTGTGTAATACTCAACGTCTCCTGTGGTGGCGCTGTGTGAACACCTGCTGCCATGTTCCACTACAGATCATAGCTGTAGCACTGGAAACCCTGTAATCTGCTAGTCATGGGGACCCCTTTTAACAAATTTTTCTCTTAAAGGGGTTGTATAGGCACAACAAGTTACCCCAATACACAGAATAGGGGCTTACTTGCTTATCAGTGGATGTCTCAGTGATGTGACCCCCACGGATCATGAGAACGCAGATCAGCAGTTTTGGCCATCCAATATTCAGTAGCAGTGCTGGATAGTAGGTTATATATTTGTGTATAACGTTTCTAGTAGCAGCAGGACTGTACAATAATAATAATGGATTTACATTCCAGGTTTGTAGCTGAACTTGTGTGTGTGCAACGCAAAGGCATCTTCACACCACTATTCTCTTACTTCTGTGCTTTTAACTTCTCTGCAGCCTGCTCTAAGTAACTGCTGTCATATTCAATAAGAATTTACACCTTTTACCCAGAGCAGAAGGGGAAGGGCTGTGAAATAGCACTGTGCAGGGAGCCAAGAGCACTGCAGTGTGAGGATAACGGTTGCTATAATCTTGAAATATCCATTAATTCTTCACAGTTCTGCTGCTACTAACATATACAATGGTCCTGTAGATCTGCTACTTTACATTATCAAAGCCAATGATCGATTACCTTTAAATGATGAAGCTTTTAAGGGGCTGGAAATTCTGAATATTACAATTTCAGTCCATGGGCGTGCACACACCACTATAATCTTATTCCTATGGGGGCAAGAAGGGCAGATAATGCTCTACTGAGTTCACGTCAGGTCCTGGCAAAAATATATGATGAGTAAAGGTGAAAGGAGACAAGTGCAAACTACTCTATAACAGCGACATTCACCAAACTTTTGTACAAATGTGGCTTTTATTGACCAGAAACGATGGCTTGTGCTTTGGGGTAATGTTCAGACTGTGCCGTCTAATTCTATGCTGGTCGTCTTTAAAGGGGTGGGGGCTGAGACCTCTATACAGGGGCACCTCACACCTTCTTGTACCTGTGCTCGTTCTGAGGTTAATTACATCTCTCATTGCAAAACCGATAAAAATAAAACTCAATTCTATAAATATATATACGGACAAAAAACACTTTGACAAGCATCTACCGAGATCATTATCAAAATAAAACCCATCTTCATTCATCACCGGGACATGCCATGCACTACAAGAGACAGAATCAAAAATAAAAGCCACCAGGAGAATGGCCATTCCTTCATCTATGGGATCACAGGACCCACCCCCAACCCAAAACCTGATCTCCCATTATCACCAATCCTGGAATTAATTCCTAACTACTTACAAAAATACTATTTTATGGAGTTAAAAAGGGGAAGGACAGAGGCATAGATTTCGCTTAGTTGGAAAAAAAAAAACAAAAAGTGAATTCCTTATTGGCGCATCTCAAGGAACTGGGCCGAGACGTGTAAAGGAAAACGAAAAATAAACCATGTAAATAGAAGAGGGAGAGGTGTCCTCAAGATCTGTCAGTATGCATACACACGAGGCTCCCGCCTAAATAGGGGGTTTTCCAGGCTAAAAATATTGGCTCAAATCATTAAAGGGGTTGTCCAAACTTTTCAGTTTATCCACAAGGGACTGGTGGGACACCCTTGATCACGAGAACAGGACCCCAAGCAATTTGGAGAACGGGCTCCTGTTCTCACGAATGGGTGGAGTGGTCGGTTGAGCATGTCCTGCCAATCAATTGTATCGGAGGGATGGACATTTTCCATTCACTATCTATGAGAGTGCCGAAGAGAGCGCTGTACTCAGCAATTTCAGACACTCGCATACTACTGCATGGAGAGACGTCAGGGTGAATGAAGTAAGAATGGGACTGTCCAGTTTGCTAGGGCTCAGTTCTCATGATCGGCTTGTTATCCTGTGGATAAGGGATAACTTGAAAAGTTCTGACAGCCCCTATAATATTAGATAGGTGGGAGTCCAACACCTAATGCCCCCCCACATATCAGCTTAGAGATGATTTGCAGCAAACAGATCACTGCAGATCATCTCTCATTGAATGGAATAGGAGCTAGGCTGTAATTACACAGGTTGGCCACTACACGGAGCAAGGAGCCACCATATTCCTCCAGTTCTAATTTTAATGAGCTGATCTGTGTTGGGTTCCTGACCTCCAATAACAACGACCTATCCTTACAATAGGTCATCAATACTTTTAGCCCAGACTCCCCCCTTTAAGTCCTGACAATATAGGGGCAGCGACAGGACTAGGACCCGCTCATATAAATCAAATAAAAATAGCGCAAAAGTCATAGCAGAATCAACGACATGCACGGCCTCCGCGGCTCCCCGCAGCCAAGGGCAGGTTCAGTTTTGATTATTATTTACAAGTCGGCAGGATTAAAAAGAAAAAAAAAAAAAAAACTAAATTAGTTTAATACATTTACACAAATCTTCTGATACAACTCAGGGTTCAACCCAACGCTCTCTCTCGCTCTTAAAAAACATAAATAAGACAATTAAAAAATCACAGCTGAAAAAGAATAGTGTCTAGTGGAACTGAGGGAATGCATCGCAACGGCGGAAATCAAGAAACAAAAATATATTAGTGACTCTGATGACAAAACGCTACGAGCCTGTACAGCGCACTATACATTCCGGGTCTCCACGTCTATCTTCTCCTCCGACTGCCCGGATTCAGATTCGGTGACCGGAACAGTTTGTCTTAGAGTAATCTCAGGACCCCCACCATAGATGTTATGGAGGAATGTCCAGGTTTCTTCCGATATCTGCCCAGAATCTGCTCCTGTAGATAACATGACATGTTATTCGAGACAAGTCACCTGGAGTCTATAAAGAACTAGCGAAAAGGCATCCACCACCATGAAAATGGAGTCCAGCTGACTGTATAGCATGCTGCCTGTGGAAGGACACCATGATCTCCTGCTTTATAACATGCTGCCTCCAAATAGGACATAATGAACAATCTGCTCAGCTCCTCCTGCTTTATAACATGCTGCCTGCAGATAGAACACTATGTACAATCTGCTCAGCTCCCCCTGCTCTATAACATGCTGCCTGCAGATAGAGCACTATGTACAGTCTGATCAGCATCTCCTGCTCTATAACATGCTGCCTGCAGATAGAACACTATGTACAGTCTGATCAGCATCTCCTGCTCTATAACATGCTTCCTGCAGATAGAACACTATGTACAGTCTGCTCAGCATCTCCTGCTCTATAACATGCTGCCTGCAGATAGAACACTATGTACAACCTGCTCAGCTCCTCCTGCTCTATAACATGCTTTTTGCAGTTAGAACACCATGTACAATCTGCTCAGCTCTAGCTGCTCTATAACATGCTGCCTCTGGAAGGACACTTTGATCGATGTGCTGAGCTCCTCCTGCTCTATAACATGCTGCCCGCAGATAGAACACTATGTACAATCTGCTCAGCTCTTCCTGCTCTATAACATGCTGCCCGCAGATCGGACACTATGTACAATCTGCTCAGCATCTCCTGCTCTATAATATGCTGCCTGTAGATGAGGCTCCATTTTAACCATTATAGGTTTTTATTTACAGCAGTTGAAAGGCCAAGGCCATGTCTAGAAAGAGAATTTGGAGCTCTATATAGGGAGAAAATGTATTAAAGATAATGTAAAAAAAAATCAGCATATATGGTATTGGATCTAAGGATCTAAACAACCCTGACCCGTAACACTAAATTAAGCATAAGCAATGCATAAGACAATGCCTCACCTTGTTTCAGAGTTATATGTCCGCACTTGGTGACTGCTATTTTCGAATTATCAATGGCACCTGGAGGATCTGCACAGAAAAACACAAAATGTATGAACCAAGAAAACAATTTATCTTCTAATAACAATATATTATGTTACACTGGTCCCTGTACGCCCAGATATATCTTCCAGTGTGATACTAAATCTATCCTTAAAGGGCTTGGTCAAAGGTTGAAAGTCCTCTTTTTGATTGTTCGGCCGACTGCTAGGACCTCCTTCTGACTACACTGACTGCTGGCAGATGGAGGGGGCCTTGTGGTCATTACTGTCTTACCAACACCTGCATGATCACCATCCCCATATCAGTGGTTGGAGGCAGATGTGAATATGTACGCCCCTCCAACCACTGATATAGAAGGGGCTATCATGGAGGGGGCATACATACTGTAATTACCTTACAGCCCCAGCCAGCAGGACACAGGATATCACAGGAAGTCCTAGTCCTGCTGCCCAGGGGTCACGTGACTCCCATCAGCGATTCCCAAACTTTAACTAGGTAAACATAAAATGGTTAACCCTATTAGTGTCTTATACTTGCCTACTAAAGTTTGGGATTAGAGTACAACTCCTTTAACCCCTTCCCCCCGCCGCAGCCCTTTTTTCGTTTTTGCATTTTCATTTTTCACTCCCCACATTCAAAAATCTGTAACTTTTTTATTTTTCCATGTACAGAGCTGTGTGATGGTTTATTTTCTGTGTAACAAATTACACTTCAAAATGGTGGTATTTAATATTCCATGCCGTGTTCTGGGAAGTGGGCAAAAAATTCCAGATGCAGAGAAATTGGTGAAAAAACGCATTTGTGCCATTTTCTTGTGGGCTTGGATTTTACGGATTTCACTGAGCGCCCCAAATGACATGTCTACTTTATTCTTTGGGTCGGTACGATTACGGGGATAACAAATTTGTATAGGTGTTATAATGTTTTCATACATTTAAAAAAAATTAAAACCTCCTGTACAAAATTTTTTGGGGGGATTTTGCCATCTTCTGGCGCTAATAACTTTTTTATACTTTGGTCGACGGAGCTGTGTGTGGTGCCATTTTTTGCGGATTTTTATGACATTTACAATGATATCTTTTTTAGGACTGTATGGCCTTTTGATCACTTTTTATAGAATTTTAAATTTTTTTTTAAAATGGCAAAAAAGTGCCATTTTCGACTTTGGGCGAGATTTTCCGTTACGGGGTTAAACGCCGTGAAAAACCGTTATATTTTAAAAGATCGGGCATTTTCGGACGCGGCGATACCTTATGTGTTTATGATTTTTACTGTTTATATTTATATCAGTTCTAGGGAAAGGGGGGTGATTTGAATTTTTAGTTTTTTTTATTATAATTTTTTTTTTTTAAACTTTATTTTTTTATTTTTACTATTTTTCAGACTCCCTAGGGTACTTTAACCCTAGGGTGTCTGTACGATCCTATCATATACTGCCATACTACGGGTCTTTGTGAGACCCGAGGTACCATGGCGACGTATCGCCGCTCGCCGATGACGTCACGGGGAGCGACGATCCTCGGCCCATGCGCCGCCATCTTTGCCATCGGCGATCAGCAGGAAAACACCTGCGATCGGTGCCAGCACCGATCCCGGGCGTTACCGGTAAGCCTTTGCTGCAATATGAAGCAAAGACTTACGGGCTAAGGAGAGGGCTCGGCCCGCGAGCCCTCTCCATACACCGGGACCCGGCATGTGACATACTATTACGTCACATGTCTATAAGGGGTTAAAAGGGTTTTCCCCATCTAGATTATGTATGACAAACACACAGGGCAGATAGATGGGGTCCTTTCTCAGAAACAGAGGTCTGCTGATCCCCTTCCCGCAGCCAGGCTGTACAGAGAGTATGCTGCTCATGTATTGCAACTACGGGCTCAGCGCTCCCGCAGGTTAGCATGGAGAGTGGCTGCGCATGTTTGGGGTCAGCAGATAGGTGCGGGCCCCAGTCATCTCTTTATGTCGTTTCCCATCTACTATTTAATCCTTTGGTTGGTTTCTCCCGTCTATCAGCTTCTATATAACTGACCCTTGAGGTCACGGAAACACGTATCACCTATTGCTCATACGGAGCATTAAAATGACACTTACCCACATCCTTGCCCTTTACAAACCCTTCCCACTCCCGGAACCAGTGCATGCTGATGCAGTAGATAACAGCCGGATTGTCCTCTTCTTGGAAGGCTTTATTTAGCTGTGGAGACACGGAGAGTAAAGCTCTTAACAGATATCAGAGGCCGTACAGTCCATTAAAGCGCTGCCATGTTGTCAGAAGAGTAATTACAAGACATTATTTAGCAGAAGACCATCACACTCTGTACCCGGTTAATGGTGCGTACATTACAGAACAGCCAAATAGGACAATAAGACGCTCTCCCACGGTTCAGAACATTATAAAGACCGCACATCAATCAAGTTGTCTAAGCCGGACACAAGCGAGAACAGACTCTCCCCTGCCATCAAACCCCCAGTACATGTATCCAGTGTTTCCCGTGAGTACTGAAAATTTTCTTCATCTTATTACCCCACAATTCTGCGACCTCCCAGGGAAACACAGGGACTTGTTTGTAAGAGGACACTTTCCCCATGTTACATTATGGGCTCTTGTACAATAAATATTTGGATATACAGGCGGTCCCCTACATAAGGACACCTGACCCCTAGTTACAGGCGGACCTCTCTGCCCCCTGTGACCTCTGGTAAAGATCTCTGGATGCTTTACATTAATCCCAGGTTTTAATGATCAGCTGTAAGGTGTCTGTAATGAAGCTTTATTGATAATCCTTGTTCCCATTAGAGCAAAAAATTTTGGAAATCCAATTGTCACAGGGGCAAAATATTTTTTTTTTGTCTGGATCTACAATTATAAAATGTACAGTTCCGATTTGCATACAAATTTCACTTAAGAACAAACCTAAAGAACCTATATTGTATGTAACCCTGGGACTACCTGTGTGGGGTATAATATGATTTGGAGGTGAGATAATGTAAAATCGAAAATATAGACTACAACCCCATAAAACCCCTAAATTTACCCGAATAAACGTCTCCAGTTCCATTTTCCGCCTTTTTTCAATCTTCTCCAGTTCTGTCTGACAGGTGTGACATACGTAAAGGTGGTTGACAGCTGGGCCCCCTCCAAACCTACAAATGGCAAACCAAATATTATAATCTGATGTATGTATAAGCTTTAGCTTGTCGTAGATCTTGGTGCATTTGCAGCTTATCAGTATCAGTTCCAGTCCGGTAAATCCCTCCAGTGAATTTTTTAAAACCAAACTTGCTGGTGGGCTATGAGCCGATACTTATTGCGATTTTTAAGTCCAGGTGAGGAACACAATACGTACCTGCCATACAAGTAATCCCATATGTTCTGTGGAAGCATCACAACAAGGTCCTCGATCAGTCCGGCCTTACGTGGTGGAACACCTGTAAATCAGTCAATGGTGTAGCTCTTAATAGGGAGTCATAATTAAAATCTCTGATTTTAAGGGTGCTCTTACATAAATCATTTGAGGATAAATTTGTAATAGCCCGCCTATTACAAATAAAAAAAATGGAATAAAAAATGGCACTCACCTTTTTAATTCTTATTCCTAGTTTTCTTTTAGAATTAAAACTTTTAAAAAGTTGATAAAAGTATGGCTGGCTCCCTGCCAGCAAACTGCAACCAGTCACTCATCATCATTATCTGCTCTCACAACTCTACTTACTGAACTCTCTTCCCCCTCCCCTCATGCAGGCAGAGGTCTGCTTGCAGCACAGGGTCAGGTCTTGTATGCATGAGGTTAGGAAAGTGCAGGAAGTAGAGAGAGCAGATAATGATGACGACTCAATTCAATTTGCTGGCATGAAGCCAGGTATAGTTTACTCAACTTTGAAAAATAAGTGAAACCAGTAGTAAACTTGATTGGGAAACAGAATTAAAAAGTCTATGGGAACCTGTCATTAGGTGAAAACGTGAACCGATGACAGATCCACTCTAAATGGGGTCTAGGTCTAGGACAAACTTTTCTAACTGTTGGGCCTGGAAGTACATAAACACCCAATTACTACAGGCGCTGCCTCTCACCGCCACCCTCAGTTTGTATACTGAAGCTCAATAGTCAAATCAGAGACTCTGCTGAGGATTTTGGCACACGCACTGTCAAAGCCACATTACTGCAGATCTTCTATATGCCAAGAAAGGTTTGTTGTGACAGCGCTACATTGTAACGGAGCACCCAAGTTAGGAAATTAGTGGAGGTCTGTTATGTTCTGACCCCCCAGACCTAATACTTAACTAAAAGTTAATCCTCTTTAATAAGCAATCAGGATTTGTGAGAGTTTAAAATATTCCCCTGACCGTACCGCCGTGCCCGCAGAGGAAGTCATTATTCGATATGGGTCCGGGTTCTGCAAATGTCTTGAACTTATTGAGCCACTGGCGGGAGACGTAGAACTGCAAAAGACTGGGCTCGGTCAGGTTCAGCAGACTGGTCACTCGTCTCCGTTCCTTCTGAGCGTCGTCACTTGATTTTCTGGGTGAAAAAAATAGCAAAAAAAAAAACAATTGTGTGTCAGTGCTACAACTCCTTCAGCGCCCATTTCTATTAGGGCTAGCAGACAACACTTTGCACCTGAGCCCAAATCATTCACTAATCTGCAATACCAGGCATAACCTGTAGACAAGAGTGGCGCTATCTGCAAAAAATTATTCTAACCAATTGTAGCCATCATCTTGATGTTATAATACAAATACTAACTACTCCACTTTCCCCTCTCTTCTTCCACCTGGCTCCTGTACTTTTTCGGCTCATCTGTAGTGTCCTATGAAGGAATACGTTTAGTATGCCAATCTAGCTGGCAGCAAAATGAGGCCTGGCCTGCCAACCCCCTGCTGTAATACCGTCTGGATAAACAGTAAGGATGTTCCCGCCAAAACAAATAAGTCAAGTGTTAGCGGTGAAGGAAACTATGGTCATAAAATTTACAATTTAGTTTTTTTTTTTAAATTGAGATGCAATTCAGACTATGAATGAAAGAGGTGTCATAGTCAATAGGAACAAATTACCTGTAGAAGAGCACATAAGCCTCAGCATTCTGCACCGTGGCCTCAGACACTTCTGTTACGCTTTGGTCGTCAAATTCGTACCAGAGATTGTTTAGGTTGTTGCGACAGTAGGCAATATAATGTCCGCCTGGAATGGTAATGGTTAATAGTTAATCAAAATCACACAGCATTACAGAATTAAATTGTGTAGTACATGGGTAATGTAATATGTAAACAGTGACCCCACCAGGATAGTGAGTGCAGCTCTGGAGGTATAATACAGGATGTAACTCAGGATCAGCACAGGATAAGTAATGTCATGTATGTACACAGTGACTGCACCAGCAGCAGAATAGTGAGTGCAGCTCTGGATTATAATACAGGATGTAACTCAGGATCAGTACAGGATAAGTAATGTCATGTATGTACACAGTGACTGTACCAGCAGCAGAATAGTGAGAGCAGCTCTGGGGTATAATACAGGATGTAACTCAGGATCAGTACAGGATAAGTAATGTCATGTATGTACACAGTGACTGCACCAGCAGCAGAATAGTGAGTGCAGCTCTGGGGTATAATGCAGGATGTAACTCCGGATCAGTACAGGATAAGTAAGGTCATGTATGTACACAGTGACTGCACCAGCAGCAGAATAGTGAGTGCATCTCTGGAGTATAATACAGGATGTAACTCAGGATCAGAGTAACCTGTTGAATGTTATATAATGGACATATTCTGTAACTATGCATAGAAGCCATATATGTATTTGAGTTGGGCATATTTACATAAAAATTTTTTTAGTAGCAAGATCATATTGTATTGTATGAACAAGATCAATTTTTTAATATTTTGAGTATGATATAGTAGAGATACTCACTGCTGGCAGTGCCATGATGGCAGATGACAGATAGCAGGTCATAGGTGACAATCTGGCTGGGGCTGTCTTTTGCAAGAAACGGCTGCAGGTCCAGACCTTCCAATGGGAACGATACGTGGGTCCCGATTTTGGTGGAGAACATGAGCTCATGTCTGAACCTCTTCAGGTGGATGCTCAATATCTACAAAAAAAAAAAAATTAAAAACCAGCAAATTAAGAAATAAAAAAAAGTGCATAAAGTTCTTAATTTGGGAGATGGAGTCCCCGCACCAGCGTCTAGAAGACAATGCATGCTGGGAGTTGTAGGTAACTGCTTGCTCTGCCAGAAAAAAGACTGGAGAACTCACCTCCGGAAATTTCTGCACTTTGCAAAACTTGACGCCATTTCTTAATCTGCAAAAAGAAGTAAGATAAATAATGAATTGTAAGACTATCCAAAAGTTTTTCACTTCTATCACTCTCCATCTGTACACACACACACACACACACATTACATACATACATACTGCACATAAAGATACACACCCATAGATACATACGTACATACACACCCATAGATACATAAAGATACACAAACATATATAGATACACACACACACGTACATAAAGATACAAACACATATAGATACATACACACACATACTGTATATAAAATCTACACACACATATAGATACATACATACACACATATAGATACATACATCACCTGGCAGTAAACACAAGCCAGTACTTACTTTTTGCACTTCTCACAGCTGTACATGTTGTCACCTGCACAAGACGAGATGAATTAAATCAGGCACCAAAATTTTACCCAATTGACACATTTAGGATTTCGATATTCTCACTTATGCCGGTATCCTATACTTTAGGATTCCAAAGTGTAACCCACCCCCATGAATGCAGCAAACTCACCTTTAAGTTCATCCCGGGCAAAGAAAGCTGCAAGACAATCCTGTAGGGTGACAGTGGGACCCCAAAACCAGCTGAGAAGAGAACATCAAAACAATGAGGAAAAAAAAGGGATACATACACTAGGGGATACCTAAAGCAATGCTAGAAGGTGTACCTCTTAAAATATTCCAGGAAGAATGCTACCCATCCTTGAGGTGCGTAGGCCTCCCCACAAGAGCCCGCCTTTACTAACGAAGTCTGGTGGCTGGATGAGTGCAACTTTGCCAGATCTTCCTTACCCGGGATGGGGAGGGAGAGGTCCTGAAAGGTTTCCAGTGTTACAGAGATCTGAAAAAGTTAAGGTTACAAGACATTTTCATGAGTAGAAATATCATCTTCATACTGCATTAAAAGATGGGGAGTGACATGGGCTCACCGTGGTACAGATGGGCCAGTACAGGCATCTTTAATAATATATTGTATAGCATAGCCCTAATACCTGCAGAGGAGAACTTCCAAGGCCCCCAGTGGATACTGGAAACCATTAATGGCAGCAAATGCTATTCTGCCTCTTCTGGTCTAGAAATACACAGCTCTGGCACAGGTACATTGTAGTACTGTACCTTACAAAAGGGAGGCGCTCCTGGACCGTCAGTGTATGCCCTGCAGTAATACAAGCGTTTGGCCTCCTCCCGTCTAAAATCAACTTTAAAATTATGCTAATGAGTCAGAAGGGCTCCTGGGGGTGTAACCAGAGCCCCTGTGTGCTGTAGCTTCACAGGCTATTACACTGTCTCGTCTCCCCCAGCACTTTCCTCCCAGCCCATGAAACTGCAGCACGGAGGAGCTCTGGTAACACCGCCTGAGCCTTTCTGAGTCATTAGCATAATTGTTGACTTAAGAAGTAAGGAGGCCATGGATAAGAAATATAAGAAGATACTCATAGATCCAGGAGCTGTGACTGTGGTAAGTGTCCCTGATTTATCATGATGGATTTTTACGGAACATTTCCTTTAAAGGGAGTCTACTAGTCTTTACCATACAAAGCTACAGACTGGTAGGTATTGGTCCTTAATATTTGTGCAATTATACCTTTGTATGTGTTAATAGCAGCAGGACTGTGAAATAAAGCTATTTCCATTCCTGGATTGTAGCTGGACTTGGAACAGTGAGAAAAGTGTCCACACTGTGAGATCTCCGAACTGTGCAGCTCCGGAGCTCCTCCCGTATTGCGGAGGAAAAGGGCTGTGGAGCAGTGTGAATTCAGGGGTCAAAGCAGTTTGCAGACACTCCCCCTGTGCTCCAAGTGCAGCTACACTCCTGGAATACAGATGCATTTTTTTACTGTAAAGGACCATTGTAGCATAAATTATATTTTCTTACAGGCATTACATAAAACCAAAAAAGAAAAGAAACCTACAACTCCTATTTTTAGGCATCTACATGAGGTATAACCCAAATAATTTACTTAGTGGTTTATATGGCAGATTATAGTGCAATGAACCTTTGTTCTCCCTGACGAGCAGCACTCACCCTATCACACGTCAGGCACTGCACCGAGCTGACAATGGTGCCATCAAAAACATCCGATATGACGCTGCGATACTTCTTCTGCCTCTTCTTCTTAGGAAGGCAAACTGTAGGAGCTGTAAGGCAGAAGATGAGGGGTCAACCATTTGTACGGCGATGGTGGGATTGTCCAAGCTTAAAGGGGGGTTTGATATTGATACCTTTTTTATGACTTGTCCAGAGAGATCCAGATTTAGGTGGGCTGCTTGACAAGTGCGGAGCTGAGCCTTCACTGAGTAAGGGCGTTTGTGAGGCGGACAGGTCATTCATGATCACCTCTGTAGCGTAGTCTACAATAGAGGACACTTCATGCTTAGGTCACCATATCTCACCGTGGACACTGCAGAGGTCATGGTCACTGGTCACCACTTACCCGATATTCGACTCTGGATCTGGACCTTCACCGTTCCTTGAGAAGAGAAATCATTGTCCTCCGCTAAGCTCTCTAGGTTCTTCTCCAGATCTTGCAGGCAGTTGTTCTGGTTGAAGTGATTGGAGTTCTTCTTTTCTTTCTGCCAGGATTTCACCGTTTCCTGCTCCTTTTGGTCCTCCTGGATCAACATGGCCGATTCTGAAAGTTCTTCGGATAACTTCCGACTTTCGTTTTCGGTATGATCGCTGTTGGAACCGGACTCACAGGATTGAAAGTCACTGTCTGATTGGTTCTTCTCCTCTTCCATGATTTCCTCTAAAATACCAGGATGTCGATCCTCTTCTACCTCAAACACTTGCTCCTTGAGTTCTTCGTGTAAAACATCCATCAAACAGCGCAGGAATTCTTGGGCGTCCTAAGAGGTTGAATAATAAGTCACTTTTTTTTCGAGGATAGAATATTCACTCTTATTCTGGAACAGTTTTATTCCACTGAACTATTAAAAAAAACTTTATAATAAGCCATAAGAAGGGGTCTTCTGATATTTACTGATTACCTGTCCTTAGGGTATCAATATCAGATTGGTATCGATTTGTCACTTGGCCTGTATAAAGATTAGTCCCATTCAAGTGAATGAAGCTGAGCTGCAATATCAAGCACAGCCACTATACAATGTATGTCTCTGTGCTTCATGGGTTGTAAAGACGCCACATTGCTTGTCCGAAGGACTGAGCATCAATAACAAAACAACAGAATACTCTCAACAGAAGCTGTATAAATCTGTATACACAGAGCTCCCCCTAGTGGTGGCTTCAGGTTGTAGATTTCAGAGTGGTTCAATAACAGCAATCCTACTACTAAAGTCTCCATAGCAGGAAGGAGCCATCATGATCCTACTTTCTTCCAACCTTCAAGCCGAATTACAAACACTAGACATTTTGACAGACAAAAAGTCAGTGAATCTCATTGGAATAAATGGAATTGCCAAAAGTTTCAAGTCTATGTACACCATAAATATATTAGAAGCCAAGTGTATAATTATATAAAGCAAAGCATCAATTTAGTGTACAAGTCAAAGATGGTCCGGTCCCCCAAGACCTTGCCACCTGCACAAAAGCACTTGCCCCAGGAGACGCCACAAGCAGAGGACTCTTACCTGCTGGGAATAGCCCCGGAAAGTTGGGTTTACCGTTTTTATGCCCTGGAACAAGTTAGTAGGCATGACAGATCCAGGCCTGGGGGAAACAGGGAGAAGTACAAGAGACGAGGAGATGGTTCTGTTACATTGTTATCCATATTAATTAGAAATCAAGTTCAGTTCACTTTCAAGTTACACAATCCGTGAGCAACGCAATAAGTCAATTAAATTCACAGCAAAATAAAATGTTATAGTCATAGACCAAAACATTGGGAAGTTAGAGAGCACGAGGTGAAAGTATTAGCCATTTGTCATAGTGACAAAAACTGGACCTACCGGTTCTTGTGCCAGATTTCGGACATCAGCTTCTGGTAGCTTTTACAGAGAGCGGGCTTCTTATCCGTCCGCGCAAGCCCGCCGCAATCAAGGAAGAAGTGTGTGAGGGGCGGACTGTGTGGAAAAAGATATGAGTAGTCCATCATTTGCAAGGTTTACACAATATAGCAATATCTTGAGAAAGTAAGAAAATACAAATCATAAATCTGATGTAAATAAGTATGTAAAAGGAAACCAACCAGCTCAAAAAAATAAAAAAACCTACAAATACTCACCTCCCCTCCATCCTGATCCCGCGCAGCAAGGAGCATGGGGACAAGATGTCCGGCTTCCCGGTCTGCTAATTATGCACCTCCCTCTCTCATGCAAGAAAGAGAGGAGACTACATGCGACAGGCTTAAATTTATGCCTCTCACGTCACATCATCTCCTCCTCCCATGCTGGGCGTGCATAACTAGCAGCCTGGAGCTCCGGATATCTTGTCCTCGCACTCTGTGGTGCTAATTCTAACTTTCTTTGCTAGGTGATCCCAGTGCATCAAGACTAGCAACAGACAGCGCTAGGATCAAGGTGAAGAGGAGCAGAGGTAAATACTAATAGGTTTTTTTATTTTTTTTATGTGGTCGATTTACTTTAAATCAATGCTTGAAATCACTGCTCTCTTACCAGTTGGAGAGAGCCTGCAGGGCGGCATTCATATAACAAGTGTTTCCAATGTTCTTCAGTCCGGTGAGACCTAGACACAATGAATAATTCAATCAGCTGATCGATAACATGACAGGCACCAAAAGCTTATGAATAGAAGTGCTAAAAGATTGTCAGTTCCATAAAATCACATGGGAACGTTTTATTATACTGGCCTAGAATATGAAAAATGCACCAGTGGTGAGAAGGATGAATTTATTGTTCACTCCATTCCATTCTATAGGACAGTCTACAACTCTACATGGTGGCCAATCCCAGAAGTCCTACAGAGCAACACTGGGGGCTCTCAGCCCTGGTTCTACCAGTAGACAAGACAGCAATATGGTCCCCAAAAATAAGGCTTCTACAGTAAAACAGCAGTGTTACACATACTGAGCCCAATTGATGATCCATCCCATGGAAAGTCCTTTAATAGTTTTGGATTAATTAGAGGAAACCTGTCAGATAACCGAACCCCTGCTAATTAAACATATCTTTGAAAACAGCAACTATCCCTATATTGTTCCTATCTATACCTGTAAAGTTCCACAGTCAATTTGTAAAGTTGACTCACCATCCAAGCATATTTGTGTACTTCTAGCCAAGCCTACAGCTCCTTGATTGACAAAGGGCTTGCTTTCTCTTCAGCCAAGTGAACTCAGCTCTGCTACATCATTTCCCCTACCTCAGGAATGAGAGAGACACTGGCTGTATGTGATGAACTTGTTGAAAAAAATCAACATGCTCTTTCACCCCTCCCGTAGGAATTCTCTTCAGCAAGTCACACAGCCAGCCTTATTTCTGGGGGAGGGGGAAATGAGCAGGAAGGACATAAATAAACTGGACTTTTCTCAGAGAAATGATCGGACTCACATGCAGTCATTTGCATAGATGAGTCAACTTTATGAACGGACTGTGGAACTTTACAGGCATGGGGAGGAACAATATAGGGATAGTTGTACTGCTGTAGGATAGTAGTTTTTAAAGATATGTTTAGATAGTGTGGGTTAGTTTATTTGAAACGTTCCCTTTAAGATATCCCCTTTTGCCTACTTAGCCACACCCACTTGCTAAATGAGGTGGAAAAAGCATCAAACTATAAAAGTAGCAGAGAAGGAAACCTGGTGCATTTTAATAACTAAATCTGCCCTAAAGCTTTATGCAGCATTGCTCCATTGTGGACCAAAAAAAACCAATAAAAGTCATAAGATTTGTGAATAGTTCAGTGAGGGCTCAGTGTTTAGCACCTGTCCCTTATCTAAATACAGGTCACGAATACCTGTATATGAACAGGACCTAAGTTTTTCTTAAAGTAAATTCACCTCTAGTCTTCAACTCATCTTCTTCTTCCAGTTCAATGTCCAGGTTCTCATAAACCACAGCTTGTGGCGTTTTTAAAGCCAGATTTGATGTCATCCTTGATTCCTTGGGGGAAGAGAATAAAATTGATTTTTATGATAAATCTTGACTATACAATCATTTTGATCTATGATCTCTGTATGGGGCAGAAATGGCTGTGAGTACCTGTGCAGTGTTATTATCCTGAGGTTTGGCGTTCGGAGACTGAGCGTTCAGCTTCCGATCCAGGAAAACTTCTTTACTGCAGGTATAGCACCAGACTCGCAACGTGGTAAGGTTCACAGTGAGGCAATGTTTGGTGTCCTACATGAAAATATTATACGGATTACTGACATCTTGTATCATTCAAGAAGGTTTAAGAGATTTGAAAAAAATATTCTATTTTTATTCAGGGAAACTGCCACACCCTGTGGGTTGTGTCTGGTGTTGCAGCTCAGTCCAAATTTAGAGACTACCATACAACCAAACGATTATCGTGGTGCCGTTTCTGGAGAAATTTTTTAGAAAATATAATGTTTTTCTAAAATAAATACAAATTTTGGCTACTACTAAATTTACTACTTTAATAAAAACAAAAGTTAAATCAGATATTACAAAGTCTGCATTCAGATTTTACCCACACTAAACATAACATTTGAAACTGCTATTATATGGCAGTACAACTATCCCTATATTGTTCCTCACCATGCCTGTAAAGTTCCACAGTCCGTTCATAAAATTTACTCACTATCTATGCAAATGACCTCGAGGAAGTCTGATCATCGGGTTTCCTTTGAGCCGATTCCGGCATATTCATCTGCTTCCTCCTCAGCCGCACCCCCAACTCTTTTCCCCCCTCCCTCAGGAATGAGAGAGAACTTCCTGTGTGTGACTGACTGAAGAGAATTCCCTAGGGAGAGGGAATGAGGGAGCAGATTTCTCTTCAGCTAGTCACACACAGGAAGTTCTCTCATTCCTGAGGGAGGGTGGAAAAAAAAGAGTTGGAGGTGCGGCTGAGGAGGAAGCAGATGAATTTGGTTTCCAACCAAGGGAAGGGTAAATGATGTAGCAAAGCCGAGATCATAAGGCTGAAGAGAAAGCAGGACCCTGCCAATCAGGAAGCAGGAGGTCCAGCTGAGTTAGAAGAACAGAAGTCAAATTTACAGACAGACTAATGAATTTTAAAGGCATGGAGATTAACAATATAGGGATAGCCATATTGCTGTATAATAGCAATTTTCAAAGATATGTTTAGTTAGTTCTATGAGATAAGAAAAACTAACCCACACTAACTATCAAAGCGTTGTTTTCTCACTTCTTGTCATGTGAGATATAGTATACCTTGGTGAAAGTTTTGTATCATTAGATATTGGATAAGAATTAAAATATTGATCAGAAATCCAGACTGAATTCAGCACAGATATCAATCAGACTAAAACAGAAGGCAAAAATCTGTTCTACAAACTGTTCCACCTCCATAATAACCCATCACACAAGTAAAACCCGAGAGAGGGGATTGCATCAGCACATGCATAAAGCACTGGAGAAATATCAGCGCGTTTCACCAGACGACAGAAGATGATGGCACGCTGCCCGTCCAGCGCTCCGTGTACTCAGCTGTTTACAGAGCCGGCACAGGTGTCCTCTTTTACAAAAATTTACAGGAACAAAGACACGAAGAACTGAATCCAATTCTAGGAACATGATGACCCATCTTTACAGGGTGTTTGGTAAAGCAAAACCTCACCTTCACAAAAACTACTTTCTTCTCTTACATCTATTGAAAGTTCTGCTCCGCTTTCTTTATATGTAAAGTGAAGTCTCCTGTCTTTTACCTGTCAGACATTCTGGTAAATAAAATGGCAGGAGATAGAGGGTCATGTGATTTCTAACTGTGACCATGACCAATCTACCTTCAAGGACCTTAAACTTGTACTCATGAATACTATCATGAGGCCCTGGAAGGGAGATTACCGTAAATACTTGAGTTTATGCCGATCGAATATAAGCGGAGGCTCCTAATTTTACCACAAAAACTGTGAAAACCTATTGACTCGAGTATAAGCCTAGGGAGGGAAATGCATTGGTCACCGCCAGCCCCCCCCCCGCCCCAGTAGATCGCCAGCCCCCCCCCCCCGCCCCAGTAGATCGCCAGCCCCCCCCCCGCCCCAGTAGATCGCCAGCCCCCCCCCCCCGCCCCAGTAGATCGCCAGCCCCCCCCCCCCGCCCCAGTAGATCGCCAGCCCCCCCCCCCCCGCCCCAGTAGATCGCCAGCCCCCCTCCCGCCCCAGTAGATCGCCAGCCCCCCTCCCGCCCCAGTAGATCGCCAGCCCCCCCCCCCCCCCCGCCCCAGTAGATCGCCAGCCCCCCGCCCCAGTAGATCGCCAGTATAAGCCGAGTTTGGGGCTTTCAGCACAATTTTGTGATGAAAAACTTGGCTTATTCTTCTGCAACAAAGTCTTACTACAAAAAGACAAATGTGTATTAAAAATATATTCCTCTTTTTTCTAAAACTACATGAATGCAGGCATCAAAATTATTCGGCACAGTCCAAAAAAAATAATTCTTACGGTTTCCTTTTTACAGTTCCAATGAATTTCCATGGTAACAAACTACAAATAAGCCTGATGTAGTCTAAAATTGCAGAACTATTCCCTCCCGCCTAACCAAAGTTTCTGCCTTTGGATAAAACAGAAAGAAAATGGAAAATAGACTGCAGAGAAATACTACTTAGATGTTTTTTTTTGTGCTGTACAAAGAAAATAGATTTTTTAAAATTAAAGGCTAATAGTTATTATGTTCTGTCAATGATTAAGCAGGAGTCCGGCTATCTCTATGTAAATCCGCACAAACAGGGAGAGAACATCAGAAATGGTTTTCGGCTCCTTGACACTGAGATTTCTGGATAAAAGGGCAACAACATTCTGAATTCCTGACTGCAATTATGGAGCCTCCCCGACTGTGAAAACGAAAAAAGTAGGTGAACTGCGGCGGCTCAGAGACAAATTGTACACAATGGGGAATTTGGATTTCACTCAGTTCTCTGCCGGTTACCTGCTGTTCCAAGTAATGTGAGTACAAGGAGCTCAAATCCTGAGAAAGTCTTCATCTTTTGAGTCACCTAAACTCATTATCAAAAGCTCAAGTACAGAACCGGCTGGGAGTTAAAACAAGTGACTATGGATCATTACCGATATGTGCAACAAAGTTAAAAAGGAGGGGGGGGGGGGGTTTGGGTGTCCAAGTTACTCACACGTGGTTTATCCCTTGAGTATGACTAGGTGTGAATGTTCTCATGAGCTTCATCAGGCTATTGTGCGAGAAACTTGAGAGGGAACCTGTCATCAGCGTCTAGATAATGTTTCTTTCATGACCCAGCGTGCTGGCATCATCTAGAGAATCAACTTTAAAGTAATGTAATGTTTGTATAGAGTCAAGGAGGACGGAGAATTTAACACAGAGGTCAAGCTTTCCTTGCCTCCAGAACAATCCTTTCACTGTAATTGGTGGTCCTGCATCAAGAGACATTACTAACCACATCTCCTGAAGTGCGATGCATGTTCTCAATCAGGCTTTAGAGCTTTACTTCAGTGTAGAACTCTCCGCCTCCCTGACTTTATGCAAATAATTTACGTATCAATTTAAAGTTGATTTTCTGGATGATGCCACAATGCTGGGCTACGAAAGAAACAAGACTAGAAAGCTGTTCAGCTGCTTGACAACATAATGATCATAATTTATTATGCCAATTTTTGTTGACAGGTTCCCTTTATGGGAATGGGACAGAGATGCAATACCAGACACAGCCACAACCCAACACATAGGCGAATTTGGGAGCTGCAGCGGTTCATATCTTGCTGGATCATCCGTTTGATGTACTGTTCCAGCTCCAGAAATATAATTTCAATATATATCAGAGATACAAATATGACAAATCCAGATGACAAATGTAGACCATGTGCCCATATAATACAATTCTCTTTCCTGTGGCATGACTCCAGATTCTATAGCAAGGCCAGCAGAGGAGGATGCCAAGTTGTCAATACCACTGTGTATAGCGAGCCAAACCTGCGATACTGAGAAATTGGAAAGTTACAGTATTCCTTCCAGGTGCAGCAGATCAACATTGCCAGGTAAAAGTTCCCCATGAACACATCCAGCAAGACTGACCTGAGAATGAGTAGTGCTATGGTCCACGTGCGACTCTCCGCAGCCAATATAGGAACAGCCATTCTGTGTACAAGAAAGTGAGAGTTACAACACCATAAAAACCAGAGCCGCAAGGTATCAGAAGAAGCAGACTTACCTCTAAACAAGCCCAGAGGTTTGGTCCCTTGACTTTGCAGTCTTGGCAGCTGCCCTGCACGGGATAATAAAGGAACAGATGATCATTATAGGAGAGTCCTGAGATTTTGCATCGAAGAACTTAACATAGCCCAATTCTCGGTAGAAGAAACTAAGCCGCACATCCTGTGATTTCCAATTAGGAATAGAAATATTAATATTAAAAATTGATGTGGGACCGGATTAGTATAAAAAAAAAAAAAAGAACACTTTTTAAGAAGTTTCTTATATTGCTGGTAACGGGAACTCCGGGAATGCTCAGAAGCTAAAGAGGCTGAACTTTGAAGGGTGAAGAGAAGCCATTACTATTATAAAACTTATACATTTGCCCCATGTCTGGGGGTGAGTAGAGAAAGCAGCAGTAATAATACAGGCCAAAGAAGTTCACTTTCCTTCTGTCATTCTATGAGCGCAGACTATGCATGGAGCAGGGACAACCATTGTTCCCTACAGCTTTGTAACTCTAAATTTATTCACACTCCATGTATCCTACATGAGCTCTCCCCTTTATAAAGCATAATGCCCCTAAATCCCTCTTTCCAATCATAGAGAGAACTGTGCAGATGTAAGTAGGAGGCTGCACAGTTCTCTCTCTCTCGTCCCTGTTCTTAATTTTAATTGGGTCATGTGTTCCTGGGACTGGGATTCCGATTACTTCATAGGTTCTGTATGGTCTCCAAGCTTGCATTTCAATTAAATTTGTGCTTCTTTTGGTGGTGTACATTGGCCGAGAATCACTTTTGATGGAACAGGATCCACCTAGAAGCCATAACAATCTATACTGCCCAGTGTTAGTGGAGGATAGTGCACAGGTCCAAACAACCCCAATCACTAACTACAGCCAAAACCAATGCCCACATCATATACAAGTTAGAGCACCATCACTTACCCACAGCTCACATAATAGTAGCCACCCAATCTATGTTATAACTAGTAGCCCCAATTAATATCCAAGTAATGCTAGATAGAAAGATTGCTACTCACGTGAGATTTCTGAAGGAGCTCTTCTTTGGTCACTTCGCCCACAGACTCTAAATGGGGGCAGTCACATGCCAAGGAGGACATTTTAAAGTCCAAAACCTTTTGTTCTGTAAAATAAAATTTTAAAAAATCTATATCAGATAAAAGTCCAGATACGTTCTTAGCATGATGTTGCTTTTCCAAAATCCTTAAAGGGGTTTTCCCACCAAACAAGTTAGTTAGTGATGAGAGCCCCACAGTTCAAGAGAACGAGGGGTGGAAGAGGTCCCAGTTACCTCAGTCGGACCCCTTGTCGCTCCCGGAGATTAATGTAGCAGATGGTCGCGCATGACCGTTCTGCTCCATTCATCTCTATGAAGCTGACGGTGATAGGGTCACAGGCAACTTGTTACGTGGGAAAACCCCTTTAATGCCAAATGTGGCTAATGTGGTGTGGATTTGGCACCCAATAGGCTACTGTCTACTGCCACGTGGTGCTGAGATAGGGCATACAGCTT
The DNA here is from genome assembly GCF_040894005.1 of Engystomops pustulosus. NCBI lineage: Eukaryota > Metazoa > Chordata > Amphibia > Anura > Leptodactylidae > Engystomops > Engystomops pustulosus. The sequence continues at coordinate 80,381,885 of NC_092420.1, forward strand.
GCCACCACCCATCAGTGGATGGCCTGCAAGGTATTGGGTGCAAAGAGTTGGAGTTACTGGAGGGGGTAAGAGGTCCTCTAAAGCCATTCTGGCAGGTCTGCTGATATATCTATTTTTAATAAATGCTCATATTATTTTTAATAAATGCTCATATTCCAAAAATTCTGATAATGTGCGGTTTCCCTCCATTAAGTAAAATTTGCATTTCTGAATTCAAAAAAGGCCAAAGGAGCAGTAAAAGCAAATCCCTGTGTAAGAGGTCGCATCGCCTATTAAAAACCTAGGTGCTACTTTATCCATAGGAGAATTTTCCCAATTTCGGATCAGTATAGGGGTTGTCTGACACCAGGAATACCCTTCAACCCCCTTTAGATGTCTGCAGCTGATGGCAGCAGACTGTGTACAGAGAAGACTACTAAAGACTGCTGCACTTGTGACTTGTCTCTATAGTGCCAAATAACGTAAGGTGGCCATGCCTGTAATTGCAGTTGCCTGATCAGTGAGAAATGCCACGGCCCCTTTGTTACGGCGCCCAGAGATTGTAGGATCAATGTGGTTCATCAATAATCAGGTCTTAAAATTGCCTATTAAAAAGATCTGTTCCCTATACATTTTCTACCATAACAATTTTAGGATATACCTAATGTACCTGATTTAGAAGGGTTGTCCAACACGTTCACAAATGGCTCAGGATTGGTCTCCCTTTAAGACTATCTGCAGATAATACCATTTATCAGTCCCTATAACCAACACGGTCCATAGGGACTAACCATGAGCCGAAAAACAATCTACCAGAGAAATATCATAGAAACTGTTGGCGCTTTCAACGGGGCCTAGTCCATAACACAGGCCTAGCCGGTCCCATTTTCTGGGCCCTGAGAGGTTTTTAGAATGAGGGATGTTGCGGCGCTTAATGATACCTAGGGCTCAGCAGTGGAGTCCATGTGGTCGGAGCAGGATCCTGGCTACTGCCGCAACGACTTCTGCGGCTGTGTAACCCCTAAGACTGTGTGTAGTCAGTACTGACCCAAAACATCTAAAGGTGTTCTGAATGGTAATAAACCCACATCAGCTTCTTCCAAGGACATAATTACTTCATGGGTTTTTGCCTGTTGAACCTCTAGACTTTGCTGTAACAGGTCTCCAGGCTGATACCTCTCAGAGTGTTCCTGGTATAGGTGGCAGCTGACCTCTGAGGATCAAAAGAAGCCAGCGTGGAGCACCAGGGGGTCACACAGGAAATCACAGTCATGGTAGACCGATTCATTGTACAGGCTGAAGGACAGGGTGGGAGTCGGTCACCATTTCGGTGGAGTTGGAATGAGAGTTAGGGAAATTAAGGAGTCGGAGCCACAACTTTGGCTTAGCGACTCCACAGTGCTGCGCCATACATGCAAAATTTAATACATACATTTTAAAAAATATAGTAAAAAAGTTGCTGCATGTGGAAGACCAAGACTATCCTGTAAGAGGTAAAATATTTAATGACGGGCAGAACACACACATATATATAACGGGATATAAGGCAGCACACACACACACACATATATATATATAACAGGATATAAGGCAGCACACACACACGGGATATAACGGGATATAAGGCAGCACACACACACACACACACATATATATAACGGGATATAAGGCAGCACACACACACACATATATATAACGGGATATAAGGCAGCACACACACACACACATATATAACGGGATATAAGGCAGCACACACACACATATATATATATATATATATATATATATATATATATATATAACGGGATATAAGGCAGCACACACACACATATATATATATATATATATATATATATATATATATATAACGGGATATAAGGCAGCACACACACACATATATATATATATATATATATATATAACGGGATATAAGGCAGCACACACACACATATATATATATATATATATATATAACGGGATATAAGGCAGCACACACACACACACATATATAACGGGATATAAGGCAGCACACACACACATATATATATATATATATATATATAACGGGATATAAGGCAGCACACACACACATATATATATATATATATATATAACGGGATATAAGGCAGCACACACACACATATATATATATATATATATATATATATATATATAACGGGATATAAGGCAGCACACACACACATATATATATATATATATATATATATATATATATAACGGGATATAAGGCAGCACACACACACATATATATATATATATATATATAACGGGATATAAGGCAGCACACACACACATATATATATATATATATATATATATATAACGGGATATAAGGCAGCACACACACACATATATATATATATATATATAACGGGATATAAGGCAGCACACACACACACACACATATATATATATATATATATATATATATATAACGGGATATAAGGCAGCACACACACACACATATATATATATATATATATATATATATATATATAACGGGATATAAGGCAGCACACACACACATATATATATATATATATATATATATATAACGGGATATAAGGCAGCACACACACACATATATATATATATATATATAACGGGATATAAGGCAGCACACACACACACACACATATATATATATATATATATATATATATATAACGGGATATAAGGCAGCACACACACACACATATATATATATATATATATATATATATATATATAACGGGATATAAGGCAGCACACACACACACACACATATATATATATATATATATATATATATATATATATATATATCGGGATATAAGGCAGCACACACACACACACATATATATAACGGGATATAAGGCAGCACACACACACACACATATATATATAACGGGATATAAGGCAGCACACACACACACACATATATATATAACGGGATATAAGGCAGCACACACACACACATATATATATATAACGGGATATAAGGCAGCACACACACACACATAACGGGATATAAGGCAGCACACACACACATATATATATATATATATATATATAACGGGATATAAGGCAGCACACACACACACACACATATATATATATATATATATATATATATATATATATAACGGGATATAAGGCAGCACACACACATATATATATATATAACGGGATATAAGGCAGCACACAAACGGGATATAGGCAGCACACGACCACACTTATATATATATTAACGGGATATAAGGCAGCACACACACACACACACACAACATATATATATTATATATATATATATAACGGGATATAAGGCAGCACACACACACACACACATATATATATATATATATATATATATAACGGGATATAAGGCAGCACACACACATATATATATATATAACGGGATATAAGGCAGCACACACACACACACACACACATATATATATATATATAACGGGATATAAGGCAGCACACACACACACACACACATATATATATATATATAACGGGATATAAGGCAGCACACACACACACACACATATATATATATATATAACGGGATATAAGGCAGCACACACACATATATATATATATAACGGGATATAAGGCAGCACACACACACACACACACACACACACACACACACACACACATATATATATATATATATATATATATATATATATATATATATATCGGGATATAAGGCAGCACACACACACACACATATATATAACGGGATATAAGGCAGCACACACACACACACACACACATATATATATATATAACGGGATATAAGGCAGCACACACACACACACATATATATATAACGGGATATAAGGCAGCACACACACACACACATATATATATAACGGGATATAAGGCAGCACACACACACACACACACATATATATATATATAACGGGATATAAGGCAGCACACACACATATATATATATATAACGGGATATAAGGCAGCACACACACACACATAACGGGATATAAGGCAGCACACACACACATATATATATATATATATATATATATAACGGGATATAAGGCAGCACACACACACACACACATATATATATATATATATATATATATATATAACGGGATATAAGGCAGCACACACACATATATATATATATAACGGGATATAAGGCAGCACACACACACACACACACATATATATATATATATATAACGGGATATAAGGCAGCACACACACACACACATATATATATATATATATATATAACGGGATATAAGGCAGCACACACACACACACACATATATATATATATATATAACGGGATATAAGGCAGCACACACACACACACACATATATATATATATATATAACAGGATATAAGGCAGCACACACACACACACATATATATATATATAACGGGATATAAGGCAGCACACACACACACACACATATATATATATATAACAGGATATAAGGCAGCACACACACACACACATATATATATATATAACAGGATATAAGGCAGCACACACACACGGGATATAATGCTGCACATTGACCCGACTGTGTTTCGAGGGCTTAATTACATCCAGTGCTTGGAAGCTGCTGACCACAGGACGGACGTACATCCTCCGTCAGCACCGAGCTGGCAACTGACCAAGGTGTAATAAATAATGTATAGGGCACAGAGTCCCATCACAACAAGATAATGCATCGACCTCCATACTGCCTGACATATGTAGTGTAAGCGGCTACCGCACAAAATAGGAAAACGGATCATTAACGTCTTACCGCAAGAGCCCGGCTGCTGACAGTCTCATACACACAGTTCTATATTGTGTAGCCTCCACCTAGTAACACTTCTATATCATATAGTGACAGCTATTTACTGCACAAAACAGTCTGAAGATTTGTCGCCAATTTCTGCTGCACATTTGTAAGTAAATGTTGTTGATTTTGAAACAATTTCATAAAAAGAAAAGTAAAAGAAACGCTTGCCTTATTTTTTTTGCAGGATTTCGCGTGAATTAGAAGATGCCGTATATACACGAGTATAAGCCCAGTTTTTCAGCACAAAAAAATTTGCTGATAACCTCAAACTTGGCTCGAGTCAAGAAACTCACCTTTCCAGCGCCCCCCGCAGGTCTCCACTTCTCCGGTCCGGCAGCAGCATGTCCGGCACACACAATAAGACGACAGCGGTGGCTGACATCATAGCTGCACGGCCGGCGCCCACGGACCGGACTGGACTGAAGAAGAGAAGACCTGCGGGGGGCGCCAGAAAGGTGAGTTTTGAGGAATTGGGCGAACGGGGGCCCTCTGACTACTGGGGCACGGGGCCGCCTATATACTAGGGGACTGACAAGCTAGATACTGGCTGTGGCCAATGCATTTCCCACTCTGGGCTTATATTCAAGTCAATAGGTTTTCCCAGGTTTTTTGGCAAAATTAGGGGCCTCAGCTTATAATCGGGGCGACTTATACTCGCAAACACGACTGTCGGCATCGGAGATCAGTCTCCTGAAAGCACAGCCTGATCTATTAAAATGGCGCAAGGCTGTAAGTAATTAATGGGTAGATGGAACTAATAAGTCGTGCGACATAAAAATGCCGTCATCAATGAGATGTGCGCCAAAAGCTTACATGGACTGCGCCTTAATTTTGCTTTCTGACCATTTTTTTCCTGGTCTATTGTGCGCCAAAATTTGCGCCTAAAAATGCAGACAAAATACAGATAAATGTGACGGATAAGGTGGAAACGTTAAGCCAAAAAAAAAAGTAGCTCCTGGTAGCTGCGCGCCGAAGATTACCTGGTAGGCGGAGTAACGCGGCTACTGGGGCGTGGAGTAGCCGCGACTAGTAGCCTCATGTCCGGCTACTCCATACCCCAGTAGCCGCATAAAAAAATTAGCATATACATGTAATAAAGTTTTGTAAAAGACACCCGGGACGTGAGGATTAGCCCAAAAAAAGGGCTATCCTCACGTCCCATCCATCCACCTACCACCCCTTCTACCTTTATAGGTAGAATTGGGGTGGTAGGTGCCCTTTAAAAGATACAAATACATGTTGTACCCGCCGCACGCTACAGCTGTAGACGTTGTACCCGCCGCACGCTACAGCTGTAGACGTTGTACCCGCCGCACGCTACAGCTGTAGACGTTGTACCCGCCGCACGCTACAGCTGTAGACGTTGTACCCGCCGCACGCTACAGCTGTAGACGTTGTACCCGCCGCACGCTACAGCTGTAGACGTTGTACCCGCCGCACGCTACAGCTGTAGACGTTGTACCCGGCCCACGCTACAGCTGTAGACGTTGTACCCGGCCCACGCTACAGCTGTAGACGTTGTACCCGCCGCACGCTACAGCTGTAGACGTTGTACCCGGCCCACGCTACAGCTGTAGACGTTGTACCCGGCCCACGCTACAGCTCTATACGCTGCATCCTGCACACGCTACAGCTCTATACGTTATATCCTGCACACGCTATAGCTCTATACGTTATATCCTGCACACGCTATAGCTCTATACGTTATATACTGCACACGCTATAGCTCTATACGTTATATACTGCACACGCTATAGCTCTATACGTTATATACTGCACACGCTATAGCTCTATACGTTGTATACTGCACACGCTATAGCCCTATACGTTGTATCCTGCACACGCTATAGCCCTATACGTTGTATCCTGCACACGCTATAGCCCTATACGTTGTATCCTGCACACGCTATAGCCCTATACGTTGTATCCTGCACACGCTATAGCCCTATACGTTGTATCCTGCACACGCTATAGCCCTATACGTTGTATCCTGCACACGCTATAGCCCTATACGTTGTATCCTGCACACGCTATAGCCCTATACGTTGTATCCTGCACACGCTATAGCCCTATACGTTGTATCCTGCACACGCTATAGCCCTATACGTTGTATCCTGCACACGCTATAGCCCTATACGTTGTATCCTGCACACGCTATAGCCCTATACGTTGTATCCTGCACACGCTATAGCCCTATACGTTGTATCCTGCACACGCTATAGCCCTATACGTTGTATCCTGCACACGCTATAGCCCTATACGTTGTATCCTGCACACGCTATAGCCCTATACGTTGTATCCTGCACACGCTATAGCCCTATACGTTGTATCCTGCACACGCTATAGCCCTATACGTTGTATCCTGCACACGCTATAGCCCTATACGTTGTATCCTGCACACGCTATAGCCCTATACGTTGTATCCTGCACACGCTATAGCCCTATACGTTGTATCCTGCACACGCTATAGCCCTATACGTTGTATCCTGCACACGCTATAGCCCTATACGTTGTATCCTGCACACGCTATAGCCCTATACGTTGTATCCTGCACACGCTATAGCCCTATACGTTGTATCCTGCACACGCTATAGCCCTATACGTTGTATCCTGCACACGCTATAGCCCTATACGTTGTATCCTGCACACGCTATAGCCCTATACGTTGTATCCTGCACACGCTATAGCCCTATACGTTGTATCCTGCACACGCTATAGCCCTATACGTTGTATCCTGCACACGCTATAGCCCTATACGTTGTATCCTGCACACGCTATAGCCCTATACGTTGTATCCTGCACACGCTATAGCCCTATACGTTGTATCCTGCACACGCTATAGCCCTATACGTTGTATCCTGCACACGCTATAGCCCTATACGTTGTATCCTGCACACGCTATAGCCCTATACGTTGTATCCTGCACACGCTATAGCCCTATACGTTGTATCCTGCACACGCTATAGCCCTATACGTTGTATCCTGCACACGCTATAGCCCTATACGTTGTATCCTGCACACGCTATAGCCCTATACGTTGTATCCTGCACACGCTATAGCCCTATACGTTGTATCCTGCACACGCTATAGCCCTATACGTTGTATCCTGCACACGCTATAGCCCTATACGTTGTATCCTGCACACGCTATAGCCCTATACGTTGTATCCTGCACACGCTATAGCCCTATACGTTGTATCCTGCACACGCTATAGCCCTATACGTTGTATCCTGCACACGCTATAGCCCTATACGTTGTATCCTGCACACGCTATAGCCCTATACGTTGTATCCTGCACACACTATAGCCCTATACGTTGTATCCTGCACACACTATAGCCCTATACGTTGTATCCTGCACACACTATAGCCCTATACGTTGTATCCTGCACACACTATAGCCCTATACGTTGTATCCTGCACACACTATAGCCCTATGCGTTGTATCCTGCACACACTATAGCCCTATGCGTTGTATCCTGCACACACTATAGCCCTATGCGTTGTATCCTGCACACACTATAGCCCTATGCGTTGTATCCTGCACACACTATAGCCCTATGCGTTGTATCCTGCACACACTATAGCCCTATGCGTTGTATCCTGCACACACTATAGCCCTATGCGTTGTATCCTGCACACACTATAGCCCTATGCGTTGTATCCTGCACACACTATAGCCCTATGCGTTGTATCCTGCACACACTATAGCCCTATGCGTTGTATCCTGCACACACTATAGCCCTATGCGTTGTATCCTGCACACACTATAGCCCTATGCGTTGTATCCTGCACACACTATAGCCCTATGCGTTGTATCCTGCACACACTATAGCCCTATGCGTTGTATCCTGCACACACTATAGCCCTATGCGTTGTATCCTGCACACACTATAGCCCTATGCGTTGTATCCTGCACACACTATAGCCCTATGCGTTGTATCCTGCACACACTATAGCCCTATGCGTTGTATCCTGCACACACTATAGCCCTATGCGTTGTATCCTGCACACACTATAGCCCTATGCGTTGTATCCTGCACACACTATAGCCCTATGCGTTGTATCCTGCACACACTATAGCCCTATGCGTTGTATCCTGCACACACTATAGCCCTATGCGTTGTATCCTGCACACACTATAGCCCTATGCGTTGTATCCTGCACACACTATAGCCCTATGCGTTGTATCCTGCACACACTATAGCCCTATGCGTTGTATCCTGCACACACTATAGCCCTATGCGTTGTATCCTGCACACACTATAGCCCTATGCGTTGTATCCTGCACACACTATAGCCCTATGCGTTGTATCCTGCACACACTATAGCCCTATGCGTTGTATCCTGCACACACTATAGCCCTATGCGTTGTATCCTGCACACACTATAGCCCTATGCGTTGTATCCTGCACACACTATAGCCCTATGCGTTGTATCCTGCACACACTATAGCCCTATGCGTTGTATCCTGCACACACTATAGCCCTATGCGTTGTATCCTGCACACACTATAGCCCTATGCGTTGTATCCTGCACACACTATAGCCCTATGCGTTGTATCCTGCACACACTATAGCCCTATGCGTTGTATCCTGCACACACTATAGCCCTATGCGTTGTATCCTGCACACACTATAGCCCTATGCGTTGTATCCTGCACACACTATAGCCCTATGCGTTGTATCCTGCACACACTATAGCCCTATGCGTTGTATCCTGCACACACTATAGCCCTATGCGTTGTATCCTGCACACACTATAGCCCTATGCGTTGTATCCTGCACACACTATAGCCCTATGCGTTGTATCCTGCACACACTATAGCCCTATGCGTTGTATCCTGCACACACTATAGCCCTATGCGTTGTATCCTGCACACACTATAGCCCTATGCGTTGTATCCTGCACACACTATAGCCCTATGCGTTGTATCCTGCACACACTATAGCCCTATGCGTTGTATCCTGCACACACTATAGCCCTATGCGTTGTATCCTGCACACACTATAGCCCTATGCGTTGTATCCTGCACACACTATAGCCCTATACGTTGTATCCTGCACACACTATAGCCCTATACGTTGTATCCTGCACACACTATAGCCCTATACGTTGTATCCTGCACACACTATAGCCCTATACGTTGTATCCTGCACACACTATAGCCCTATACGTTGTATCCTGCACACACTATAGCCCTATACGTTGTATCCTGCACACACTATAGCCCTATACGTTGTATCCTGCACACACTATAGCCCTATACGTTGTATCCTGCACACACTATAGCCCTATACGTTGTATCCTGCACACACTATAGCCCTATACGTTGTATCCTGCACACACTATAGCCCTATACGTTGTATCCTGCACACACTATAGCCCTATACGTTGTATCCTGCACACACTATAGCCCTATACGTTGTATCCTGCACACACTATAGCCCTATACGTTGTATCCTGCACACACTATAGCCCTATACGTTGTATCCTGCACACACTATAGCCCTATACGTTGTATCCTGCACACACTATAGCCCTATACGTTGTATCCTGCACACACTATAGCCCTATACGTTGTATCCTGCACACACTATAGCCCTATACGTTGTATCCTGCACACACTATAGCCCTATACGTTGTATCCTGCACACACTATAGCCCTATACGTTGTATCCTGCACACACTATAGCCCTATACGTTGTATCCTGCACACACTATAGCCCTATACGTTGTATCCTGCACACACTATAGCCCTATACGTTGTATCCTGCACACACTATAGCCCTATACGTTGTATCCTGCACACACTATAGCCCTATACGTTGTATCCTGCACACACTATAGCCCTATACGTTGTATCCTGCACACACTATAGCCCTATACGTTGTATCCTGCACACACTATAGCCCTATACGTTGTATCCTGCACACACTATAGCCCTATACGTTGTATCCTGCACACACTATAGCCCTATACGTTGTATCCTGCACACACTATAGCCCTATACGTTGTATCCTGCACACACTATAGCCCTATACGTTGTATCCTGCACACACTATAGCCCTATACGTTGTATCCTGCACACACTATAGCCCTATACGTTGTATCCTGCACACACTATAGCCCTATACGTTGTATCCTGCACACACTATAGCCCTATACGTTGTATCCTGCACACACTATAGCCCTATACGTTGTATCCTGCACACACTATAGCCCTATACGTTGTATCCTGCACACACTATAGCCCTATGCGTTGTATCCTGCACACACTATAGCCCTATACGTTGTATCCTGCACACACTATAGCCCTATACGTTGTATCCTGCACACACTATAGCCCTATACGTTGTATCCTGCACACACTATAGCCCTATACGTTGTATCCTGCACACACTATAGCCCTATACGTTGTATCCTGCACACACTATAGCCCTATACGTTGTATCCTGCACACACTATAGCTCTATACGTTGTATCCTGCACACACTATAGCTCTATACGTTGTATCCTGCACACACTATAGCCCTATACGTTGTATCCTGCGCACGCTATAGCTCTATACGTTGTATCCTGCACACACTATAGCCCTATACGTTGTATCCTGCACACACTATAGCCCTATACGTTGTATCCTGCACACACTATAGCTCTATACGTTATATACCGCACTCATGGCTGGTAGTGATTTATACCCTCCAGCTATACGTGGGCGTGTAATACACACTATATACGAGCTCTCAGGTAATCTTCCGCTCTGCTCCGGTTCCCGGCTCGCCCCCAGCACCCACGGCAGCGCCTCACCTGCCCAGGCCCAGCGTCCGGTGTGTGTGGCCCCAGGGCCCGAGCCTCAGCTTCCCCTCCCGGAGTCTCTCCCGTCTCAGTCTTTGCGGCGGCTTCCGGGGCTGGGCCGAGACACAGCGCCACCTGGCGGCCGGCTGTAGCATTACCGCGCACTGGGCAGGACTATAGTGAGAGTCATCATTAGCTCTCAGAGCAGAGAGTGATATGATGGGATCAATCTATAGGGCTGTATACAGGACCAGTATGTAGGGCTGTGATACAGGACCAGTATGTAGGGCTGTGATACAGGACCAGTATGTAGGGCTGTGATACAGGACCAGTATGTAGGGCTGTGATACAGGACCAGTATGTAGGGCTGTGATACAGGACCAGTATGTAGGGCTGTGATACAGGACCAGTATGTAGGGCTGTGATACAGGACCAGTATGTAGGGCTGTGATACAGGACCAGTATGTAGGGCTGTGATACAGGACCAGTATGTAGGGCTGTGATACAGGACCAGTATGTAGGGCTGTTATACAGGACCAGTATGTAGGGCTGTGATACAGGACCAGTATGTAGGGCTGTGATACAGGACCAGTATGTAGGGCTGTGATACAGGACCAGTATGTAGGGCTGTGATACAGGACCAGTATGTAGGGCTGTGATACAGGACCAGTATGTAGGGCTGTGATACAGGACCAGTATGTAGGGCTGTTATACAGGACCAGTATGTAGGGCTGTTATACAGGACCAGTATGTAGGGCTGTGATACAGGACCAGTATGTAGGGCTGTTATACAGGACCAGTATGTAGGGCTGTTATACAGGACCAGTATGTAGGGCTGTTATACAGGACCAGTATGTAGGGCTGTGATACAGGACCAGTATGTAGGGCTGTTATACAGGACCAGTATGTAGGGCTGTTATACAGGACCAGTATGTAGGGCTGTGATACAGGACCAGTATGTAGGGCTGTTATACAGGACCAGTATGTAGGGCTGTTATACAGGACCAGTATGTAGGGCTGTTATACAGGACCAGTATGTAGGGCTGTGATACAGGACCAGTATGTAGGGCTGTGATACAGGACCAGTATGTAGGGCTGTGATACAGGACCAGTATGTAGGGCTGTGATACAGGACCAGTATGTAGGGCTGTTATACAGGACCAGTATGTAGGGCTGTGATACAGGACCAGTATGTAGGGCTGTTATACAGGACCAGTATGTAGGGCTGTTATACAGGACCAGTATGTAGGGCTGTTATACAGGACCAGTATGTAGGGCTGTGATACAGGACCAGTCTATAGGGCTGTTTTATAGGACCAGTCTATAAGGCTGGCATATAGGACCAGTATGTAGGGCTGTGATACAGGACCAGTATGTAAGGCTGTGATACAGGACCAGTATGTAGGGCTGTGATACAGGACCAGTATGTAGGGCTGTGATACAGGACCAGTATGTAGGGCTGTTATACAGGACCAGTATGTAGGGCTGTTATACAGGACCAGTATGTAGGGCTGTGATACAGGACCAGTATGTAGGGCTGTGATACAGGACCAGTATGTAGGGCTGTTATACAGGACCAGTATGTAGGGCTGTTATACAGGACCAGTATGTAGGGCTGTGATACAGGACCAGTATGTAGGGCTGTGATACAGGACCAGTCTATAGGGCTGTTTTATAGGACCAGTCTATAAGGCTGGCATATAGGACCAGTATGTAGGGCTGTGATACAGGACCAGTATGTAGGGCTGTGATACAGGACCAGTATGTAGGGCTGTGATACAGGACCAGTATGTAGGGCTGAGATACAGGACCAGTATGTAGGGCTGTGATACAGGACCAGTATGTAGGGCTGTGATACAGGACCAGTATGTAGGGCTGTGATACAGGACCAGTATGTAGGGCTGTGATACAGGACCAGTATATAGGGCTGTGATACAGGACCAGTATGTAGGGCTGTTATACAGGACCAGTATGTAAGGCTGTGATACAGGACCAGTATGTAGGGCTGTGATACAGGACCAGTATGTAGGGCTGTGATACAGGACCAGTATGTAGGGCTGTGATACAGGGCCAGTATGTAAGGCTGTGATACAGGACCAGTATGTAAGGCTGTGATAAAGGACCAGTCTATAGGGCTGTGATACAGGACCAGTATGTAGGGCTGTGATACAGGACCAGTATGTAGGGCTGTTATACAGGACCAGTATGTAGGGCTGTTATACAGGACCAGTATGTAGGGCTGTGATATAGGACCAGTATGTAGGGCTGTGATACAGGACCAGTCTATAGGGCTGTTTTATAGGACCAGTCTATAAGGCTGGCATATAGGACCAGTATGTAGGGCTGTGATACAGGACCAGTATGTAGGGCTGTGATAAAGGACCAGTCTATAGGGCTGTGATACAGGACCAGTATGTAGGGCTGTTATACAGGACCAGTATGTAGGGCTGTTATACAGGACCAGTATGTAGGGCTGTTATACAGGACCAGTATGTAGGGCTGTGATACAGGACCAGTATGTAGGGCTGTGATACAGGACCAGAATGTAGGGCTGTGATACAGGACCAGTATGTAAGGCTGTGATACAGGACCAGTATGTAAGGCTGTGATAAAGGACCAGTCTATAGGGCTGTGATACAGGACCAGTATGTAGGGCTGTGATACAGGACCAGTATGTAGGGCTGTTATACAGGACCAGTATGTAAGGCTGTGATACAGGACCAGTATGTAGGGCTGTGATACAGGACCAGTATGTAGGGCTGTGATACAGGACCAGTATGTAGGGCTGTGATACAGGACCAGTATGTAAGGCTGTGATACCAGACCAGTCTATAGGGCTGTGATTTAGGATAAGTCTATAGGTCTATGATTTCTTTAATATATTTGTTATATTGTATTATATTATATATGATCAGCCTATAGGGCTGTTTCTCTTGCTGTTGCACAACTACAACACCCACTAGCAGTATGTTTAGTAATATGTCACATGCAAATTTGTCTTGTGACACTAAGAAATTTCTGTGCAATACTTCACCATGGAGGTTTCCTTAAAGGCAGTCTCCCATCTCTAGCAATCACAGTAATCTGCTGACATCATGTTGTAGAGAAACGCACTGTGATTTCTATGTCTGTCCATTATGCTGTTCCACAGATACTCTCACTTTAATCCATATGCTAATGAGGCAGTTGGTGCACACCCACGGCTTCCCCTTAGCACCCGCAGGACTACTGGAACCTCCTGAATCCCTTTGTTTTTCTTCCAGTGTTGCCATGTTTCCCACAGGATAAATCTCCTGTTTATCTGGCAGAGAGGATAGTGGTCCTGGCAGGTCCTCCCGCTGCTATGGACACAACCTTGGTGCCGCAACTACCATATTCACATCCAGATAAAAATGGGAATACTTCAGGAAGAGCACAATGGAGAGAAACAGTAAGGCGCCAATCACACAAACGTATGAGGGAACGTATATACGGCTGGCGTATATACGTCCCCCATACACGGCATTGGGGCACAGTACCCTACAGGAGTGGTACACTGCGGCACACATGTGGCACCATACCGTTCCATACCTATCTTTCGCTGGAAAACGGAAAGGAAGGGGAAGGGGTGAATTTTAATGAGAATGTAGCCTAAAGGTCATTTTGAAATTGTAGAACATTTCACTACAACACGTGGAGAGAGATTATACTGCTTTGAGGAGGCGCTAGAATCCCTTTAAAGTGGTTATCTCACAAATTAGGTCGAAAAATCGTATGACTTTGCTTAGTGAAAATTGTGCAAGTTTGATCAGATGGTGTTCAGATTATGGTCAAAATGTGATCAAAGTTTTCATAGTTCACTCCGTCAAAGTGCGATGCAACAATGGGGCTCATTTACTAAGGGTCCGAACGCCGCATTTTCGGCGGGTTTCGCTTTTTTTTTTTACAGATATGCCCTGGGTTTTTGGCGCACGCAATCGGCGCCAGCTTGCATGCGACACAAATCGGGGGCATGGACGTCGGACAACCCGACTGATTTGGACAAACTGCGGAATTTAAAAAGCAAATTGTGTCGCAAGATCAGCACTCACATACACCAGGAAGAAGAAGGTGAACTCCGGCGGACCTGAGCGGGGAAGCGACACATGCAGGATATCGGGCGAAACAATCTTAGTGAATCGCAGCAGACCCGAATCCCCGACAGACATTCCAGATCGGCGACGTCAACGGGATGGGTAAGTAAATGTGCCCCAATGTGTTACAATGTGGCACAAATCATCTCTCATCTCATCGGTGTCAGATTCTCAGAGCTCCTTTCTAGAAACTCGCACTGACTGCACTAGGATGCATGTGCTGTTGCTGCAATGGGTTTTTTTAGCTTAGATTTGACTCAAAGTAGGAAATTCTCCACTTTTGACTAATCACAACACTACAGAGTGCACAGATGGAGAGTAAACTAAGCCTAAACGTATAAATTGATGGCATATCATATCAGAATGGTTGTATAATTTCATGGAGGAGAGCTCAGCACTGAAGTCCAGCTCACTCTGACCCATAGGCTTTAAATGATGGTCCTTCACTTGGCTTCAGTGCTGAGCTCTCTAATTCTGTGACTTTATACAAGTATTTAACTTCTTGCTTCTAAGTAGATTTTCTGGATGATGCCACCACGCTGGGGCATGAAAGAACCAGGACCTGGAAGGTGTTCAGCTGCTTGATAACATACAGGTTTATTAGTTCAATTTCTGCTGACAGGTTCCCCCTTAAAGGTACTTTCCAAGCTTGGCTGGAGCTGTCAGTGGAAATGGATACAAATGGGCCAGAAGTTTCGGCACCAGAACAGGGGAAGTCCCCACTTCCTGCTGAGGGCACTGACTGCCCCCCTTTGATAGGTAATAGTGATTATTATTGGGTCTGTTTGCATTGTAGGACTACAAGACCCAACATTGGAGATGTAGCGATGGATTTTGTATCCAGCTTTGTGTGTGGATCGTAGCTGACAGCCGTGTTGCAGGATCTCTGGCTGGTGAACAGTCACCAGGGGGCAATTATTGATGTAAGATGTGCCGCAGAACACAGAGCTGTCACTCATAGCCAAGATGTAACCGAGACATGGACGCTCTACGCTGTATGGAGGATTGTGCTATATCTGCTGTTATTACACAACCTCCATCACTGTCCACCCGAAGTGCTGGCCTACTTACTGACCACCCAACCAGAGGGTAGCCCCCTCACCGGTCATACAGCCGAGACAACGGCCTCTTCACCTTGACAGGACTTAGGCCTCCTCTACTCCATCCAGTATCTAGCCCCCTCATGGGCCACCCTGTCAGCCCTCCCTATCATCCATCCTGCTAGTACATAGCCCCCTCATCATCCATCCTGCCAGCACATAGCCCCCTCATCATCCATCCTGCCAGCACATAGCCCTCCTCATCATCCATCCTGCCAGCACATAGCGCCCCTCATCATCCATCCTGCCAGCACATAGCCCCCCTCATCATCCACCCTGCCAGCACATAGCCCCCTCATCATCCATCCTGCCAGCATATAGCCCTCCCCATCATCCATCCAGCCAGCACATAGCCCTCCCCATCATCCATCCTGCCAGCACATAGCCCTCCCCATCATCCATCCTGCCAGCATATAGCCCCCCTCATCATCCATCCTGCCAGCACATAGCCCTCCCCATCATCAATCCTGCTAGTACATAGCCCCCTCATCATCCATCCTGCCAGCACATAGCCCCCCTCATCATCCATCCTGCCAGCACATAGCCCCCCTCATCATCCATCCTTCCAGCACATAGCCCTCCTCATCATCCATCCTGCTAGTACATAGCCCCCTCATCATCCATCCTGCCAGCACATAGCCCTCCCCATCATCCATCCTGCCAGCACATAGCCCCCCTCATCATCCATCCTGCCAGCATATAGCCCTCCCCATCATCCATCCTGCCAGCACATAGCCCTCCCCATCATCCATCCTGCCAGCACATAGCCCTCCCCATCATCCATCCTGCCAGCATATAGCCCCCCTCATCATCCATCCTGCCAGCACATAGCCCTCCCCATCATCAATCCTGCTAGTACATAGCCCCCTCATCATCCATCCTGCCAGCACATAGCACTCCCCATCATCCATCCTGCCAGCACATAGCCCCCCTCATCATCCATCCTGCCAGCACATAGTCCCCTCATCATCCATCCTGCCAGCACATAGCCCTCCCCATCATCCATCCTGCCAGCACATAGCCCTCCCCATCATCCATCCTGCCAGCACATAGCCTCCCTCATCATCCATCCTGCCAGCACATAGCCCCCTCATCATCCATCCTGCCAGCACATAGCCCCCTCATCATCCATCCTGCCAGCACATAGCCCCCTCATTATCCATCCTGCCATCACATAGCCCTCCCCATCATCCATCCAGCCAGCACATAGCCCCCCTCATCATCCATCCTGCTAGTACATAGCTCCCTCATCATCCATCCTGCCAGAACATAGCCCTCCCCATCATCCATCCTGCCAGCACATAGCCCCCTCATCATCCATCCTGTCAGCACATAGCCCCCTCATCATCCATCCTGCCAGCACATAGCCCTCCCCATCATCCATCCAGCCAGCACATAGCCCCCTCATCATCCATCCTGCCAGCACATAGCCCCCCTCACCATCCATCCTGCTAGTACATAGCCTTCCCCATCATCCATCCTGCCAGCACATAGCCCTCCCCATCATCCATCCTGCCAGCACATAGCCCTCCCCATCATCCATCCTGCCAGCACATAGCCCTCCCCATCATCC
Source organism: Engystomops pustulosus (assembly GCF_040894005.1). Classification (NCBI taxonomy): domain Eukaryota; kingdom Metazoa; phylum Chordata; class Amphibia; order Anura; family Leptodactylidae; genus Engystomops; species Engystomops pustulosus. The sequence goes on from NC_092420.1 coordinate 80,400,285, forward strand.
ATCGTGCCAGCATATAGCCCCCCTCATCATCCATCCTGCCAGCACATAGCCCTCCCCATCATCCATCCTGCCAGCACATAGCCCCCTCATCATCCATCCTGCCAGCACATAGCCCTCCCCATCATCCATCCTGCCAGCACATAGCCCCCTCATCATCCATCCTGCCAGCACATAGCCCTCCCCATCATCCATCCTGCCAGCACATAGCCCCCTCATCATCCATCCTGTCAGCACATAGCCCCCTCATTATCCATCCTGCCAGCACATAGCCCCCCTCATCATCCATCCTGCTACTACATAGCCCCCTCATCATCCATCCTGCCAGCACATAGCCCTCCCCATCATCCATCCTGCCAGCACATAGCCCCCCTCATCATCCATCCTGCCAGCACATAGCCCCCTCATCATCCATCCTGCCAGCACATAGCCCTCCCCATCATCCATCCTGCCAGCACATAGCCCCCTCATCATCCATCCTGCCAGCACATAGCCCTCCCCATCATCCATCCTGCCAGCATATAGCCCCCCTCATCATCCATCCTGCCAGCACATAGCCTCCCTCATCATCCATCCTGCCAGCACATAGCCCCCTCATCATCCATCCTGCCAGCACATAGCCCCCTCATCATCCATCCTGCCAGCACATAGCCCCCCTCATCATCCATCCTGCCAGCACATAGCCCTCCCCATCATCCATCCTGCCAGCACATAGCCCTCCCCATCATCCATCCTGCCAGCACATAGCCCCCTCATCATCCATCCTGCCAGCACATAGCCCTCCCCATCATCCATCCTGCCAGCACATAGCCCCCTCATCATCCATCCTGCCAGCACATAGCCCTCCCCATCATCCATCCTGCCAGCACATAGCCCCCCTCATCATCCATCCTGCCAGCACATAGCCTCCCTCATCATCCATCCTGCCAGCACATAGCCCCCTCATCATCCATCCTGCCAGCACATAGCCCCCTCATCATCCATCCTGCCAGCACATAGCCCCCCTCATCATCCATCCTGCTAGTACATAGCCCCCTCATCATCCATCCTGCTAGTACATAGCCCCCTCATCATCCATCCTGCCAGCACATAGCCCTCCCCATCATCCATCCTGCCAGCACATAGCCCCCTCATCATCCATCCTGCCAGCACATAGCCCTCCCCATCATCCATCCTGCCAGCACATAGCCCTCCCCATCATCCATCCTGCCAGCACATAGCCCCCCTCATCATCCATCCTGCCAGCACATAGCCCTCCCCCCATCATCCATCCTGCCAGCACATAGCCTCCCTCATCATCCATCCTGCCAGCACATAGCCCCCTCATCATCCATCCTGCCAGCACATAGCCCCCCTCATCATCCATCCTGCCAGCACATAGCCCCCTCATCATCCATCCTGCCAGCACATAGCCCCCCTCATCCTCCATCCTGCCAGCACATAGCCCCCTCATCATCCATCCTGCCAGCACATAGCCCCCCTCATCATCCATCCTGCTAGTACATAGCCCCCCTCATCATCCATCCTTCCAGCACATAGCCCTCCCCATCATCCATCCTGCCAGCACATAGCCCCCTCATTATCCATCCGGCCAGCACATAGCCCTCCCCATCATCCATCCTGTCAGCACATAGCCCTCCCCATCATCCATCCTGCCAGCATATAGCCCCCCTCATCATCCATCCTGCCAGCACATAGCCCCCCTCATCATCCATCCTGCCAGCACATAGCCCCCTCATCATCCATCCTGCTAGTACATAGCCCCCTCATCATCCATCCTGCCAGCACATAGCCCTCCCCATCATCCATCCTGCCAGCACATAGCCCTCCCCATCATCCATCCTGCCAGCACATAGCCTCCTTCATCATCCATCCTGCCAGCACATAGCCCCCCTCATCATCCATCCAGCCAGCACATAGCCCCCTCATCATCCATCCTGCTAGTACATAGCCCCCTCATCATCCATCCTGCCAGCACATAGCCCTCCCCATCATCCATCCTGCCAGCACATAGCCCCCTCATCATCCATCCTGCCAGCACATAGCCCTCCCCATCATCCATCCTGCCAGCACATAGCCCTCCCCATCATCCATCCTGCCAGCACATAGCCCCCCTCATCATCCATCCTGCCAGCACATAGCCCTCCCCCCATCATCCATCCTGCCAGCACATAGCCTCCCTCATCATCCATCCTGCCAGCACATAGCCCCCTCATCATCCATCCTGCCAGCACATAGCCCCCCTCATCATCCATCCTGCCAGCACATAGCCCCCTCATCATCCATCCTGCCAGCACATAGCCCCCTCATCATCCATCCTGCCAGCACATAGCCCCCTCATCATCCATCCTGCCAGCACATAGCCCCCTCATCATCCATCCTGCCAGCACATAGCCCCCCTCATCCTCCATCCTGCCAGCACACCGCCCCCTCATCATCCATCCTGCCAGCACATAGCCCCCCTCATCATCCATCCTGCCAGCACATAGCCCTCCCCATCATCCATCCTGCCAGCACATAGCCATCCCCATCATCCATCCTGCCAGCACATAGCCCCCCTCATCATCCATCCTGCCAGCACATAGCCCCCTCATCATCTATCCTGCCAGCACATAGCCCCCTTATCATCCATCCTGCCAGCACATAGCCCCCTCATCATCCACCCTGCCAGCACATAGCCCCCCTCATCATCCATCCTGCCAGCACATAGCCCTCCCCATCATCCATCCTGCCAGCACATAGCCCTCCCCATCATCCATCCTCCTAGCACATAGCCCCCTCATCATCCACCCTGCCAGCACATAGCCCCCCCCATCATCCATCCTGCCAGCACATAGCCCTCCCCATCATCCATCCTGCCAGCACATAGCCCCCTCATCATCCATCCTGCCAGCACATAGCCCCCCTCATCATCCATCCTGCCAGCACATAGCCCCCTCATTATCCATCCTGCCAGCACATAGCCCCCTCATCATCCATCATGCCAGCACATAGCCCTCCCCATCATCCATCCTGCCAGCACATAGCCCCCTCATCATCCATCCTGCCAGCACATAGCCCCCTCATCATCCATCCTGCCAGCACATAGCCCCCTCATCATCCATCCTGCCAGCACATAGCCCCCCTCATCATCCATCCTGCCAGCACATAGCCCCCTCATCATCCACCCTGCCAGCACATAGCCCCCCTCATCATCCATCCTGCCAGCACATAGCCCCCCTCATCATCCATCCTGCTAGTACATAACCCCCTCATCATCCATCCTGCCAGCACATAGCCCTCCCCATCATCCATCCTGCCAGCACATAGCCCCCTCATCATCCATCCTGCCAGCACATAGCCCTCCCCATCATCCATCCAGCCAGCACATAGCCTTCCCCATCATCCATCCTCCTAGCATATAGCCCCCTCATCATCCATCCTCCTAGCATATAGCCCACTAGCCCACTGTACCACATGTCCTGTCTCCCCCGGTATCTGCACTGCTCCTCCTAAACCCACCCAGTCAGTCACGGGTCCTCTATCTTCACCCATACTCTGCTTTGTCCACCCAATGCCCTGGTCACTATCTGCCTTGTGCATCTCATCCTCTGCCCTATGCAATGCTCTGCAGCATCCCATCCTCATCCTCTGCCCTGTGCAATGCTCTGCAGCATCCCATCCTCATCCTCTGCCCTATGCAATGCTCTGCAGCATCCCATCCTCATCCTCTGCCCTGTGCAATGCTCTGCAGCATCCCATCCTTATCCTCTGCCCTGTGCGACGCTCTGCTGCATCTCAACCTCTGCCTTGTGCAATGCTCTGCAGAATCCCATTCTCATCCCCTGACCTGTGTGATGCTCTGCAGAATCTAATCTTCGACCTCTGCCTTGTGTGATGCTCTGCAGAATCTAATCATCGACCTCTGCCCTGTGTGATGCTCTGGAGTATCTCATCCTCTGCCCTATGCAATGCTCTGTAGTATCTCATACTCTGCCATGTGCGATGCTCTGCAGAATCTAATCCTCATCCTCTGCCCTGTGTGATGCTCTGCAGCATCCCATCCTCATCCTCTGCCCTGTGCGATGCTCTGCAGCATCCCATCCTCATCCTCTGCGATTCTCTGCAGTATCTCATCCTCTGCAATGTGCGATGCTCTGCAGCTTCCCATCCTCTGCCCTGTGCAATGCTCTGCAGCATCTCATCCTTTGCCCTGTGCGATGCCCTGCAGCATCTCAACATCTGCCCTGTGTGATGCTCTACAGTTTCTTATCCTCTGCCCATTGTGATGCTCTGCAGCATCCCATCCTCTGCCCTGTGCGATGCTCTGCAGCATCCCATCCTCATCCTCTGCCCTGTGCGATGCTCTGCAGCATCCCATCCTCATCCTCTGCCCTGTGCGATGCTCTGCAGCATCCCATCCTCATCCTCTGCCCCGTGCGATGCTCTGCAGTATCTCATCCTCTGCCCTGTGCGATGCTCTGAAGCATCCCATCCTCTGCCATGTGCGATGCTCTGCAGAATCTAATCCTCATCCTCTGCCCTGTGTGATGCTCTGCAGCATCCCATCCTCATCCTCTGCCCTGTGCGATGCTCTGCAGCATCCCATCCTCATCCTCTGCGATTCTCTGCAGTATCTCATCCTCTGCACTGTGCGATGCTCTGCAGCTTCCCATCCTCTGCCCTGTGCAATGCTCTGCAGCATCTCATCCTTTGCCCTGTGCGATGCCCTGCAGCATCTCAACATCTGCCCTGTGTGATGCTCTACAGTTTCTTATCCTCTGCCCTGTGCGATGCTCTGCAGCATCCCATCCTCATCCTCTGCCCTGTGCGATGCTCTGCAGCATCCCATCCTCATCCTCTGCCCTGTGCGATGCTCTGCAGCATCCCATCCTCATCCTCTGCCCTGTGCGATGCTCTGCAGCATCCCATCCTCATCCTCTGCCCTGTGCGATGCTCTGCAGCATCCCATCCTCATCCTCTGCCCTGTGCGATGCTCTGCAGTATCTCATCCTCTGCCCTGTGCGATGCTCTGAAGCATCCCATCCTCTGCCCTGTGCGATGCTCTGCAGAATCCCATCCTCATCCTCTGCCCTGTGCGATGCTCTGTAGCATCCCATCCTCATCCTCTGCCCTGTGCGATGCTCTGCAGTATCTCATCCTCTGCCCTGTGCGATGCTCTGAAGCATCCCATCCTCTGCCCTGTGCAATGCTCTGCAGCTTCCCATCCTCTGCCCTGTGCGATGCTCTGCAGAATCCCATCCTCATCCTCTGCCCCGTGCGATGCTCTGAAGCAACCCATCCTCATCCTCTGCCCTGTGCGATGCTCTGCAGCATCCCATCCTCATCCTCTGTGCGATGCTCTGCAGCATCCCATCCTCATCATCTGCTCTGTGCGATGCTCTGCAGAATCTCATTCTCTGCCCTGTGCGATGCTCTGCAATATCTTTTCCTCTGCCCTGTGCGAGGCTCTGCAGTATCTCATCCTCTGCCCTGTGCGATGCTCTGAAGCATCCCATCCTCATCCTCTGCCCTGTGCGATGCTCTGCAGCATCCCATCCTCATCCCCCGCTCACCGCTACAATGTGTCAGCCCCTTCCCCGGAAGCAGTCCCTGCCCCTCCCCCTCCTCCTCAGGATCCATCAGTGCTGGAGCCTCTGGTGTGTGGTGACAGGTAAGTGCCTGTTCCTGCGTCTATAGGAGACCCCCATGTGCTGCACACAGACCCCCAGCTCCAGAGACTGCAGGACCTCCCCTGCCCCATGTCACCTGTAGCAGGAGGAAGCACATGCAGGTGCATAGTCAGTCCTCACTGCTCCTGGGGTTAGATTCTGACTGCAGGTGCTGCACATGATGTACCATCATCACAACTGTTACACATCAGTTTCCCTGTTACCCCCTGCATTACCGTTGTGTTAACATTTACCTTTTGCTAACACAATGACAACAGAATGTTAACGGGATGTAAACACATGTGTGATTTGTAAGTGCAAATGTTAACAGCAATATAATCGGGCAAATGTCTTCGCCTCAGTTGTTGAATTGTGTATGAAAATGCAACGTAAACGCCAAGTGTGAAAGCAGCCGAGGCAAGAGAAAGACATGGACTGAAGGAGAAACTTGTCTGAGAAATGTGATTCACCACTTCATGTCTTTCATATATAAAAACTGCTCACACCACAAAACTGATTGATGCGTTGTGTGAACGCAGCTTAAGGATAGGTACGTTTTTTTACTCCACTCCCAAAAGCCATGACTTTTTCAGTTTTAGATAATTTTGGGTAGATGTGTGGGGGCTTGTTATCTGCGGGACAAATTGTACTTTTTTTGTGGCACCATTTAATATTCCATACAATGTGCTGGAAAGATATTCCAAGTGCAGTGAAATTGACCAAAAAAACCCTATTTAGGCATTTTCTGGTGGTGTTTTTATTTTTTTCACTTTGTGCTCCAAAAGAAACCTCCCCTTAAAGGGGTCTTCCCACGAAGACAAGTTAGGTCCTATCCACAGGATAGGGTCTAATTTGCTCATCAGTGGGCGTCTCGGTGCAGAGATCCCCCACAGATTGCGAAAACAAGGGGTCCAATGGACTCCTCGCCGCTCCTCCGTCTAATACAGTGATTTTCAACCTTTTTTGAGCTGCGGCACACTTTTTATACTTTGAAAGTCCTGGGGCACACCACCAACCAAAATAGCACAAAATGACACTAAAACAGCCATATTATACATATAGTTAATAATATAGATTCTAAATTTATTTTACTCACTCAGTGTGAAACCTGGGCCTGTTTCGATAAACACAAAAGGGATATCCTGGCAGGAATGGTGGAAAGACGCACAAAGCTCTTCCTCAACAGTTCTCAGTTTCTCCCTGGTTTTAGTATATGGTGCTGATTATTATGTGGCTCATATACTGCAAAATATAGGGGTACAATGAGAAGAGGCCAGAGTACAAGTGCCAGCTCGTATACTCAGCATATGAGCTGGTACTTGTAGTACTCCAGCCTCATGACTATAGTATTTCTCATTTCTCTGGGAAACAAAACACAGGGGGCACCATAGTTTGGGGAACTTTCTCCACGGCACACCCGACCACCCGACCAACACTGGTTGAAAATCACTGGTCTAATGGAGCAGACGGCTGCGCATGACCGTTCTGCTCCATTAATCTCTATGGATCTGAAAGAGATCAGTGGGTGCGGCACTTGGCAATTTCCTGCTCCACTAGTCTCCGGAGGAGCGAGGGGTGCATTGGACCCATCGTTTTTGCGTCTCTTCCCTGAGACCCCCACTGATCAGCAAGTTAGGCCCAATCCCGCGGATATGGCCTAACTTTTCTTAATTGGAAAACCCGTTTAATTCTTTGGGTCAGTGTGATCATCCGTGTGATACCAAATTTATAAAGGTTTTAGTAGAAAGAAATGGGTGTGCAATGCAATCGATAACCAAGACACTGGGGCTCATTTACTTACCCGGTCCTGTCGCGATCCCGTGGTGCGTTGTCCGACGCACCTTGCGGTATGTAAGCTGATGCTGGAGGTGGTCTTATGAAGGCAGATAAATGCGCCGTTTCGCCAAAAAAAACTATTTTTTCACTAATCAAATGACCTCATTCAGCGCACCAGGAGTCTCGGCACTTGGTCATGATCATGCACGCGCCTTGCGTATATGAAACTGCCCCCCCCCCCAAGCCCCCCCCCCCCCCCCCCCCCATCCTCACTCCCGAGAGCCGGTGACATCATCGAGCTCTCGGAAAGCACTGGCGCATTTCGCACGGCCGCAATAAGTGGACGGCCAGGGGAAATTAAGATATAGTGCGCATGCGTCACGGCTCTCGGGAGGGTGGGGGGAGCAGTTTCATACATGCAAGGCGCGTGGATTACCATGATTGTGGCCAAGCGCCGAGACTCCTGGTGCGCCTAAGGGCGATGTCTCGCATGGCGTTTTTAGTCCGTTTTTAGTTTTCAGATCGTAAAAAACGCATCTGTTTTTTAAAAACGCGTGCGTTTTTTTACGATCTGAAAACGCACTAACTAAAAATGGCCCAAAAACGGCCTAAAAACGCCATGTGTGACATCACCCTTATGGGGGTCATTTGATTTGTGAAAAAACGTATTTTTTGGAGAAACTGCACATTTACCTTATATACTCGAGTATAAGCCTAGTTTTTCAGCACAAAAAAATGTGCTGAAAACCCAAACTCGGCTTATACTCGAGTAAAAAATATATAGGTTTTACCAGGTTTTTGTGGTAAAATTAGGGGCCTCGGCTTATACTTGGGTCGGCTTATACTCGAGTATATACGGTATCTGCCTTCACAAGACCACCTCCAGCATCAGCTTACATAACGCAAGGTAAAGGCATGTTTAGGTCAAAATGACCATTTTGAAGTGTGTAAAAAAAAAAAAAAAAATGCTATTTTGTGAAATTCTGAGGCCAATAACTTTTCCATACTTAGGTGTGCGGTGCCGTTCTCTGCTGGACGCGCTGGCGCTTTCATTCATATCAATTTATGACTTGTATGAACGTCTGATCATTTTTAATTCAAATACTTATGGGTGTAAAAATGGCGATTCGGACATTTGGGATCCATTTTTCGTTACATTGTTCACTGACGAAAATAACTGTTTTTATATTTTGGTAGAACAGGCATATTGGGACATGGAACAACCTGACATGTTTATGATTTCTAGTGTCTATTTTGTGTGCCTGGTAGAGAAAAGGGCGAGGGGTTATTTCAGGCCCCCTAGTGTACATTAACCCTGGCACTGGTGGTGGCACAAGCGTTAATGCGACCTCTGACTGCAATACTACTGTATTTCAGTATATGGTGATTTTGGTCACATTTTGTTACAGTGTTCCACCAGCACACTGTAACAGATCTTCAGACATGACTGGCTGCTGCTGGCACTAATTGTGGCAGGTAGAGGCAGATGTCATCTGTGTTATACATCATGTTATAGATTACCAGCGGAGGTCTCTCCATGTACCCCCTTGTAGCATTTACATTGCATTTTAAAACGCAATAGCTGGGGAGAGATTACATTGTTGTTAACATTTTGTGTTTGCAAAACACAATGTTAACACATGCATTATCATAATGTTAACATTTGCATTTTGTTACCATAATTTTAACATTGTTAAACCTGCAAAATCCCATCCTCATCCTCTGCCCTGTGTGATTCTCTGCAGTATCTCATCTCTTGGCAACCTGTCACCAGGGGACCCATTTTTGGGTCCATAGAAAATCTATGGATGACGTCCCCAGGGAAGACATAGCAGGGGGCGGAGCTCAGCCAGGAGATGGGAGGGTTTTTAAAATTTTAATAGGACACATGGAGGAGTGGTTTCTATCTATAGCCACGCCCAGGGGACGATCACCTAGTCACAGAAAACAGTTTGGCAGTGTATGTGCTATGCTGTGGGGACTGGGGGGAGCCAAAAATGGGTTTACTGGTGACAGGTTCCCTTTGATACCCATTAGTTTTTAATAGCAAAATTTTGTGATTCTTATGCCCCAGTGAACTTTTATTAACGCTTTCTGTGCAGTATATTTAAAAAATTCAAACCTTCCAAGCGCCGTAACTTTTGACTTTTTTTTTTTTTTTTGTAAATATGGGGCTTCCACACATTTAAGCTTCATAAAGTTTTTGGATTACAATTAGTATATATTTTTTTGTGTGTAATGGAGGAAAAAAAGTAAATTTTGGCATTGTTTTTCCTTTTATTTTAATTTTTTTAAGTTTTTTTGGTCATCAGGGATAAATAAATAAATACTAGTTGTAGCCTGGATTGGTACGGGTGTGGAGGAACAAAATTAGTGTGTTTCTTTTTTTTTCTTTTGTTTGGTAGTTTCTTTTCTTTTATTTATTTATTTATTTTTTAAATTAAAACTTTTTTTCCTTTATATATATATATATATATATATATATATATATATATATATATATATATATATATATATACAGGCGGTCCCCTACTTAAGAACACTCTTGTATGTAACCCGGGGACTGCCTGTATATAATATAATATATATATATTTACTTACAGAGATTATTTGATCTCCTGTATAATGCACTGCACTATTAATGTTCTAGCTCTCCTAACAGGCCTAATAATAATAATAATAATAATCTTTATTTATATAGCGCCATCAAATACTATACAGGCGGTCCCCTACTTAAGAACCCCTGACTTGCATACGACCCCAAGTTACAAACGGACCTCTGGATTTTGGTAATTTACTGTACTTTAGTCCTAGGCTACAATAGACAACTATAACAGTTATCACTGGTGTCTGTAATGAAGCTTTATTGTAAATCCTGGTTCTTATGAGAATCCAACATTTTTTAAATCCAATTGTCACAGAGACCAAAAAAATTTGTCTGGGGTTATAATGATAAAGTATATGGTTCTGACTTACATACAAATTCAACTTAAGAACAAACCTACAGAACCAATCATGTATGTAACCCAGGGACTGCCTGTATAGCGCCATCAAATACCGTAGTGCTTTACAAATAATAGATGGGTACAGGCAGCTCTGGGGTCCTTCTCCAGACCCCAGGCTGCTATGCATCGGCACACTGCAGTTACAGAGGAAGGGGTCAGCTGAGCTCCTGTACAGTGTAACAGCCTGTGAAGCTACAGCATGGAGCGACTCTGGTAAACCCCTGATAGCACTTCACAGTCACAGTGCCTGGATCTGGACGTGTCCCTGCTTTATCATGATGGATTTTCTTGGTACTTTTGTCTTTAACAATTTTTTTATTATTCACATGTCAGTAGCAGCGACCACCCATTTCATTACTGGATAGGTGATGGCTCCCTGTAACGTCAGTCCTTTTCTTACATGGGGTTTGGAGGCTTCTTGCTTATACTGTATGTCATTGTTTTGTCTATAGCAGTTCCTCAGACGGGGCTATAAGAGATGTATGGCCGCACTAGAAGACACAATGCCCCAGACCCAGCATCCGCTCATGATGGCCGCCCTGCGTGTCATGGATTTTCCTTTATCCTTCTACAGCTCGATTACAGAGGTATCTTACAGGATATTTTAGTTTCCCTTCCTTTATATGTAGTTACACTCCAGGCCTTGTCTTACATGGAGCTTTATCGCACAGCTAAAGTCCTATCCGGGACTGAAGAAAATCCTTGTGGTCACCGCTGTCGGCACAGTGTCCATTATCTTTCTGGCTCGTCACTTTAGGAGAAGACGAGGGAAGAAGAAAAGCCAGACTCCATCCTGGGAGCCCGGGAATCTCCTGCTGGACTGTACCAGGAATGTGGCTTCAGAAAAAGGTAGGTCCATATACTGTATTTTTCGGACTATAAGGCGCACCATCAATACATTCCTGCTAAAGCGTCTAGGTTCATATATAAAGCACACTGGATTATAAGGCACACCTGATTATAAGGCTGAATGACCAGCAGGTGGCAGAGCTGTGCACAGTTCAAGGCAGCTGTTGTCTGTAAGTACGGTTCATATATAAGGCGCACTGGACTATAAGGCGCACCTTTGATTTCTGAGAAAATCAAAGGATTTTTTGTGCGACTTATGGTCCAAAAAATATGGTACATAGAGTGTTCTCAACAGGGACAAGAGAGGAGCACAGAGTGTTTCGGGAGTGAAGGAGGAAATTACATTTGATATCACGATGATGTGGGGGATAAGAAAGATGATGAAGTCTGAGAATTGGTAAGGCTTATACATACATGTGCAGTGTGATCAATGTCTTCTCTATGTGTCTGTGCCGCAGGCTCCAGCTGTTCCAGTAGCCGTCAGAATCTAACCCTATCCCTGGCATCCATGAAAGAGAAGGGTTCCCAGTTACACCTCAATGGAGGACTGAACAGTAAATATTCAGGGTCTGTGCAGAGTCTGGCGTCCGTAAGTTATTTTTATTATGTCCGTGTGCGTAACGGAAATCTACCATCAAAATCCATCATGATAAACCAGGGACACTTACTCATAGACCCAGGCACCGGGACTGTGGTAATCTTCTTATGTTTGTTATCCATGGCCTCCTTCCTTCTAAGAGCAATTTTTAAAATTATGCCAATGTAACATATGGACTCTGGAGGATGTTACCAGAGCCCCTACGTGTTCTGTTTTCACAGGCTGTTACACTGTCTCACCCTCCCACCTTTTTCCCTCATCACCCCTCCCTCTCCCTGCTGTGATCTCAGATAGTAGGAAAGGGAAGTGCAGCTACTCAATGCAACAGCCTGTGAAGCTACTGCATTGAGGGGTTTTAGAAACACCCACAGAGCCCTCCAGGCTAATTAGCATAATTTTAAAAGCTGCTTTTAGACAGAACGAGGCCATGAATAACAAATATAAGACGGTTACCAAAATTAACGTGCCGGGCTCATTGAGTAAGTGTCCCTGGTTTATCATCTGTGATTTGATTGTAGATTTCCGCTTTTACCCAGCCTAAAATGTGATTTTACTGATTGTAGCTATGCACACCCTTGGGCTACTCACACACTAAACGTATATTCACGAGACCATAGCAAAGTGAGCATATGGCAGCGTGCTGTAGAGAAGGAGGGGTGAGCACTCCTCTCTATGGTGAGGCTTGGCGCCTGGCTGTAAAGATGGAGCATGCTCTTCATAGCGTGTGGTCACCGTACCCCTGCCGTGCGTCATAGGCATCTATGGGGACGTATATATCTCCGGGCCTAATGTTGTGTCATTGTGCACTCTAGACTCAACACCTTTTAAAATAATCTGCAATGTTAAACACAACCTGAAAGCAACGAGTGGCGCTGTTTCTGTCTTCTTATCAGACCGTTTCTATCATGTGATGAGGCAACAGTTCTCTTGTGGTATTGTGAAGAGCTGGTTGCCTTTGTTAGGGGGAAATATGTGCATAGTTCTTATTGAGGATAATAGGAGTAGTAGAGCTCCCTCTAGTGGTGGTAAGAGGTAGCCGATATTTTTGTGTTAGAGCATTTTCGGAGGGTCAACATTTTTTGATAACATTCCTCCGGCTTCCTTGGCTGCCAAACATTGTCATCGCTATAATTTATGACTTTTATATTTATTTTGATGTAAGACTCGGCCTATTATAACAATTATAATTCTCTATCTGTGTCCTCACTGTGATCACCTGCTGCCGTGCTACATAACATCTCTCTTATCTGGTTCAGGTTCGAAGCGTCAACTCGTGTCCCGGCTGCGCCTGTATTAATTCCGAGAACTGGGATAAAGGGGAAGAAGAGGATATGAAGCTTGTAAACATCCCTGTCACCACACCAGAGAACCTCTATCTAATGGGTAAGATGGATGAGGAGAGCGGAGACTTCACTTTGCATAGGATCCGCATATAATAATCTCACTGCTCTTACTGTAAAGAATCCTCCTCTTTAATGATGGAACCTCCTTTGCTGTTACAATACACAAAGCCCCTATTTATGGCTACTAGACCTCTAAATAGCTTAATATTTTTATCATCTTTGTGGATGAGGGCAGATCAAATGAGATCGAAAATACTAAAACCAAGCCTGATATTGTAGAGCGTCCATTTCTGACTTGTTTACTGATAATTTTCGTCCGCTTCCTCTATTACCGGGGAGTTTAAGAGTCGACATTGACTGTTTCTAACTAAATCTACTACTAAAACAGCAGCTGCTTCCCAGACATATTGGATAAAGGAATGAAAGTTATTCAACAACTGGAGAGACAGAGATTTGAGACTTTTTTTTGGTAGTGCAGTACCTCAGTGTGGCCACTGGGTGGTGTTATTATACTAATGAGAATAGGAAAGTAGTGTACAACATGGAGGACTTCTAAATACAGGCGGTCCCCTACTTAAGAACACTCGACTTACATACGACCCCTAGTTACAAACGGACCTCTGGATATTGGTAATTTATTGTACTTTAGTCCTAGGCTACAATAAACATCTATAGCAGTTATCACAGGTGTCTGTAATGAAGCTTTATTGTTAATCCTGATTCTAATGACAACCCAACGTTTTTAAATTCCAATTGTCACAGAGACCAAAAAAGTTCTGTCTGGGGTTACAATGATAAAATATACAGTTCAGACTTACATACAAATTCAACTTAAGAACAAACCTACAGACCCTATCTTGTATGTAACCCGGGGACTGCCTGTATTAGAATAAATTAATTTAAAAAAATGACTTTCTTCAATGAAGGAATGGAATTATTTGAAGAAGCGTTGCGAAGATGGGAACAAGCCCTCTCTTTCCGAAATAGACAAGCAGAAGATGAGGCTAGCTGCGGATCCATCAGAATGGGAGCTGGTGATGCCATTGCTGAAGAAAATGTGGAGGTAACATGTATTTTATAATAGTGAGTGTATTATAGCAATCAGCAGTATAACTATTACATACTGAATAAAGAATCGGTTATTGATAATGAGCTGTCATTGTTATTCCTATTGGAAATTTAGGAACACACTGGATGTTATTGCCCCCATTGTCACAGGATTGGGTCTCTACCTGGTCTGACACTGGTATCATAGAGCGAGTAATATTACTGGGTGTAGGGAAATCCTACTAACTTGTGACACCCATTTGTCAATTTATTTATAATTTTCCTGTACTTTGGTGATTTGCACTAATCCATTTTCCATGTCGTATTGTAGGACATCATAAGTGCCGAATTCATCCATAAGCTGGAAGGTTTACTGCAGCGTGCGTACCGACTCCAGGAGGAATTTGAGGCCTCTCTCGGTGCTTCCGATCCAGCGTCGCTGGCCAATGACATCGGTAAGAAATGATTAGTCCGCCTATATTTGCCAGTTTTAACCTGAACATGAACAGTATCTATAATATTTACAGGAGCGCAGAGTGTTTCAGGAGATGGATTTGTTATATAAATTACCATCCGTGAAATACTGGCTGTCATTTCCCAGAGTTAAAGGGATTGTACCAACTATATAAGTCATCCCCTATCAACAGGATTGGGGACAACCCACTAATTGGTGGGGGTCTCACTGCTGCTGAGAACAAGACCCCCAGAAATCTGGAGAATGGGGGTCCCATTCTAGCAGGTGATTGGATCAGCAGGTTGGTCCTGCATCCTGTCTCTCCATGCTATTGTATTGTAAATTGCAGAACACAGCACTCGGGTATTTCCGGCACTCATATAGACAGTAGATAGGACTACCTGAGATACCTGAGCGCCGTGCTCTGCAATTTCCGACCACTTGCATAATATTGCAGTTAGGACATACGCTCATCCACCCACTCCACCTATTAGTGTGAACGAGTACCCCACAGGGGTCCCATTCTTGTCCCTGTAGTTGGACCTTTTACCAGTTGCCTATCCTGTGCTTAGAGGGATAACTTTGTGATTTGGTAGAACCCACTGTGCAGGGAGCTGGACTTGGCCATCTATGATGCTGTGAGTTGCTGCAGGACTACTACCCTTACTATAGTCATGTTTCTTTTGTGAGAACATAAAGGGCTGCACGACGTCCATTACAAGAGAGCTCCTATGCTTTAACAAATCACAGCTCTTCTTTATTATAATTTATTTTAGTGTTTTTTAAAATGACTGTCTACCTACTGTACGTAAGCCTGTTCTACGTATAACACTATATACTGTAATGGGCGGGTTACTTACCTGCTGCAGGCAGTATGGGTGTATTTCTAAGCCCTTCTTCTAGCCATCGTGTTTTATTATAACAAATGCAGATTTCTATCCTCCGGAGACGGCAGACTACCAGCCAGGAATGGAGTCTGGAAAGTGTTACGTTCGCCGCCCCTTTTATGTTTAGTCTGGGATTGGGGTTTGATCTATTGTAGGGATGTGAATCCAGGGAATCTTAAACATATTGTCACGTCTTCCTAACACTTAATGCTTTATTATCTGGACACGTACCAGGCTACAGACCATAGACTACCAGGGCGGACCGCATCAGACTGTACGTAGTGGGGACGCAGCCATAATGGTTCTGTGGACCTTTGATCCCTGTTTGTGTGTGAACGATCGATTGTTCCAATAGTTTTCTCACGTGCTGCACTTGGAGGGTGGGGGAGGTTACACTTTCCTGGTCCAGCTGACGGCAAGTCCTATATATATATAGCCCCAGAGAGTTCATCTGCTGGTTATATATAGTCATATACTACACCTGTGGGGGGTGTAAGTGGCCGCTCAGTTGGGGAGTAGAATTGATTTTATTATAGGTTTCTGATGGGGTTAGGCCATGAGTTTCCAAGGTAACAGTGCTGACCTTTATGTTACAGAGCTGCTTAGGTCATGGGATGTCAAAATCTTAGCCCCAAGTTTGTAATGATATTTTCGAGTATTTGGTGTAGGTCGTACTATATTAACCCACATATACATCTGCTGACCCTGTTATCTGTGTGCCCTGCACATGTCGTGGGCCGCAGCATGAAATATTACATGACGCCTCACAGCAGACTTTTGTCACCAGCCGCCCCTGAGTTATAAATAGGCTTCTGATAGCTTGATGCCACCTCTGTCCTCCACCTGCCCCTATTACTCAGACGCTTTCACCCTTCTCAGGGCTGTAGGCTACAAGTCTTAAGTGAGGGCCATCGCGATCAAGTGCATTGATGTCACTTTGTGTGGGTTACGTGTAGTCACAATGCAATATCTAGGCCTCAGTCAGAGAGACCTCTCATTACCACAGTAATACCCATTAGTTGTCACCCAGCAGTCTCATGAACAGATATAACTAAGAAATGAATTTTCTCCAAATAGTTTTATGGGGATGCTGAAGACACTATTTGTCAATGGCGGCATAAATAGAAAGTGACGTCATAAGAACAGCGTGCACGGATGACGGTGATCTGATTATGCTGCTCAATATTGCTGCGTAGGCTACAAATCGAGGACTATGTGGGAGTCATTGGTAATTGGTAAAAAAATAAGTATTGTGATTCACTGAATACTCATAGATGATGCGGATATGTGGACCACGATTGTCATACACAACTGTGTTATCTGGCCCATCTCCCTGCTTCTTTGCTGCGATAGTCAGAAGAGAAGCACAGGGGCTAGGGTACTCTGATACTCACCTTTCCCCACTCTCCTGAAGCAACGGCAGGCCATGTGACTATTGGCTGCTGTTGGGGACCATGTGACGATTGGCTGCTGTTGGGGACCATGTGACGATTGGCTACTGTGGGGGACCATGTGACGATTGGCTGCTGTGGGGGACACTGTGACGATTGGCTGCTGTGGGGGACACTGTGACGATTGGCTGCTGTGGGGGACACTGTGACGATTGGCTGCTGTGGGGGACACTGTGACGATTGGCTGCTGTGGGGGACACTGTGACGATTGGCTGCTGTGGGGGACACTGTGACAATTGACTGCTGTGGGGTCACTGTGACTATTGGCTGCTGTGGGGGACACTGTGACTATTGGCTGCTGTGGGGGACACTGTGACTATTGGCTGCTGTGGGGGACACTGTGACTATTGGCTGCTGTGGGGGACACTGTGACTATTGGCTGCTGTGGGGGACACTGTGACTATTGGCTGCTGTGGGGGACACTGTGACTATTGGCTGCTGTGGGGGACACTGTGACTATTGGCTGCTGTGGGGGACACTGTGACTATTGGCTGCTGTGGGGGACACTGTGACTATTGGCTGCTGTGGGGGACACTGTGACTATTGGCTGCTGTGGGGGACACTGTGACGATTGGCTGCTGTGGGGTCACTGTGACTATTGGCTGCTGTGGGGGACACTGTGACTATTGGCTGCTGTGGGGGACACTGTGACTATTGGCTGCTGTGGGGGACACTGTGACTATTGGCTGCTGTGGGGGACACTGTGACTATTGGCTGCTGTGGGGGACACTGTGACTATTGGCTGCTGTGGGGGACAGTGATTGAACCTTTCTTCTTTAAATCTATAGATAATGTCTATAGGTCAGGGATGGTGAACCTTTTAGAGGCCAAATTTCCAAATTACAACAATGGAAGCCAAGATCCATAAACTAGAGGATCAGATAACAGGGTCATACTCAAACAGGCAAAGAAAAACTTTAACCAGCAGGGAATAAACTGAGCACAGCATAGTTATTAGGAGCAGGGAGCCTGTCCCAATTGGTAGAGGAAGGGCTTATGGCAGTCACATGGTGTAAACTCCTGCTGGTCCAGAGCACGGCGGCAGAGGGATGGGTATGGAGAATTCTATCAGCAGCTATTGTTTACACTGCTGGATGAAAGTGGACCACAGGGAAATTAAATCCATATTTAATGCAAAGTGGCAACAATTTATCATATCAATTGTATCAGCATCCTGGGATGAATAATACTGTTCATAGATCAATGGGAAATTTGGATTATCATTTTAGTTCCTTTGAGCAGGAAGTATTGTGGGTCCAGAGAAGGAGCTCCAATGGCAACTGCCAATATAATAATTCTTTATATAGTGCACACAGATTACGCAGCACTGCACAAAGCATGTCAAATTGGTCCCTGTCCCCAATGGGGCTCACAATCTAAATAACCTACCAGTATATTTTGGAGTGTGGGAGGAAACAGGAGTACCCGGAGGAAACCCAAGCAAACACGGAGAGAATATACAAACTCTTTGCAGATGGTGACCTGGGTGGGACAATAGTGATATAGTGTTTGATATCCAACTACTAGAGATATCAGAATTGTCTCTTTGGTGAACACATTCAGCTTATATATGGTCTCCATACATTAATGTAGTAAAGCAGGAGGATGCTATATAATGCATATATAATGTAGCACAGTAATACATCACTTGTAGACTCATTCTAGGTGAATCGCTTATGTTTAATTCCATATCCTCCTGGTGTATGGCCGGATCTGGAGGCAGACTCCTGCGTGTAGTGTCTGAGCTGCAGACGACATGATGTATAACTTTGTTCTCCCCAGAACCGGTCTCAAGGCTCAAAAAAAAAATGGAAGCGATCCAGAGGGTCAAACTAACATCCTTCACCATACAAGTCCATGAAATCCCTCGTCCGCAGAGGAAACAATATTCTGATTTATGTGCCGGGGTTTAATATTACTAAAAAATATTCATCAAACTGAAAAGTGAGATTGTTTTCCGGAGTCAGCTGCCGGCTGCCAGAGTCTTACATTTCTGAATGTACTGGTTGTGGATTGTGGTCCGGTTGGTCTGTGTGTAGAAGTAGTGCTCACCATAGTGTTACACGCTGATATAAGACTCTGGATCGTTCACAAGAAATCTATAACATTTGACATAAACATAACATCAAAAACTAAACCAGAGAAAAGCAAAAAGTATTTCATTGTGGCGCCACCTGGTGTACAAAGTGTATAGCAATGCTCACGACCACCGGTTGAGTGCTGGTGGACACACATGCTCAGTCACTGTCCTCACAGAGATGGACTGAAGCCTCAGTAGTATCACAGAAATATTCCACTTCTTGTAAAGATTGTTAATTTTCATTGCTGTGGATTATTTAAAGGGGCTGTCATATTAAAGGCAGTTTTTCATGCAAATAATACAAATCAACTTTACTGCACTCTCTGTTCCAGTGCCGGGGGCTCCTGTAGATCCCGTCTGGCTATTGTTATATGGCGTGCTGTTCTGGGTAGGTCAGACCTGGAGGCAGTCATAATGATAAGTAATAAGTATGTCACTAACAGACCTCAGCGGTGACATAGTTACTATTAAAGCTTTATGGCAATGCAGATGCACGCTGGGATTGTGACATCATGCACCTATATGGATACCTATGGGCTATCACATTCATCTCCTGCAATACTCTGCGCTGCTGTGACATTTTCATGCTCTAATGGCTATGGCTGAGGTTTAGTAACTTTCCACTTAATCTAGGGGAAAATTAAAAAAAAAAAAAAAAAAAATTGATATTGAGTTCCACCGAAAAAAAGTGAGCAATATCTTATTCCAGTGTCAAGGTTATGGAGGTTGAACCTGTTTCTCATGATAAAACTTCCTGGACCTCAGGTGCACTGAGCCTTGTGTCGCCCAATCAGTTTGCGTTCTGTATAGTATACAGGCGGTCCCCTACTTAAGAACATAAGAACACCTGACTTACATACGACCCCTAGTTACAAACGGACCTCTGGATTTTGGTAATTTATTCCCAGGCTACAATAATCAGCTGTAACAGATATCACAGGTGTCTGTAATGAAGCTTTAGTGTTACTCCTGGTTCTTATGACAACCCAACATTTTTAAAATCCAATTGTCACAGAGACCAAAATTTTTTTTTACTGGGGTTACAATAATAAAGTACAGGCAGAAGATTTGTTCTTAAGTTGAGTTTGTATGTAAGTCGGAACCGTATACTTTATTATTGTAACCCCAGACAAAAAATTTTTGGCAATTGGATTTTAAAAATGTTGGATTGTCATAAGAACCAGGATTAACACTGAAGCTTCATTACAGACGCCTGTGATAACTGTTATAGCTGATTATTGGAGCCTAAAGGGCTAAAGTACAGTAAGTTACCAACATCCAGAGGTCCGTTTGTAACTAGGGCTCGTCTGTAAGTCAGGTGTTCTTAAGTAGGGGACCGCCTGTATACAGTTCCAACTTACATACAAACTCAACTTAAGAACAAACCTACAGAACCCATCTTGTACATAACCTGGGGACTGCCTGAATGTGGTCACTGAGTAGCAGGAAGTGTTGTCAGAGGGACACAACTACAATAACTTCAGCCTCTGATAAGGTTGCAGTGAGTCTATGAAATCCTTTACATGATTTAATGATATATGAGATAATCTGATATATTATTTTTTTTATACATTTTTTTTATTCTTTTTGAAGATAAAGACACGGACGTCACGGTGCTGGATAATGGAGGGGATTTTGGGATGAGAGACACATTGAGCGTCGCTTCAAATGACTCTTTCATGTCGGCCACAGAGGTACGGAGGGGGGGGGGGTCACTGGTGTCCTCATTGGTTATACGGCACCTGTGACCAATTTCACGGCTTATTACACTGCAAAGGAGACGTTTCCCCCAGATGTTGGGAAGAACAGGTGTCATTGGGGGACTTTTTTTGTGACCTTTATTTACAGAGGTCAGAATATTTGGAAAAATGACCATATGTAGCAGCAAAGTGTAAAATCTAACTTTTATATCCACATGCAAAGAGTGAATAAAAAAGCAAATTATAGAAATTAAGGAAAGATCAAGAAATTTCGGATTATTTGTGCACGGGGGATTGATTTCGGTGTCCGTCCCCTTGTATAATGTGTCGCTTCCGTCCCTGCCCTGAGCAGGAATCATTGCAATGCGAGGGTGACAATAAGAATAGGGCCCCCTCCTATAGACTGACAATGTCATAAAATATATATTAGTTGAACTTGAAACCAGACCTGTTTCATCCTCTCCCTTCCTTCCACTCTCTGGATTTCTAGGAATTTTTTTAGGGGAAAGCATTTGCTGAAGAATTCAGCTGTTGCTAAATGTTTCAGGATCTCAAAATATCTCCGTTTGTATAAATGAAGTCAAGCAATTCCCGTATATAACACAGACCCCGGTGGAATTCTCATGGCACGATCTGCAACATGTTAACATGTCACCAGATTTTACCCCATTAAACTACCAGCCTCCACAGGAGGGGTGGATGAAATGTCCTTTCTAAAATTCCCTCTTATATGTGAAATCTCACCCGTTTACAAAATAAAAATCAAAATATGCAGAAAAGAGTCATATTTTGCCAGAGAAGAGTCATATTTTGCCGAGATGAGTCAAGTTTTGTGACTGCTAGGAGAATTAATAGAAACATGCTTTTGGTGTCATATTAAACATAAGAATCTCATCTTTCAGATCACTTGCGGTTCT
This sequence comes from Engystomops pustulosus, assembly GCF_040894005.1. NCBI lineage: Eukaryota > Metazoa > Chordata > Amphibia > Anura > Leptodactylidae > Engystomops > Engystomops pustulosus. The sequence goes on from NC_092420.1 coordinate 80,422,040, forward strand.
GGGAACTACAGACCCAGAGATACAGGCATTTAAAGAAATGGGCGGAAAATAAATTTTTTTCACAGCTCAAATTTCCTTTATATGTCTATAACTGCCAGTATCACACAAAACCATGAGCATGATGCGATATGAAAGTTGAGATTCTTATTTTTAAAGCAACACCATAAGCGTGGTTCTAGATGCTTTAGAACTGAAGATAGGGGCATCAGAAGTGACGACCCCCTCCAGCCTCTTCTCTGCTCATTTTCAATTAACTTTCTAGGTAAACAGGTGATATTTCCTCTTAACTTAGGGGACTAGTAGTTTAATGGGGGTAAAACAAGGTGACAGGGTCTCTTTAAAGGAAATATATCTTCAATATCAAGCATAATAAACCATGACCCTGACTATGGAGGGTGGGGTTGCTGTGCTGTAGCTTCACAGGCTGTTAGACTGTGCTTGAGCACTCCCCCCCCCAATCCCTCCTACTATGTGCTACTATACTTCCTCTGCTGCAGTGAGAGTACATCAGGCAAAGGGAGCGGGAAGTTCTGATGGAGCAGAGACGGTGTAACCGCCTATCCAGCTGCAGCAGGGAGGGACTCTGGTAACACACCCAGTAGTCACAGTGCTTGGATCTATGAATAGGTATTCCTGGTTTATCCTGCTTGGTTTTTGGTGCTAGATTCCTCTCAATGCTACTATGTAATTCCCTGAAGATTTTTTTTTCCACTTAAAAATATCTTTTTGCAAAAATCTGATTACTATGGCAGTATGATCTCCGTATAAGCGCGGCACTTCCTGTATTTGTGTATTAGATTTTTTTGACTACCTAATAAGGAGGCACCGGGTGTAGATATGTGGCATAGGGTGGGCTGTCACTTTTCATGAGCCTATAACATGAGCCGTATGTATCACATGGACTGGTGGTCCCCCCTTCCCGGGGTCCTAGGTGCAGCACAGGCCACTGACTGTTGGGTTTCTGTTGCACTTGTCAGTTGGAGACTGGACATGGCCGGGGAAGGAGCAAAAACATGGGGCCGGGGCGCCCAGGTGGGTGCACATAATACAATTTAGGTGATGGATGTGCCGAAAAATAAGGGGCTTGTAGAGGTTCGTCCATTAGAACATCTCCCATCAATACACACAGACTGGGAGTTACAGCAGCTACATCCTCACACTACTATTCACCATCTTTAAGGGGCTCCTATTATAGGGGTTGTCTCTAATTTAAGGATTAAGAAAATGAAACTGTATAACGCTGTTTGTCCTTATTGATGATTGGCCTACACATAATACGTAAGACACTACAGGCGGTCCCCTACTTAAGGACACCCGACTTACAGACAACCCATAGTTACAGACAGACCCCTCTGACCTCTGATGAAGCTTTCTGAATGCTTTACTATAGTCCCAGACTGTAATGATCAGCTGTAAGGTGTCTGTAATGAAGCTTTAGTGATAATCCTTGGTCCCATTACAGCAAAAAATGTTTAAACTCCAATTGTCACTGGGGCCAAAAATTTTTTTGTCTGGATCTACAATTCTAAAATATACATTTTCGACTTGCATACAAATTAAACTTAAGAACAAACCTCCAGACCCTATCTTGTACATAACCCGGGGACTGCCTGTATTCCTAATACATGTAGACCAGTGCCAGGGTATAGTTCCTTCTCGGTTACCTATAATAAGAGATGGCCATCTAACCTAAATGTTGTCCAGGTTTTTTTGTACCACTATGAGAAAGAGATCTTTAGGCAGGGTTTGGGCACATCATGGGGTGATCTTACTGCATAGTAGTTAGGTTTGTGCCATTGTATACTGATAAAGCTGCTGATTTAAAGGAAATAGCCATCAAAATTCATCATGATAAACCAGGGGACACTTACCCAATAGATCCGGACACCGTGACTGGGGTAATCTTCTTATATATGTTATCCATGGCCTCCTTCCTTCTAATATCAACTTTTAGCATTCTGCTAATGTTGGGGGGTGTTACCAATGCCCCTCTCTGCTACAGCTTTACGGGTTCACTTGTGTGAGATCACATCAGGCAAGGGTGAAGTGTTGAGGGAGCAGGGGAGGTGAAGGAGACAACCTGAATAACTACAACACAAAGAGGCTCTGCTAACCCCCCCCCCCCCCCAGAGCCCTTCTGGCTCATTAACATAATCTTTAAAGTTGATTTTAGAAGGAAGGAGGCCATGGATAACAAATATAAGAAGATACCACAGTCATGGGGCCTGGATCTATGATTAAGTGTCCCTGGTTCATCATGATGGATTTTGATGGTAGATTTCCTTTAAATAAAGGGGGCAACTTTTAAAGGGATCGTACCATGAAATTCGCAGATCCCTGATTATTGGGGATTAAAAATCCCAATGAGCTATCCCTGGGAATAAAGTGCTGTGGCACATGTCCTCCATTCATGGAAGTTAATTATCACACGTTTATGCTATTGCTGCATTTACAGGTAGGTATGGATACAATTGTACTCACCAGTTGAGTGTCCTATAGGCCCCATTCTAGCTTTAATCCGCAGTCTGGATCTTCTGCACGGGGAACATGCACATGGTTAAATTTGATGGCACAGGAGCTGTCATCATAATCTACGATATTTATAAGTTGCCTATTTCTGGAGAGTCAGCCAAGAGTCTGAGACTGTAGACTAGAGACATAAATATTGGGGAGGAAAGTGCATTTCTGGCTTCTGGATTCCATGAATCATAAGTGAGAATAATCTCAGAATATACATTGGAGCTGGAGGATAAACGTCCCGCAAGATATTTCATGTTTCTGTATCCGGTCATCTTTAGGCTGACCATGGAAGGACAATAAATTGTGACAACTAGTGAGGATTCATCCCATATGGGGATCATAGGTGGCCTTAATGTATTTTAGGACAATTAGGGTAAGATTTCCAGGCCCGCCCATACTGTGGAGGGTTAGTTATCATACATAGTAAAATAATCCATACCTAGCAATAGGTCAATGAACACTATCATAAAATAAAGAAGCAGCGAGATGTGGGCGGACACCACTTGAAATACAGCGTGTTCTAGATTTCAAATATATAAAAATTTTTGTAAAATACTGATGTGTGAACTGAGCAAAACTGTAAGACAGGATTTATAAATCTGCATCTATATCTTCAGGCTTCAAGGAGTTGGAAATCCCCTATTGCAGAGCTCTAACATGCATCACAATTATAGACTAAATTCTATCTACCTGGAGCCACCACTAGAGGGAGCATATTGTATTCATAAGATAAGACTTAGACAGAGCCTAGAGCAGCCTCTCATGTGTATGTGCAGGATATTTTTACATGTCCGTATACCCATACAATGTATGTCCTGCTTCTTACAGCTCTCGGAGCACAGGGATATGCGGGAGGGCAGTGGTTTGGACTCTCTATATCACTGTCCTCTATATGAGGAGGGCATGCTCCTAGCAGAGGAGGGGAGTATATACTGCAGAGCCCTGAGGTAAGTGATGGTAACCATTTCTGTGCAGGCAGCTAGTTGCACACTACATTGGTCTTTGCGGTTGATCCGATTGCTGTATGTTGGTTCTGTAGGACCGACCTGCTGGAGTGCGGAGGGGACAGCGATTTTCTTGCAAAGCTTTACTGCGTTCGCCAGGCTTTTCAGGTAATCTTTTCAGCTCTGTATATTCTGTGGTCGATGTAGAGGACATAGGGGAAAGGCTAGACTATTGTGATAGGATACAACTGGCATAGGTACCTACAGAAGCACCAAGTACTTAAAAGAAATCAGTTATGCTAATGAGTCAGAGGGGCTATGTTACCTGGGCCCCTCTGTGCTACAGGTTTGCAGACTGTTACACTGTCTATTCTAACCCCCTGCTCCCCCCCCCCCCCCCCACTCCCTCTGCCTGCTGTAATCTCATAGCCGCAGCACAAAGTGGTAGGAGGAACTGGTCCTGCACAGTGTAACAGCCTGTGAAGCTACAAAATGGAGGGGCCCTTCTTGCATTAGCATCATCTTAAAAGTTGATTTTAGAAGGAAGGAGCCCATGGATAACAAATATAAGAAGATTACCCCATTCCCGGTGCCTGGATCTATGAGTAATGTCCCAGGTTTATCATGATGGATTTTGAGGGTAGATTTCCTTTAAGTAGAGGCTGTTTGAGATTTGTGAAGAACAGTTCTATGGTCACAGATTTTATGCAGCACTGAGTATTTCGGGAGAGTCCTGTGCTGCGCTTGTGGTGAAGCAGTGAACGTAATACTAAGGGGCCCTTGGCGCTGCCACTCGGTGTCATGGCTGGCACAGGTTTTTCCTGAGGCCTAGACTGGGAGGGATCTCCTAATCCGGGCTGTTTGGCACATTTTGGAGGATTTGGCGCTACAGGTCACTCCTATGTTATGAGATTTATTGAATGAAGGACTTCTGAGGTCGCCTATAATTGAGGAGGGTGAGTTCATGTGAGGGCAGGGTGTGTGATTTATAGGCAGAGGGTTTGCTATTTCCATTCCCGGTGATATTAGGACACGTGTGATTTATGGCGCGGGTTCACCCTCGGCACCAGGGTCAGCGTGGAGCCCTGCCATTCCGATTCCATCTTTATACCATTTCCTTTTGCAGATGATTCTGTCGAAAGTAGAAAACCGCGAATTTCTGATGGACGTCGGCAGAAAAATCTTATCATCTTTAATAACCAAGGCCAAAAAGGTATGTAGTCACTGCGGCAAGTGTTCAGCGGGCGGGAGGTTTTGGGGCGTCTCAATTCTTTCGGGTCAGAAGTTTTCTGAAACGAAAACGGAAATTTCCAACACTGCCATAGCGTTTACTGACAAACATTCCAGGCCCAGAGCCTTACAAGCCCAACCAGAGCTGTTCTAGAGCAGACACCCACCTCATACAGCTGTGATCAGTGGTAACGCATATCGCGGTGTTAACCTATCAGATGCCTTGGTGGAAGACCGGTCATTCAGTTTGGTGTATTCCCCCTGTGTGAAGAAAAAAAGCACCAAAATTGTCAATATTTTTTGTCACTTTGCCACCCATAAGAACCTGAAAAAAAATAAGGCACTAAAGCTCCCCCTAGTGGCGGCTTTAGTCTGACAGAATTTTGTTAGATCTCTGCAAAGGCAAAAGGGGAAATTCAATTAATAAGTGTAGAATTTGGGAAGCTAAACATTTTGTACTAGTGATGTCAGTGTGATTTTCAGATTGCATCAATTTATTTGCGTTTAATGCTCTGATGTAACTTCTAGAATCCTAGGAAGTTTGAAGCAGCTTATAATGAGATGATGGCTTTTCTGAACAATCCAGACTCCTGGTCCACCATGGAAAATGAGCTATTTGGACGAGGGGTAAGTGTGGCCAGCCATAGGGGTGGGATTTTGACAGCTTCGTTGATGCTTGACAAAGGGGTGGAGTTTTGCTGACATCAATGATGCTCGGCTTAGAGGCGGATGATAATAACCTCAGTGGTGCTGATGAGTTTGGGTTGGTTATGACAGTCTTTAGGGGTGGTAGCTATAGGGATTATAGCCTTAATAATTATTGCCATAGGGGGTGGGTTATGACAATTTTAGTGATGTAAGCCATAAGGGTGAGGTCATGTTAACCCTAGTAATATTAGCCACAGGGGTGACCTAGATATGAGTTTTCACAACTTCAGTAGGGCTAACATTAGGGTTGTATTTATGGCCACCATGTTGATGTTATCCATTAGAATAGGGTTCTGACAACTTCAGTGATGTTAACCATAGGGACAGGGTTCTGATGCTTTGTAATACTAGCCCCAGGACTAGGGTTCAGACAACCTCAATGCTAGCCACAGGGGTGGGCACTTATTTGGATAGGGAAAGGTACTTATTAGCCATAGGGATGGGCAGCTGTTGGGATTGGGAAAGGTACTTATTAGTCATATGGGGTGGGCACCTGTTGGGATAAAAAAGGTACTTATTAATCCTAGGGGTGGGCACGTATTGGGATAGGGATAGGTACTTATTAGCTATAGGGGTGGGCACCTATTGGGATAGGGAAAGTTTCTTATTTGCCATAGGGGTGGGCATCTACTGGGATAAAGAAGGTACTTAATAGTCATATGGGTGGGCACCGATTGGGATAAGGAAAGGTACTTATTAGCCATAGGGGTGGGCACCTATCAGCAGTTATAACTCCAGTATTCAGTCTGCAACATGTAGTGGACTATTAGATATTCCGGATGATGACATTGGCTCATGGAGGTAAAGAAAATCCACCATTCAGTGTGATCTTTAGCAGGTACAAGTGCAGGTCTGTATACCCCAGTGTGGAGCAGCAGGCGACTAACCAGCCCGGTTGTCCATCCTGCAGGTGAAGAATATGAATTTTTACGACATCTTCTTGGACTTCATTTTCATGGACTCATTAGAAGATTTGGAGAATCCGCCGTTATCCATCCAGAATGTTGTAAAGAACCGCTGGTTAAACTCCTCCTTCAAAGAAACAGTGAGTAGCTTCTATTTTTGGGATGTCTGCAGATAATTCCTGATAGGAGCCTTGTCAGGCCAAGTATGGCTGTGGCTGCAGAGATATCGCGGCTATTGTTTGGCAGGGAGCTGTCAGCACAAAGCTTGACCCAGTGCAGAGCCGCCTTATATGATAGCACCCGGGCTACTTACTGGGACTTGTAGTTCCTCTGTACCTGGACGCAAAACAAACACTTGTTATAATATTATCAGCTCCTTATAACTTTCTTGTGGGGACGTGAATCATTTATTGTTCACCTACCATCTATATATCGAGGCGATCAGTATCAGATAAATAGCAATTCAAAACTCTTCAGATTTTGAAGAGGTCGTGGTGATCCAGCGGGCGCCACTCCTGCTTTAACCTTTGCAGGGACATACGTTTTTGCGTTACAGTTTTGCACTCTCCACCTGCTTATTCCATTCCATTTAGAGAGTTTACTTACTAGCAGCACCGTATATATCTGGAAAAATTATTTTCCCAATGTGCGGAAATAGACCAAAAACACAATTGCGCCATTTTCTTACAAGTTTGGTTTTTACACCTTTCTCTGTGCAGTCCGAGAGGTAAAACCCCTATGTTCTTATGATAATGGAGATACCAAATTTATAAAACTTTGTGTTTTAATACCTTAAAAAGAATTTCAAACTTTTTGGGAAAACTTGTAACCTTTTTTTGTACAGAGATACAGTTTAGACCCACTCAAGTGAAATAAGGGGCCTCACTTTTGTCGGACTGTTTGCCATTTTCAGGGATTGCGTGGCTTGGACATGTATTTAACAAGTGTCTGCGCTGGGATTGTGTCGCACGCAATCGTTTTGGCTGCATTGGCTTCCATGCAACAAATTGTGGGGGGGGGGGGGGGCGCATTGGACGATCCGACTGATTCAGACTGAGCGCCGGATTTAACTTTCAAATTGTGTTGCAAGACAATGCACTTACATGCACCAGGAAGAAGAAAGTGAACTCCATCAGACCTGAGCGGGGAAGCGGCACATGCAGGATATCGGGCGCACGGTTGTAGGGAATCACAGCAGAGTGCATGATCGTCGGACAATGCACTTTCCGTGAACTCTAACGGACTGCTATGTGAATGAGCCCCAATGACATGAAATATGTGCTGAAAACATTGGCTAGAGGGAGGAACCTGCTTTAAGTGGACGCACATGGGCCCTTTTTATCCCTCTGACTGCAGGGCATTGTGGGAATTCATCCAGTAATATCCTGCCATGACATACTGCAAGAGAACAAGAAATAATTGTAATAAATCCCAAGAAAGAAGGCACTTCCCCCTTCCCCAGCAGCGAACAAACCCCAAATATGCTGTCCAATCCCCGTGATCCCTACGGTCTTATTTGTATACAACACATGGAAGGAATCCGTGCCGTACTGCCGCCACATGCTGTAATGTGTCCTGTACTGCTCCGGGGCAAGGGACAGATCACTGGACGGGTGACGGGGGCTTTGTGCTGTGAACAATCCCATATCCATACGTTCCAGTTTTGATTCCATATTTGGGCAAATTACTGAGCATGACTGAACTATTGCATGTTTGGCATTAGAAACTTTTAAGAAAAAAAAAAACCAGTATCATATGGCTTTCTCCACATTCCTCTATTTTCCATTGGAATGATCTCCTTGGATCTAATGCGCTCAGTTTGGCAGAAGACTCCATAGAACAGAAGCAGGGAAACATCCAAGTGGAGGGAGCAGCACAGACACATGAGCCGCGCCAGACGCTTGTGTCTTTAATTATCACAAATCACTTCTTATTCTTTCTGACTCTATTTAAAGGGAACCTCCAGTTTGAGGCCACAAAGTTGTTGTTATTGGAATTTCTCCCAATAAGACGAAATGTCTATATTGGCCTCCCGTATATCTGATTGGAGCAGTTACAGAAGCCGCTGTGGTGTCCATGAAGAATGAAGATGAATGAATAATACGGTTTCCTTGTGCAGCTCTGTTGTAGATCCTGTCCCAAAAACACAGAAGAAAAAGTTCTGTATGCACATCCTTAGGGACATGTCATGCGTGGATGGATAATGTGATGGATGGACCGATACATGCGACAGCCAGATACACGCAACGGGTGGATGGATGTACAGCCAGATACATGCGACGGGTGGGTGGATAGACGGCCACATACATGCGACGGGTGGGTGGATGGACGGCCACATACATGCGAGGGGTGGGTGGATGGACGGCCACATACATGCGAGGGGTGGGTGGGTGGATGGACGGCCACATACATGCGAGGGGTGGGTGGATGGACGGCCACATACATGCGAGGGGTGGGTGGATGGACGGCCACATACATGCGAGGGGTGGGTGGATGGACGGCCAGATACATGCGACGGGTGGATGGATGGACGGCCAGATACATGCGACGGGTGGATGGACGGCCAGATACATGCGTGGGGTGGACGGACGGCCAGATACATGCGACGGGTGGGCGGACGGACGGCCAGATACATGCGACGGGTGGGCGGACGGACGGCCAGATACATGCGACGGGTGGGCGGACGGACGGCCAGATACATGCGACGGGTGGGCGGACGGACGGCCAGATACATGCGACGGGTGGGCGGACGGACGGCCAGATACATGCGACGGGTGGGCGGACGGACGGCCAGATACATGCGACGGGTGGATGGATGGAAGGCCAGATACATGCGTGGGGTGGACGGACGGCCAGATACATGCGACGGGTGGGGTGGACGGACGGCCAGATACATGCGACGGGTGGGGTGGACGGACGGCCAGATACATGCGACGGGTGGGGTGGACGGACGGCCAGATACATGCGACGGGTGGGCGGACGGACGGCCAGATACATGCGACGGGTTGGCGGACGGACGGCCAGATACATGCGACGGGTGGGCGGACGGACGGCCAGATACATGCGACGGGTTGGCGGACGGACGGCCAGATACATGCGACGGGTGGGCGGACGGACGGCCAGATACATGCGACGGGTGGATGGACTCATTCAAGTGAAGGATAGATGCAATGGATAGATAGACAGGGATTCTTTACTGTAAAAGCTGTGGGACTATAGACACGTGGATAGTTTGAGCGTTTCCAGAGACGGGTGATGCCTTTCTGGAGAACAACAATATCACATCTTATGAGAATAAAACCTTCTGTAAGTAGATTCTGTTGGTCCAGGGAATTATTCTGACGCCATATTAGGGGTTGGGAAGGATTTTTTTCCCCTGCTTTAGGCCAATTGGCATTGGCCTTGCTGGGTGTTTTTTTGCCTTCTTCTGGATCAACACGGTATAATTAGTATAAAAAAGAATTTAGATTGGATTTGAGGGACTTTTTTTTAGTCTTAATTACTATGATACAAGATGCAATGGAAAGTTAGGAGGGTAGATGTACATCAGACTTATCATCTTTACTTCTTTCTTTTCCGCTTTTGTGTTTTTCTTTTTTGTTTCTTGTCATTTTTATTAGTTTGTGTTTAATTAACACTTCTGTATATTTAGTTTTCTTGTTTCTTCAGTTGCCCCATCAGTTGCGTGTGTCACTCTTCTCGTCCCCAGGCTGTCACCTCCAGCTGTTGGTCTGTTCTCAAGCAGAAGAAACAACAGATGAAGGTAAGCAGCCGCGTTCAGCACAGATTTTAGGACTGATGCAGTTCTTTTAGCTGGAAATATTGGACCGATCTTTGATCAGAACTGGGGATCACACCCTGGACCCATAAACACTGGGGCCTCTATGTGATGGGTACATGATTACAGCCTCTGCGGTGCATACAGACCCCCCCCCCCCCCCCTTCTATAGATCATTCTAGTAGACCAGGAGGCCGCCATCCCTTAGACCATTGTTGTTCTCAGCTGTCACCTGGCTATGACCCATCTGTTGTGACTCTATAAGCCTCGTACTTCATCAGTCTGTTACTTGAAGGAACAGTTACCTAAAGTTTGTTTTGTTTCCACTTGCTATGAAGTTAGGACTCATTATTTTGGTCGTATTAAAGCTAATGACTAAGAATGAGGTGAAGCTCCATGGTTTGAAATTGTGACATAAAATTTATTAGCCATGTAGTCGATTTTCGTTAATATTTTCATTAATGTTGAACTGAAAATGCCTTTACAGGCGGGCCCCTACTTAAGAACACCCCACTTACAGATGAACTCTAGTTACAGACGGACCTCTCTGTCCTCTGGTAAAACTCCCTGGATGCTCTTACTATAGTCCCAGACTGCAATAATCAGCTGTAAAGTGTCTGTAATGAAGCTTTATTGATAATCCTTGGTCCCATTACAGCAAAAAAAAATTTTGGAACTCCAATTGTCACTGGGGCAAAAAAAAATTGTGTTTGGATCTACAATTATAAAATATACAATTTCGACTTGCATACAAATTCAACTTAAGAACAAACCTATGGAACCTATCTTGTACGTAACCCTGCCTGTAATTACTGCCAGTAATTGTTGCCCATTGTTCTGTCTTCTGCCATTTTAGACTGAGGAAAGGCAAAGACTTGTAATCGATACTTATATATTACACGATTCTACCAACACAATTCAGAGTCTTTTTGAAATGTTGCTATTTTCAAAATTCTGCTGGTCTCCCTTGGAAACAGACAACGGTTTAACTCCAGCCTGTTGTCAGACATGTGACATAAGAGTTATTTAAGATCCATTTTGCACTGTCCTTTGTAATTACTGAATTTTTACATTTTGAATCCATGTAAATTTCACGTTCTATTTAGAATTGTAAGTGGAGAACCTCAAAGAAGAGTGAATAAGAGGCAGTTGAGAGGGAATTTAGTTCTGGATATAAGGCCCACAAAACAGTCTATAATTTACACTTCAAACTGGCCCAACCCATCTACCTGTAGCGGACTTTATTGTATGGGTGGCTCTGCACCTTCCTGCAACTTTTACCAAAGTGATAGAATTTAGTTCTGTTACTATGACTACTAATAATGGATGCAACTTTTTTTTCTCTAATTTCAGTCACCAGATGGATTTTTTGCTCATTTTTACGCCGTCTGTGAGGAGATATGTCCAGTTTTGGCCTGGGGATTCCTTGCACCCAGGAATGCACTACATGAGATCTGCTGCTGTTATAAGGTAACGTATACATAATATAGGAATTGTTCCTCTTCTCTCAGGTTGTATAATGTCATTTTTCAGCTTTATCTATCTCTTGCAACTAACACGTTTTTTTCTTGTAGGACCAAGTTCTGCACTTTCTTAAAGACATCTTTGACCTGGAGAAGGTTCACTACTCCAGCGTGGAAGCTTTGGCGGAAGACATTTTGCAAAATATCCGTCAGCGCGCCGCGTCCCTTGGTCTGTACGTGGGCGTAGACTCTACAAAGGCAGCTGGCGCCCTGTCCCATAGATACACGTCCGCCAAAACCAATCACCAGAATCACACATAAAGTGCACTTGCGATCCGCGCACCTGCCGGCAGCCATTCTGTGAACTTGAATGATCAAATATCCTTCTATTTGTGACGAATAAAACCTTAATTTGTTAGGATTTTGTATATTATATTATTTATTATTGTGCTGAATTTTGTATTCACTCTCTCATAATGGCTGCCAACAGAGCGTCCGGATGACTGGTGCACTTTAAAGTGGGTTCACGCCCCGAAATGGTGAGAATTGAAGTCTGCTGTTCCCTGTTTGCACATGGATGGTGGTGGGGAAACATTTTCTATGGGAAATATAAAAGAGTTGAGATTTTGTATTGTATGTGTGAGGCTTATGTGAGGATAACCTCTACCCTATAATACGTAGACACAGGATTATACAATGGGTATGCAGTGGATTAACCATTTTCAATAGCGATCTTCTCGATTTATACAATGTGGCCAAATCTTGTGAAAAGGATCACCTGACAAATTCAGCCTCCCACATAAAATATGTCCTCAACTATAATCTTATTCAGTACATTTTGTAAACTTTTGTGACCTGGACTATTTGTGGGCAGTGTGATCTGGCATAAAATACCCTGGGAGTAGTCATTTTACCTTATAAGAATTAAGTTTGCCCCTTTAAAGGGTTATTTCCATGAAGACATGATTCTTAAATATACTCAGGATAACAAAATAAAACATTCTCTAATTTACTGTTATTAACCAAAATGCAGCATTTCACAGATAAAATTGCAATCTGTCTCTATCAGTCCTGGTGTATACAATTGTGGTTGCCCCATGATCCGACTGTAAATCTTCAGATTTTTATGGTCGGGCAGGACGCATTCTTCTCATGAATTGCTTCTCTTGTCTGCTCCATGCATTGATCTCTGCCCCTCCCCCGCCATTACAAAACAAGCTCACACATAGACAGTGTACAGACTAACTCCACAAGCTACAGAAAGATGAGCTCTTTATAGCAGGGGAAGGAGTCATGTAGTAGGGCTGACTGTGTGTGTTATAGCTAGCATAGTGTCATTGTGTGTTATATCCATCTCATGGATGGATCTGTCAGATCTCTGATCTGTCTCTTCTCTCTTTTTCTATGTGTCAGATACTAGTAGAATGATCAGGTGGTAAATAAGTGTATATAAACCTTTTACCCTGATAATCTAAGCACATTGTCAGCACACAGCATCTCACAGCACTAGAGGAATCATAAAGTGTCTGCTTAGAGAGGCCCCGCACTTACTCTGGAATCTTACACTGACCATCACTGAGTGATGGGAGCTAAAATCGCAATAAAACTGAGTAAAATTGTAAAGTAAGGGGTTAAAAATTATCTTTAGTATGGAAACCTCACTAAGGGGTTAAAATTTGAGAACTTTCTTTCATGGGAAAATCCATTTAATCATCACGTGGTCCAGGGTCCATTAGTGGCCATGAATGAGGCCTACTAATAGTACACATTGTAAACATCCATTTACTTTGCGCTCAGGGAGGTTGTCACAGACAATAAGATTAAGATTTGCTGTTTACATCGAAGGTAAGTACCCTGCAGCACCCCAGCTGGTCATGAACTACAACTCCCAGCATCCATTCTTCAGGAGCATGCTGGGATCTGTCCATCATACCAGGCTGGAGTGTTGTAGGTTGCCTTGGCCTGGTTTACATGTAGATACCATGTAAATATGTTTGTTTGTATGTGGTTGATATGGTGATTATTGCACTTAAAGGCACGGCGAGGCCCTCACTTTATTTTGGGGGAGCATTAACTGTTATTATCCTTCTTTTATCTGTGTTTGGTAGAACACACAAGGTAATTTTACTTCACACAAGCGAAACGTTTATAAAGCTCCCTTCCTGGCGCAATAAAGAAATGGGGTCCGATGACTGGACCCAGGGGGCGTTTAGATTAGAGGAACAGAATCGGAAGTCAAAGTTTCGGCACTTCCACTTTCGTGTCTGACTGGAGGTTGGGGTGGGGTCATGGGTCCTGCTTAATCCAGTCAGTGCGCTCCTTGTACACGTGAGGTCACTTATGTTTACCAGTGGAGGTAACTTCCTGTATTGCCCTCTGACCCAAGCAAGCCACTCATTGGATGCAGGTCCCATGACCCTTCCCAGATCTACTGATCCCTACTCAGAAAGGATTTCATCAAATGGCTAGCTGAACTAAATAGACTCGGTTATGGTCATCATGGAGTCTGTTATATAAGTAGCCCAACTACGTGGGTCATAGATATAGGGCTGTCTTCTGTCATACTGTAATGGAAATCACAGGACTCCCCCTTTATTGGCTGCCTGAAATGGGAATATCCCTTTAAGGAGCAGACTATCAATCATGGGGTATTCCGTTACTGGCGGCTGAGATGGGAAAACCTTAAAACCTAAAAATATGAGTTCTGATTTGTTACTATAGAGACAAGGCCTAGTTTTCTTATTAGTTGAGATTAAGCAGATCCACAGTGTTAGTTTCAACAAACTTTATTTGTTAAACCTTTCAAACACATCTACGGAAGATATAAGAATACGCAAAATCGATTCTTAATTTAATATGTCACCATTATACCTGCAGTCCTCATGTAATGCTCTGTCACCACCGCTAGGACATCTGCATGTCATGAGTGATCGCAGACCTCAGTAATAACATGCAATAATAGAATATGAGGGGGTGTACCCCAAAAGAAGCCCTTTGAGGAGACTGTTATCAACCTGTTGCCTACTGTATGTGCGTCTCATAGTGACATACATAGTGGACTATACATTTAGTATCTAGCTTATTCATGTGCGCTGGATTTCTACTATCTATACATTTGGGGAGATTTATCATAAGTCTCTTAGAGCAGAACTGTTCTAGTAGCCTATGGCAACCAATCAGAGCTCAGCTTTCATTTTCCCACAGCTGTTTATAAAATTAAAGCTGAGCTTTGGTTGGTTTTGATGGACAACTAGAATAGATTTACCTCAGAAACTTGATGATAAATCTCCCCCATTGTCTAATATTAGATGTGGCTATATGGGGGTCTCCGTCCAGGGGGGTCTGCAGTATATGCATTTGCTTTCTCTCTACATGTCTTATTTATTACATGTACAAGATATAAACCATCAATACTACAGTATATCTAGTGTCTCTGGTTTGTCCTATGAATAGATCTGTACCCGGGGCCTTGTCTTCTACTTCAGTAATGGAATTTGGGTGAGGTTATAGGGCAACTACCATGATATTGGGGATTCATTGCCTTGTACATATAGATAGTCATCATATGTGGCAGGAGGACTGATGCTTCTCTGATTGACGGAAAGTCTAGTCGCAGGTTTGGGTTGGATGGTGCCAATATGTGCAGTGCCATGACCTGGGTGTGAAGTTTTCAGTTTTTCACTGATGATAGTTGCCCTTTAAACCACTTGGTTCTGAATGTCCACACTTCACAGGCCAAGGAGAACATTGCCCAATGAGAGCATTTTGGGCAGTGTCTACATTGTGTGCATGAGGCTCGCCTGCTCTGAATGACATTATATATCCTATAGATCAGGCCGCATTACTTTCTACGTGAAGAGAGATCGGTAAGGTGAAGTTCCCCGCCGATGAGGATTGGCTCTGTGGCGCCGACGAGGATTGGCTCTGTGGCGTCGACGAGGATTTGCTCTGTAGTCAGCAAATATTAAAACTTTTCTGCTGCAAATTTTTTTTTTCATGAAAAATTGCTGCTATCTCTTGTTTATGTTAAATCTGTAAGCAGTTATGACCATGCAAAAATATAGTAGCTCTGGCAATCTGCGTAACCATAGATTTGGTGTCTGTGGTAGTAGCAGCAGGACTGTAGTAGTAGCAGCTGCTTTAGGGGGGAAATTTTTTCACCGCTGAGTTCTCTGTAGTGTAAGTTATTGGCCCTGGAGATCTGTGTAACCATACCTTTGTGTGTATTGTTGGTGGCAGCAAGACTGTGAAATATGGATTTATGTTCCAGGATTATTGCTTCTGCAAATGGATATGGGGGGAGGAGTTAGGGTGCCCCCGACACCTTTGTGTTGCATGAAACTGTATACATTAGTTACAGTGCTGCAGGCTTCTGGATGAACACTACAACACTAACACAAAGGGGAGGAGCCGTAGAGGTGTTTTAGTACAGAGAACTAAGAACACAACACAGAGAGAAAACCAGTCCAGCTACAATCCTGGAACATAAATGAAATTTTTCACAGTCCTGCTGTTACAAACCATACGCACAAAGGTATGATTGCACAGATTTGTAGGGCCAATGGGTATATCATTTAAGAACTAAAAGCCCAACCTTCATTGACTCTGGAGCTTCACTTTATTGATCTCTTATTGGATATTTGACTTTTTTTTTTTTTACCCAGATTGTTAGTTTTTCGCTGAATGTTTCTATACAATGCTATACACGTCTATTTTCATGTGCGTCTTGCAGAATGTTTGTACCACAGACTGTGTCTAATATATTCCTACGTTTCCCTATTTGAATAAACTCACGTTGTAAAAAGTCGTCTGCAAGTGATTATTTACGGAGGCTGAAATTAGTTTATTCAACAATAACGCTTGTAGGGATCGTCAGCCACGTAAAGGGGATCTCCTACAATAAAATGAGAACATTCCATAGATACACGGCAGAGTCACATTACTACAGAAGATGCTTGTTTGTTTTTCTGGTATTCCTTCAATGCTATCATGCCCCATGCAATGGAGTTGCAAAAGATTTAGGCATCTACCCATTCTTGCAGATCAAGGTTACGCTTTCATGTTGGCTGTCCTCTCATTGAATGATGGGATCTTTCATACTGCCACAATAGTTCACGATACGTGTGGAGACCATGACTTCCAGCTACTTCCCTGGACCTTCACCGAGACTTCCTTGGTCTCCAGACAATGATCACCACTTAGCTACTTCCTTGGCCACATGAACTTTACATCTACTTTGTTGACCCCAGACCAAGACGAGGCCTTACAGCTACTTCTTTGACCCCCCATGCCATTACCAAGACTCAAGGCAACTTCCTTGGTCCACAAGTGATGACCAAGATTTACAGTAACTTACTGGGACCACAAGCCAAGAGCTGGAGCTACTTCCTTGACCCTCCCCAGGCATTGATGAAGACTTACATCTACTTCCTTGGCCCTTAGACCATGACCAAGACTTACAGTTACTTCTATGGCTCCCAGACCATGATCAAGACTCACAGCAACCTTCTCCGACCCCAAGCCAAGACCAAGACTTTCAGCTACTTCCTAGGCCCCCAGACATTGATCAATTCATACAGCTTATTTTTTAGCCCCCAGACCGTGACCAAGACTCACAGCAACTTCCTTGGACCCAAAGATTTTAGAGCTAGTTCCTAGACCCCCAGACGTTGATCAATACTTAAAGCTACTTCTTTGGCCCCCAGTCCATGACCTAGACTTACAGCAACTTCCTTGGATCCCAAGACTTACAGCTAGTTCCTAGACCCCCAGACATTGATCAATACATACATACACTTCCTTGGCCCTCCCAGACCATGAATGAGACTTACAGCTTCTTCTCTAGCCCCAAGACCATGAGAGGGACCTAAAGCTACTCTCTGACCTCCAGGACATGACCAAGACTTACACCTTCTTCCCTGCTCTCCCAGACCATGACCAAGACTTATACCTACTTGCTTGGCCACCTAGACCCACCAAAACTTGCAGCTTCTTCCTGGCCCCCAGACCAATACTTGCAGCTACTTCTCTGGCCCCCAGACCTGAACCCAATCAAGGACATTTTGGACAACTTTAATCAACTAGTGTGATCACTGCATCCCCGGCCACTCTGTGATGCCTGAGTATGTATATAAGCTGCCACTCCTCTATGCATCCCATTCCTAGTCCGTAACTGTTATTAGCATGAAATCCATAAAGATCTCTTCAACGGGGAGTGATTCTGTATACATTTTGGAATTGCCTTTTATGCAGTTGTCTTATATTCTATTCTAGGTTGAATTGCTGAATGGGGATTTTGTAGGGGCTGCACTGTGGGAACAGGGAGCAGGAGTTGGGTATGTTTCCTGTTCCCTCACTCCCAAATCCCTATAGTTGCAAAAGTCAACAATTTGAGACATCTGCCCTGTATGACTGTGTTGTATACAGTAATGCATTTTGTTTAATATTAGCTGTACGTTCCATCTATTACCATATTACGCAGGTTACACTCTTCACTTAGGGCACTATATGGCGGCATACTGAATCCCGATGGTTCTGGATTACGTTGTACAGGTTCTGTGTACACTGCCCTGCCATGCTAATGTGCAAAATCCAAAAATGATGCAAAACTGGAATGTTATGGAATTGCTTGTTAAGGAATATTCTTACATTTTCTACAAAGGGGAAAGCTTCACTTTTGGAGGGGACAAAGCCAGAGATGTTTGACCAATCGGTTAATGGTACTTCCGATCCCGACGACAGTCGTCGCATCCATCAAAAAAAAAAAATGGAACAAGAATTAACTCCTTCCAGACCAAACTGTTTTTTACCTTCCTTCTCATTCATAGCTTAAGAATGAAGTGTGGTTTCCCGTGCAGGGGGTCGCACTGGGAACATATGAGTCCTCAACAGCTGAGAGCTGCTTTTGGATTGTATGGAATGTGGTAGATGACCTGACAAGCAGGACTTTTATGGAAACTCGCAGGCTGGGAGTAACTTCAGCCAAACTGCATCCAGTCTGATGAGGGGAGCAGAAGTGCTCACACTGGACTAGTGTAGTGACTGAGCATCTACTCTATAACGCAGCCTGGGGGCCAGACATCACAGGGTACCCAGCCTGGCACAGCACCACCACAGCTCCGCCGGGAATACTGCGCTTCCTTGTCTAGACCCTCAACTGGGCACTCAGCGAGGTAAGACTCCTAAAATATGAATATATGAAAATAGGGGCACACACTGGGACTAGAAGTCTCAGCATGCCTGGACACGGGGGTTTTGACTGTTACTCCTCTTCAAGGATTATTATTGACATGAAGGAATGTTGGAAATCTGGAAATGATTAATAATCGTAATTTGTCTTCGGATGTTTGTCTCGTATTGTGTTTGGGTCCTTAGCCTCTTCAATGCCAGGACTAAGGAGTTGTATATTCGCTTGTAGAAAGTTTTAAAAAAGTTTCCGGAGACCTGGCAGCAGCTTTCCTTGGCTGTATCTATGTCTCTTGTCCTAGGAATTGTGTGGCACTTGAGTAGATTATTCTTGTATAACAAATCCATTACCTGCTTTAGTGATTTGTATCCTGGTTGAACAGGTTAAGTTTAGGGATTGTAAATTAACGGGGGGCACAAACAAAAAAAAATTGTAGTTATCTCTGATCAGGATGTAGAACATTGCACTTATTATCTAGTAGTTGGCATCGTGGCAGTCAGTAATATGTCTGTGATCGGAACAGGCCGCAACCCCTGCCCTAGGGCACAGTATGAGGCCACCCTGCAGTGCCCGGGCATAGATTGCAGACCCAGAGTCACAGCGATGCAGCACAACAGACAAGGGCAGCTGTTCACTTTTGTCAGGGCGATATTGTGTATAGGTCAGTATTCAGGATTAATTAGTTTGGGGATTTTGCCAAATTTTGGGGTTAGGGGATGGCTATTGAAATAGGATAGGAGTGAACTCAACCCAACGGGTGTTATTTAGCAGAGGAATCCAGTTGCATTACATGGCAGTATATAGTTTGGTGGTAGTTTTTTGATGTTATGTTTGCTGATATTAGGAGAACTTTTGGATACTAATCTGCACATGGGGCATATAGCCTCTAAATTTGGTCCTGGGTATCAATGTGATAAGGAGGGGTGCGGATGCCAGCAGAAGACTTCAGCATTTTAACTGGGTCCTTGAGTTTCCCAAATTTTGAATGACTTTGAAACCATTCTGTGCTAAAATCAAAATCTGCTGTCTTCTCATTTTGCATGAAAATATTGGTCACCGGATATCGGTACTTAAGAGCAGCGGCTGTGGGTAAAATCCGCAAAACAAAATCCTAAGATAACATAAGTTTAAATTTTTTCCTTTCGTGGGAACCTCTGCGGAGTGTATGGAGTTAATATTAATAAGTGGGGTCATGGTATTCACATGCTATAAGTGGTCGCTATAAGGAACCGCACGACGTGCATTTTCTGAATGTAGGATTCCAGGTTTTATATCTGGAGTTTGGCAAGGACCGAGGCTGAACTGCAGAGTCTGTGTAATGTCACTGAGTCCTTACAACAGGTGACAGCTGCTGCTCCTGTCACGTCCCCCTCCTTGTAGTAAAATGAACCGTACATCTAAGTCTGTCACCTGCAGGCTACACGTGAGTTCAGGTTTACCATGTGGCTCCATTACAACCATGGGCATTAGAGTTTTCTTGGTGGATCCTTCCAAGGATCTGATGACACTTCTATAAGACCTCAACGTCACTTGGCTGAACTTCTATTGCCTTGCGTAGGGTAAGGTGAAGCCACAAATGTCTGTGTCCCTGTCCAGGTTTCTTAGTGGCGGAGGGGATGAGTATGACTCTAGTGGTTGGCCCTTACTCATTGCATGGTTGTAACTAGCGCACATCTTCCGATTGCCAATGAAGTCCCGTTACGACCTGTGACCTCGCACGACCCTGACACTACAGTCACAAAAAGTTTTGGATTCTTTGTCACTCATGACTTTCCAATCGTCATGGCAGTTATGAGTCACAGGTGACATGATTGGGCCGTTTTACCAGCTAAATCACCGCTCCGAAATTGTCACATGACCTAAAGTTGTGTAAGTGAGATTGGCAGCCACCTCTCCGGACACGTGTTGCTGTGTAGGCCCTTATTTTGGCACCTTCACTCTTCTACCATACAGATGGGAGATGCAGTAACATTAGATGATATTTTGCTGCCCATTCAGATTAATTGGCAATTTTTCTGGCAATTAATTGGCAAAAATTCTTCCATTGGATACTATAGACCAGGAAAAATGGTGAATTTGGTAGATAAGATTTCAGTAACATTTGGTATCAACTCATAGGAATATACGACATAGATTCATCCAGTGGCCACGTGTATAAGGTCTCCGATTCACAAGACAAATTGGCGAGTTAGAGGAATTTTTTAGGTTTTCTTTTAATTAAAATTGTGTCTGAGGTATAAGATTCATGGATGGGAATTCTGAATTCCCCAGGAACGTGAATTTGTGGAAGGTTCCTTGCGCTAGAGTAACATTAGGTAACACAAAACCCCTCTACATTTTTCAGCTAGAATCACCAAACATTTTAAAAGTTGTGTGCAATATTATGGAAGATTTTAAAAAAACTATGAAAAAATAAAATGTCATGGATATTCCTTTTTCTTTGGTATTAGAGCTTAGTTTGTCCTATTACAGAATAATGGCTGCTTTCTGGCAAGACCCACAGTAAGTCTATACATGCAATACCAGACAGCACCTACACACAGGTGTGGCGCTGTTTATCCGAAAAGCATTGCAACCCCTTTAATGATATACAACATTTTGACAATTGTCTGGGACATACAGCCAGTCACTGGGGGAAGGCCATAATTTGTGTAGACGACAATGGAAGTCATGACTAGGACCTTAATGCAATTTGCAGAGGTTGTCTATTTCAGTAAAAATTCTGAATTTCAGCAATAACCGGGGCCTCTAGGTCTCACACTGAGCATCACCTCATTTACTATGGCTTAATTATTTTTTAATTGGATGTAAGGACATGTGGCGGCACAATCAGACCGCCATCTAGTGACCTCTGTCCTGGCCCGGTGACCTCTGTCCTCACTTAGCCCCTGCCCGTGTGTTTATAGTTACTGTACCCTATTCTGTGGGATGTACATTTTCGGCACCCCCCTTCCCCCCTGGTTTATAGAAAACATTGCGCAGATCTGCTCAGCCATGGTGATCATCTAATTGTGTTTTCTCTGCTGTCCCATGAGAGGAGGTCCTGGCTGTCTCTGGTCCTGGCCCGGTGCCCTGTCTGAGAGACGGTAGATCAGCACCGGCAGCAATGTGCTATCGGCTATTTTCGGCCTCACACAGCTGAGACCCCTGTCCGCCCCCTCCTACCAGCTTCTGTTTTTTTTTTCTAGACCCTTCTAGACTCTCCAAGCCGCCTGTGTGGATGTACACTAATGACACGCATCAAGTCAGAGAGGATAATGTCTTTATACATTGAAAAAAGCCATGTTTATTGTGCTGCTCAGATGTAGCATCGTGAATGTGTTACACGCTCCCCTTTGGCAGAGAACATCTTATGTTTGGTGCCAAGAACAGGATCTGGAACTAGAACATGAATGCAACGTGGCGGGAGTTTGGCTATTGCTGCGCTTACAGGGGAACATTGCTTTCCCTCAGTAGTGGATGATAATATAGGCAGTTTGGCCGGTAGTTGGGGGCCCATGGCCACCCAAACCACTCACAAAATTTTATATTGAGAAGGACCTTCACCCATGAAATCCTCATAGATAAGAGCCATTTCAGGACCTTTGAAGGTCCTCCAAAGGTCCTAAAATCGCACATTGAAGCATCAGAAGGGACACATCCTCCGTTCCCCAAGAAGCTGATTGTAGGACCATATGCAGGAAGTGATTCTAGACCTATAGGGGGCCATAATATTCATACATCTCAGGGCAGTATTAATCCACCCCTGCTTACCCTGTACCCTATGGGGTCCATGACTGACCTGCTCTGGAAAGCTTCTTCCACATCTAGAGATATAAAAAGAGCAATTTGGGATGGTTGTATCTAAAATGATAAAATATCCTACTAATCTCTTTGGAAATACTTGACTTCTTGTTCACTACTTAAAGGGGTCCGTCGTGTCATCAAGTACAAAGTACTGCGTGACTTATCTCCTGTGATTTCCGCTGTGCCCCTGACCAGTTTGGTGTTTATTTTATTAAAATCCGTCCACCTGTTCCAAAGATACGACCCCCTGAAGTTTATATGTAAATAAACTTGTACTGGCCAATGGGGCGGAAACATTTTACTTTCATTCAGGACACACCCCCAGGGGAAAAAAAAGGTCACCACCCCCTCGGCTAGTAGGAGCTCATTCACTTCTGGGGGCCGCATCTTCTGAATGGGTGGGTGGATTTTAAAAAAATCAAACGCCAAATTAATTGGGGGCTCAACGGAAACCACAAGGTAGGTCACGCAACATTTTGTACACGGAGACAGACTTTATTTTAAAGGCAAAGGTTTCAGAGTTACATCACTGCATTTACTATTCACCTGGATAACTTGTGACCTTTTTATACTTATATTTGTTATGTTCTTTGTATGTTCTGTGACATTACTCATAATGTTGGCGCCATGTGGGATTTACTTGTGGTCAATGGAATATACTGTAGCACTTTTAGAACCTGCATGGGTACTATATATCTAGACAGTGCACTTCATGTATGTTTTTTAAAAAAAAGGTCCCATAAGTTTGGTGCTTTTGCTTGTGACAAGGACATACTGAATGTGACCCCGGTAACAGTCACGTGGTGTCATTACTAGACAGCGGAGTAAACAGGTGACTGTCAGTAAGAAGCATCACCCACCCATTCCCCTAGTTTTTAATTAGCAGGACAGGGGGAGAGTAGAAACTGTAGAACAGATGCATCAATAGGACGTGTAACAATGGGGGGCTGATATATTGTGGCGACTTGGCAGGGTCCTTGCAGTTGGATAGTGGAGATATGGTTTGGGGGTTGGAGTGGAAATGGGCTGTTGTTCTGTTGATCTGGCGTGTTTTTGGGAATGGAGTTTGCCTTTAAGAAAGCCCAAGATATCCCAAGTGCTTGGTTGGTTTCTGCAAGTTCGGTTTAGCTGCTGTAGGTAAATTGAGACGGAACAACAGAATCGGTGCCAAGGACCTTTCCCTCGGTCTCTAAAGAGGTGCAGTATATTATTAAATTAGTTTTAAAGGGGTTGGCCACTTTACCTCATTTTTTTTGTAATGTGAGGGGCAGGATATTAGGTCATTACCAATATACATCTATTAATAGTTCTGCTCCGCTTACTTGATATGGATATGTAAAGTGAAGCCTCCTGTCTTTTACCCCAGATATTCCTGACTATTAAAGTGGCTGCAGATGGAGGGTCATGTGATCTCTAACTGTCCATGAACAATCACCCTGCCAGGACCTTATGATAGTATTCATGAATATAAGATCAAGGTCCTGGCAGGGCGATTGTCCATGGACAGGTAGAGATCACATGACCCTATATCTGCCAATCACTTACATTTGTGTTTATGGTAATAAAATGGCCGTTGTGGACGGTTTAATCCATTTGAGAGTCTAAGTTCTTATTTGTTGAAAAAAAAAATTAAGTTAGGAAAGTCAAGAGTTGCATGTCCAGGGGTCTTGTCATGTTGGGGAATTGAGTGTATGGGAGATTTTTTTAGGGTTTACACAATTTTAGGGTTATGTTGTAAGGTTAGTGGCTCCTGTATGGAGGATAATTGTAGAAGGATCATATCCAATGGTTGGGAAGTTTATGACTCTATGTATAGACTATAATAGCACATTATTACAGTATGACATGATTAGGACATGTTTTGTGGAATGGTGTAGTATGGATGTTTTGAGGTCGGGGACTGTCGGGGGTGTAATGTTTTTCAGGTTTATACAGTCAATAATAATTTTATTTGTGTCTTCTGTAAAGATCCTGTCGTCCCATGCCGGGGGCACAGTGTAAGTTACGAGGTTAGTCCTCCTGTCACAATGTGTGAGGCTTCTACCGCATTACTGTTCCTGGGATCTTGTTTTGGGGAACATGACAACAGCTGCAACTAAACCACAAGATTCTCAATCATTCGGAGTTATTGTTCTCAAGCTATTTATGAGCAATATGTCCTCAGTGATGAGGGGTTTGTAGGATTCTTCATGTTTGGTCAAAAGTTGCAAAAAGTTTAGAAACTTCATTCCAAATACAATATTAAGAAATTGTCAGTTAAGAGAGTGGTTATAATAATCCGGACAGACTGATAGCCTGCCCAAAATGCAAACAACCTAGCACAGATGTATGGCATGGGATATGGTCATGCGACAATATTCAGACTTTTTGGAACCAAATACGAGATCACATAAAATTAAACTGGGACAAAAACCTACCCATGGACCCGCTGCTCTTAATATTCCACATAGTAGAAGGGGATGAAGGTCAAGAGGAGATCCCACTGATCAGATTAGACGTTCATGCTTTCCTACTAGTGGCCAAAAGATGCATCATGAACCACTGGATAAAGAACTCCTCCCCGACAACTGTGGAGGTAGGTAATCAGATGAAACACTTGATTCGACTAGATAGAATTGAAACACTCAGACATAAGGAAAAACAAACCAAGGGTTTTTTCAGCAAATGGAAGCAATTTATTGTTTCGCACATGACCAGACAAGAAATAATAGAACTAGTTACCCCTTTCAAATTAACAACATGGTATAACACTGGAGTTCTGAAGGGAAACTTGGGTAAGCTACAGGTATGAGGGCCACAGAGGAGGATAAGGGTGATGTGGAGAGGTCATCCCCAGTAAACCGAGCAGTGGGTCAAAAGAGAGATCGCTAGGAACTAGATGAGGCGGTTCCACCCCCCTGTGCACTAAGGCCACAAGAAAATGGAAAAAGTAACCGACATGTAACCTATAAGATATCTGATATATTGCCAAATGTTAAAACGTTTATAAGAAAATGTCTTGCATGTTAAATTTTGTTTGAAAACCGAATAAAAAGATGTTTAAAAAAAAAAGAGAGAGGTCATCCATTCATGACCTATACACGTATGCATACCGTGTACAAGGAGAGCATCTTTCTGGAGGACATTGATTTGAATGACAACTGTGCAATGCTTCTTTTGTGCACTGTGCACTGCAGGGAAACCAACAGATTACAGCAGATTCCTGACATCTCCAGTAGAGCGGCAACCCATTGCCAGATGACTTATCTCTTAAAGGTGTTAACTCACGAAAGATACACTTGTCCAAATACTTTAGAGGTTTACTAGGGACCCCCATCTATAAGCAAGGGGGTGCTGCTCTATTCCAGTAGCTTTTGTTGGAATAGTCTAGAAATGTCTTTGTAGTTCATGGATGGCCAGTCACCTAAGAGACCTTATGTTCTGACAACCCAAGTTTTCTCAACTGCCTCAAACAGGAGTGAACATACTCTTATAGTCACAGATAGGATGAGCCTCATTTGACTGTTGGATGTAGTCCTTGTGGTCCTTGTCAATTGCCACCAACATCCTGGACAATTTACATGACACATTCAGTTCTGCTAAATCTGTAGCTGCAATAAACTGCATTAAAAATAGTCTATGACTCAGATAACAGCAACGGCGAGTGCTAAAAGGGTCCAAGTGTTTAGACTTGTAGAGGACAGGAATCCGGTGGCAGTGACAGAGGCTACGTGAGATAACACAGGAATTTAGGATAGGTGAGGATTGTGAACGGTGGTAAACGCTCGGTCCTACAGTACTTATAGACGATACTTTCCATCATGTTTCCAAAAGAGGTGTCCGATATGTAAAATGTGTTCAAGAATTTATTTTACTGCTCCAGAGACAAACCCACCATCACAGAAGGCAAGCCTGAATCTCTCTCAGGCCTGGCTTTGGATCTGAAGAAGAGGCAAGTTCTCCCTCAAAACGAGTAATCCTTTGTTCATGAAACTGATGTACTGTCAGCACCCGTCCAGCAACCGTGCAACCACAACCAGTCTTGGCGCTAGCTGTCAGAATAGGTAGGTGGTGGTGAAGTCACCCTGTGACGTCCCTGTGGGCTAAGGCCCTGCCTAAAGCAGATAAACCGCCCTGACAAGGGTGAACCCACTATCAGGAACCTAACTGACGGTCCCTGAACGACCCTACAACATGACAGGGAAAACTTACTTGTCTGGTAGCTGCTGGATGCCGGAGCGGACAGGTAACCGGGATACTGTTATAGGTCAGCGTTCACACTGGTGCACAGAATACTAACACAGGACTGAACAGGGAAAGCGTGAGAACACTAGGAGATAAACGATACTGAGGGACAAACAACAGATACAGGACTTCAGGCGGGTTATATACAGGTCAGATACAGATACAGACAGACAAGCGGAGACAAACAAATCGGGTCAAAACCAAGATGGCTTCAAAGGCACAGAATCGGATAAAAATCACAGAATACTAAACAAGATAGCAAGAGCACTAGATACACAGGAAATACTAGAAGAATAACCAGCCAGGTATGATGGGAATGGGCAGGTATATAAGGCAGTTCCTGGACACGCCTCCAGCAGTACACTGGGGGAACTGTCCATCAGGCTAGTAACCCTTGCTTGTAAGGGCTTAATCCAAACACAAACACTAAGCCACAGTTCACACACAAATAAACGCCATCTATTCTGCAAACTGCGGATAGAGCGACATTCGGCCCCGGACGTTACATGTACTTCTCAACTCGTTGGTGTATATCTGTCCGATTTTTTTCTTCCAACTTGGTGGACAGGGGGTTGTGGATCCACTACACAGCCTAACCAATCTGGCCTTTGGCTACTTCCAAGGACATAATTACTTCATGGGTTTTTGCCTGTTGAACCTCTAGACTTTGCTGTAACAGGTCTCCAGGCTGATACCTCTCAGAGTCTTCCTGGTATAGGTGGCAGCTGACCTCTGAGGATCAAAAGAAGCCAGCGTGGAGAACCAGGGGGTCAAACAGGAAATCACAGTCATGGTAGACTGATTCATAGTACAGGCTGAAGGACAGGGTGGGCATGCAGTAAGGACAGGCCAGGATCATCAATGGTCATAGGTCGGAAATGTAAACCAGCAACATAACTGGAGAACAAGCTATAATGAAAGCTAGAACATAGGAGTCAGTCAGCAATCGAAGGCAAGCCTCTAACCTCTACACACCGACAAGGGGTGGCAAATGTAAGTAACTCACAGGATGCCAACGTTATTGAAGGTGTAAGAGATTTTTATCTATGGCTCCAACAGCCCTTCTACAATTGTAAGGTGATTTATAAGTATTTGTTCCCAATGCCACTTGGTCAAAAGCTGCACTCCAAACGTACCCTTTATTTTACCCAAACAGTTTTGTATATACGAGAAACAGAATAGGCTTTGCAGAGTGCGTGAAAAGGTAATAAAATACTGAAACGCTATAGGTTAGCTGGAATATATCAGAAACTCCCCTTTAAGCTATTTTCCCAAAATGTTATTGAAATGTTGATGAACTATGCACCGTTTCCTCCAGAGACCTTGCTCTCAGAGAAACAGAATGTTTTCACTAAATGTCCTGTGAAAATGCTCTGCATAAGTCAAAATAAGATAAGTAGATGCTTAAGCAAGAATATAGTATATCAGGAGTCAAGGACACGCAGACAAAGGTATACAATGGGAGATGGTATACAATGGGGTTTATGAGAGATCGGTCCTGTCAGACTAATCTGATTGGTTTCTACAAGGAGATAAGTTCCAGACTGGATCTGGGGGACACTGTACATGTTGTATATCTGGACTTTTCAAAGGCATTTGACACCGTGCCACATAAAAGGTTGGTATATAAAATGAGACTGCTGGGACTAGGGGAAAATTTGGGTAAGTAATTGGCTAAGTGATAGAAAACAGAGGGTCGTCATTAATGGCACATTCTCAGATTGGGTTGATGTTACCAGTGGAGTGCCACAGGGGTCAGTATTGTGGCCACTTCTTTTTAATATTTTTATTAATGACCTTGTAGTGGGTTTACACAGTCAAGTTTCAATATTTGCAGATGATACTAAGCTGTGTAAGGTAATAAATACTGAGGCCGATAGTTTAGCATTACAGAGGGATTTGTGGAAGCTTGAGGGATGGGCAGAGAAATGGTTGATGAGGTTTAATGTAGATAAATGTAAAGTTATGCACTTGGGCCGTGGAAACAAAAAGTATAATTATGTTCTAAACACTCAGTTACTTGGTAAAACTGGAGCAGAAAAGGACTTGGGGGTATTGGTGGATGGTAAACTTAATTTTAGTGACCAGAGCCAGGCAGCTGCTGCTAAAGCAAATAAAATTCTGTGATGTATCAAGAGAGGAATAGATTCTCATGATAAAGACATAGTTTTGCCCTTATACAACTCGCTGGTCAGACCACACATGGAATATTGGGGCACATTTACTTACCCGGCCCATTCGCGATCAAGCGGCGCGTTCTCTGCACAGGATTCGGGTCCGGCTGGGATTTAAGAAGGTAGTTCCTCCGCCGTCCACCAGGTGGCGCTGCTGCGCCGAAAATAATCTTAACGCCCCGGAATGCACCATCCCATAGCAGGTGAAGGTGAGCGCTTCCCAAGCGACACATTTCGGTTTTTAAATGCGGCGGTTTTTCCGAATACGTCGGGTTTTCGTTCGGCCACGCCCCCCGATTTCTGTCGCGCGCATGCCGGCCCCGATGCACCACAATCCGATCGCGTGCGCCAAAAACCCGGGGCAATTCATGTACAAGCGGCGCAAATCGGAATTATTCGGGTAACACGTCGGGAAAACGCGAATCGGGCCGTTAGTAAATGACCCCCATTGTGTACAGTTTTGGGCACCAGTGTATAAAAAGGATATAGTAGAGCTGAAACGGGTGCAGAGGAGAGCAACCAGGATTATTAGGGGAATGGGGGGACTTGAATACAATGACAGATACAAAATTTGGGATTATTCAGTTTAGAAAAAAGACGACTGAGGGGAGACCTCATTACAATGTACAAATACCTGAACGGACAGTACAAGGATCTCTCCAAAGATCTTTTTATACCTGGGCCTGTGACCAGGACAAGGGGGCATCCTCTACGCCTAGAGGAGAGGCGATTCTACCATCACCATAGACAAAGGTTCTTTACTGTAAGAGCAGTGAGACTATGGAACTCTCTGCCGCAGGAGGTTGTTATGGCGGACTCTATGTACATGTTCAAGAGAGGCCTGGATGACTTTCTGGAGAGAAAAAATATCACGGGTTATGAGGATAAAACATTTATTTAATTCTTAAAGGTTGGACTTGATGGACTTGCGTCTCCTTCCAGCCTTATATACTATGATACTATGATACTTCTTATAGCCACAGTATACTTTTATTGTTGAATGCTTTATTCATACTGATGAAAGATATTCTGTACTTACAATACTTTAACGAGGTCAAAAGCAGAACTACTGCCCCTGTTGGGTGAATTAGGGCCTATAGATTTGTGGTTGACATATATAAGTCATATGGACACTGCAAAGTGAATGATATCTAACTATAGAGACATAACCATCATCACCATTCCCACACGGCAGCTTCAGGGGACTCTCACTGCCCTCCCTGGACACAATCTACTGTATACAATCTACTGTACATCTGTCAGCTAGAGAAATGCAGAGAATACCGGCTATTCACGTTGGTGAGCTTTACGTTACGAAATGTCATGCAGATTATAAGCTTATGATACATTTAATGAAAATACGTATCTAATGCAAAACAGGTCATCCGGTTGTGCAGGACGTGTCAATCTTTTGTTCAGGGAAAGACGCTCCTGGCTATATCTTTAGCACTTTTTCCAATCGGTTAGTTGCTATTTTTGGCCCATTCTTCATTCTTTCATTTTCATTAGCACACAACACGGAGACAAGTGCCAGACTTCAAACAGAATAAAGGAATGTTATAGAGCAAACTCTCCGTTGGTGCTGTTACTTTCCTCCTTCTGAGGCGTTCTGGTGCCCATGCGCCACATTTATTACAGTGCCTTGACAGAATTGTGTCGCACACTCTATGTTAAAAGTGTAACAAAAAAAAGTTGGTGCCCACTTCCTGAGAAGTGCAGGCGACGCCAGATTAACCCTTTATCTCGGACACTTGTTTTCTGCCTAATGACAAGACTCTATTTTTACAATCTGACATGTATCACGATAATTGGTTATAACTTTGGACCGCTGTTACATATCCAGGTGATTTTGAGACTGTTTTCTCATGGCGCATTGTTCTTTATGTTGGTTGAACAATTTAAGTGATAAATTATGCGTTTTGTTCTGAAAAAAAATTAAAATTTGGCAAAAATGTTTCATTTTCAAAGTTTGAAATGTTCTGCTTTCTAGGTAGTTAAAACCAAAGTAATAAAACGGGTGGTATGGGCATAGATTGTACTGGATCCCCCCGTTGTATAAATTAATGTTGTGTTTTTCAATTTTTTGGTGAGATTAATTTCTAGGTAGTTAGTAACACCACCCAAATAACTTGATAACTAACATTTCCGATGATTTCTGATGATTTTTATGATGACATGGTTTTTTATTTTACTAAGCAAAACCAATATTGGAGAAAACCGGATTTGTTTTTAGTATATAAAACTTTTCAGATATATATTACTGGAAGTTTTACGTTTTTTTTACGCCATTCGCCGTGTGGGTTCAAAATTGGTTTAGATTTATTGTACAGATTGATATGGAGGCGGTGATTCCAAATATGTAGGGGTTTTGTGTTTCATTACTTTATTTGGTTTTAGGTGATTAGGAAACTTTTATTTTTTTTATCTATTTTTTACTTTTTGTCATTCGTCTGATCGCTTGCAATATAAAGCTATTGCAGTGTGTAATGTAAGTAACTGAGCACATGCTGAGCACATGCTCAGTTATTTACAATCGGGGAGTAGTTCCCAGCGAACAGAGGACCCGGCAGCCTAGGGGCACACACCGGACCCTCTGGGTGGCAGCTGGACGGATCCCCTGGTAAGTTCACCGGAGGGACTCTCATCCAGGGAGAATCCCTTTACATGTGTTAGTTAAGAGTTAAACACCCCGGATCAGAGTTTTTCCGATCCCGGTTGTTAGTGCCAGGCCTGGGTTGTGATGACACAGCCTGGCACCGGCGATTGCAGGATGGGATCTTCTGCAGTGATCTTATGATGCACCGCCGTAGAAAGTTGGCGCATCAGAAGAAGGATCCTTAATGACCACTGTAAAAACCATGATAGGTCGGTCATTACCAGCTTAATGAAGACCGTAAACCAGTATCCAATAATCTGCCGCACTCTGCACAGAGATGAGCTGCGGCTTTCAACTATACATCCTGTCTCTGTTTTGCCGTTGGGTTAGTAGCAGGGAAGGATATGGTGGAAGAGTTGACATAGTGGATAACTTACCCATGGACGATCTCATACGCTGAGAATCCACTCGTCTCCTTTAGAATAAGATATCACGTGGCGGCTGCTACAAATAATCAGAATCATTACATGTCAGTATTATGAATTGGGTTTTATGTATGACAAAAATTAATCTACGTTTTTAATTTTAGGTTGAAAATTAAAGAAATCTGATTTACGGGGGGAAACATCAGGGAAGGGAACCTAATCATGAATGACGTGGCTCAAAAGACTGAGGTAGGTACAACATAGACACCAACTTGTGTATAATTATCTGTGTTCTTATACTAATTCATATCATATGTTACTGTGTATTCAGGGGGTACTAACACAAGGAGCCATTTTATTTATATGCCCTATAGGAGAGGTAATAATTTGTCTAGTTGCTGAGGCATCATGATCTTTACAGCGGGAGACAATTGATCTAAACTCCACCTTGCTGCAGGTGTGCAGTGAGGAATAATCTGGGGATCCCTCATTACTGCACGACCACAGTTGAGCAAACTGTTTTACATGTAATGTTTAGTTTAGACTTTTATTCAAACCTGCAGTTCTGTCATTGCTTTTTTGTTTGTTTTTTTTTATTGTAAAAATGCATGAAAGTGGTAAAATATTTACAATTTTTTGAAATTTCTACATTTTACCAAATGCCTATTAGGTTCTGCCTCTGGCAGGGCTCAATAGATAAATGTATTTTGAACACCGTTGTTAGCCCTCCTTGCTGCCATATTCAGTACTAGAATCAGTTTTAAAGGGAACCTGTCATCAGGTTTTGTCATTTAACCTAATGACAGGTTTTCACAGAAGACTTCTTACTGTTTCCCATTCAGTTTTTATTATAAAAATCCATAGCTCATGCGTTCAGTAAATCAATTTTAAAAAATGAGTTTCCACAGACTCACCTCTTTGGCTTGAGCTTTAAGAAGTTATTCGCTGGCCTATCTTCATGTGTAAGTTTTAGTCAAAATTTCTCTTTAAGTGTTCAGATAATGCAGGCCGCTTCCTGAGCAGATAATACACATGTGTGGTAGTGGAAAGGGGCGTAACTACAGGGGTAACAGCCATAGCAGCTGCTATGGGGCCCACAGTGTCAGGGGGCCCTGGCATCCGACCTGACACACTGAAGAACGGAGAATGTGCACCATTATATACATATTATAATACACATTGTACAGCATAGTATGGATGTAACAGTGCACATCTTCTACAGTACATAGCATGAATTAGCAGCTCAAATAAGAAATGTCTGAGGAGGGGACAGCAGAATGACAGGACTAGGGATCTCTCATCTCTAATTCCTGCTGTGTACTTCCCTTCCCTGGACCGCAGCTACTGGGACAGATATGTGTAAGTGTATACATGTATATATTAGTGGATAAATGTGTGTGCATTAGTTTATGAATGTGTCAGTATACTATTATGTATATTATCTAAGAGGGTCGGTGGCCCCATCCTGGGAGTTTTCTCACACTGCAGTGTTCTTCGATTTCTGCATTCAAATTGATCCCCAGCCCTCCCCTCTCCCGCCGCTGTTATACCTAACCAGAAGCTTGCTACGATCCAGCTACAATCCTGGAATTCCTTTTTCACAGTCCTGCTGGTGCTACTAACAACACACACAAAGGTGTGATTACACACACAACCAGGGCATTAATAACCTAACAATTTCTGCATCTTTCTATGTTTAAAACTGCTGATAGATTCCCTTTTATTAGTTTGGGAGACATTATGTGTCAGAAAGATTCACTTTAAAGGAAATATGCCATGAAAACCCATCATGATAAACCAGGGACACTTACTCATAGATTCAGGCACCGGGACTGGGGTAATCTTCTTATATTTGTTATCCATGGCCCCCTTCCTTTTAGAATTATGCTAATGAGCCATACGGGCTCTGGAAAGTGTTACCAGAGCCCATCCATGCTGTATCTTCACAGGCTTTTATACTGTGCAGGAGAACTTCCTCTCTCCCACTGTGTGAGATTACATCAGGCAGGGAGAAAGGATAGGAAAGACAACCTGTGAGGCTACAGCATGGAGGGGCTCTGGTAACACCCCTGCAGCCCTTCTGGCTTATGAGCATCATTGATTTTAGAAGCCATGGATATCACAAGATTCTAGGTATCATTCCCCTTTAAATCCTTTCTTACGATATAATACTAATACCCTGCTCTGGAAAATGCGCATCACTTTCTGTTCTTGCTCTTTTTTCTGTCTATATTTCTTCCTTGATATCTGTCATGCTCCTTTCCTGTTTTTCTCATCTTCAAGATTCTGCTTTCTACATCTAAACCTGTCCAAAAAACCTACGTTCCCAAACTTGGCAAGGGAGATGTAATGAATAAGTTTGAAGCCATGCAGAAAGCCAGAGAGGAACGGAGCCAAAGAAGAAGCACGGATGAGAAACAGCGGAGGAAAGAACAATACAATAGAGAGAGGATCTGGAACAAGCGCAAGCAAGAGGTGCTCTGCACTGCAGGGGATCCGTGCTCTTCAGGGGATCCGTGCTCTTCAGGGGATCCTTGCTCTTCAGGGGATCCGTGCTCTTCAGTGTCAGGCTTAGGCTCTTATCACATCCATATTGTATATTTCCCTTGTTCTGCTCCATTATAGAGGGTGTTAGACCTCCATCTGTCACAATGGACACCAATATTGTCTTAGAATCCAAATAACTATAGAGGGGTCTATTGGTTTTGGGATCTAGTACCCACCATATCGGCTTTTAAAGGGACTAGTCATCCGGCCATACAGGAGCAGTGAATATATTCTGGATGGAGATGTGTTCTCCCAGCTGTGACCAAAGCGTATAAAAGCTGGTCAGGAGGGGCTCCGGACACCAATAACACCCGCATGAGCAAAGAATGGAGTTAAAGGGGTTGTACCAATTATAAATGTTTTCCCCAATCCACAGGATAGGAAATAATAACCTGATCAGTAAGGGTCCTCCTACTACTGGTACCCAGAATGGACCTCGACCAATCACAAGAACAGGGGTCCCGTTCCAACTTATTAATGGAGCCAGAACTGGTTGACCAACTTATATGACCCTCCCCCAACACCTGCTAAGACTTGGGCTGTTGGATTTTTTAAGGGTTTTACTAAGTATTATTGTCCGATCAATCACAAGAATAGACTAGTTCCGATCACAAGTACTGGGTCCTGTTCTCACTCATTGAACAAAGCAGCAGGGTTCTGTCGCTCCATTCAATACTATTGGAATGGCAAAAATTGTTGAGCACAGCGCTTGGTTATTTCTGTCATGTACTGTACACAGAATAGGAATGTCAGAGATACCCGAGTGCTGAGCTTGGCAATTTTTGCTCCCATAGTATTGAGTTGAGTGATAGGATACATGCTTCACCTCCTTCTCCATCAAAGGGGCTCCCGTTCTTGTGATCGGCAGGGGACCATTCTTGTCCCCTTTAAAGCAAATAACTAAAACATATATGACTGCCCCCCTCATATTCCCAAGATAGGGTTCATTTACTTTAGTTTTGTTCATATCCTTGACATATGTTTCTAGTCATCTACTTATGGCACTATGACCAATGATTCTTCTTCCACACCACCAGATGAAAGAGTTACTCGCCTCTGACGATGAAGAAGAGGATAAACCAGCACAGGTGGAAAAGGGATTTGTCCCGAAACTCACCGGTAAGTCCCACAAAACAAGGTCACGACATTGGGATTTTCTGTTTCAGACTTTTAGCGAGAGCCAAATACGTTAGTAAATCGCCCCCTAGTGGTCACATGACAAATTTGTCTTAAAATTAGGTAAGACTTGTTAACCTGAGAAACACTGAAGCATTAACAACATACGAAAACTATAAGGAATTTATACAGAAAGTATCTTGAAAAAGATACTTTTCAGTATAAATTCCTTATAGCTTTTGAGAATTCTATTTGCTCTTGTAGGAACCGTCAAAGGAAAGTTTGCAGAAATGGAAAAACAAAGGCAAGATGAAGAAAGGAAGAGAATGGAAGAGGAGAGGAAGAGGAGGCTCGAGCAGGACTTGAAGGAGAAGAGGAAAATTCAGCGTGAATTGGCCAAGAAAGCTGAAGAAGTAAGTGACGATACACCACCTCGTAATGTAGAGAACAATAAAGTTTTACATTTTTGTCTTTTATACACTCTATTTTGGAGCCTTTCATAAATGTTCTTTTGCGGTTTCAAAAAAACAAAATAACACAGTTTTTTCTCTAGCAAAAGGAGAAATAACCACATATCCGAAGCCAAAGGTTAAAACGAATGTTACCTGAAAAAATACCTAATTTTAAGAACGATTCGATTATTTTTTTC
The DNA here is from genome assembly GCF_040894005.1 of Engystomops pustulosus. NCBI lineage: Eukaryota > Metazoa > Chordata > Amphibia > Anura > Leptodactylidae > Engystomops > Engystomops pustulosus. The sequence continues at coordinate 80,458,291 of NC_092420.1, forward strand.
CCTATATATATTTAAAAAAATGACTAAATCCTGTAATTGTAATTTTGGCCACATGGTCTAATATTATACAGAAACTTACTAATTCTGTAAAGGGTGTTTTTTTGCAGCAGTCAACTCATTTACATTAGATACAAGGCAGATAGGATTACAGACTACTATTGCCTGCCGCAAAGCAGAACACTAAATGCCGTCACTAGAAATCAGGCAAGATGGTGGACCCCATAACCATAGACAGAAAATAGAAAAAATTAATAAATAAAAACATAAGAAAAAATTGATGGTTGAAATAAATAAAAAATTGATGAAACATTCCCTAAAATTATGAATTCAAAAAGTTCTCTTTTCACTACAAAGTGATACTAAACACCAATACAATTTGTGCTCTGATTTTTTATTTTTTTTTATCAACAGGAGTGAGCAAAATATTGGGGTATGATTCCAATTATGTGTAAAAACCTGTTGATCATGGCTCATGTAGACAGGACTGTAATTAGAAGGACATGTTGGAAGTATCTAAACTCTCAACTACGCCAAATCATATTTACAAACCCTTTCCTTTTCAGGAGCCATCAAAAATCTTAATAATCTAAGTTTTTTTTCTGCAAAATAAGAGGCTTTAGGTAACCGGTTTTCCCTGTTCTTCAGCTTATGAGATAAAAAAAATAAATAAATAAATAAATAAATAAAATGTAATTTTTCAGGGAAAAAACATTTTTAATCTTGAAAGGCAAACAGCTTGACAATATAAAAATTCTCATTTGATAGATTGAGGACAATAACTGTGATGGAAGTGACTCGGAAATGGAGGTAATGAGAAATCTATTGCACTAAAATCTCTATCCTTTTCCCCCCCCTTTTTTTCCTTCTGTGTTTTCTATCATCATCTCTACTAATACTCCCCTATTACAATCCAGGAAAGCGATTGGTTTCCAGACACTCTGATGTGAAATTTTCCTCCTAGGACCTCATCCTGGATAAATAAAGTGGTTTATCTGGTTTAATTTTAAAGCAAATATTATTATAAACATTTTTTTATTATTACTGTAGTTTATTATTAGTAGTATGATAGTTTTCTAACATTTTTCACTTATCTTCCATAATTTTTTTATTTACTGTACTAGACAGAAAATTTTCTTGTAGCAAATGTAACTATTTGTGAAGTTTTCACTCCCTTCTGGTACTCAGCTTAGTTACATGAACAGAAACTAGACTCTCCAAACTTCTTTTTATGGGTGGTCAGGAAGTCTCAAGGGGCTCATTTTGGTGGCCATAAAGCACCAGCCATGAAGTGGATTTCATGGGTCAAGCATAAAGCCGAGGACGGGATTCCAAGCATCTTACTGATATATGAAGCAAGGAGTCCCTGCAAAACAGCAGCATTGAACTATAATCATTATTAGAGTTAAGTGTTGTTTAAGTATGGACTCCTTGCATCATATATCACTATATCGACACTGAGGTTGGTCTGTAAAACTGTCCACTTCGCGCTCCATGATTCATAGACCGATCAAGGCAGTGTTTTTCCCGCTGGGTGAGCATACAGGCGGATGAAGGAGAGAGGAGGGGTGAGTACTCCTCACCCCTCTCCTTTTGAAAGCCAAGTAACCGCCTTTGTAATATGGCAAAATGTAGGACATGTCCTAAATTTACTGCACAAACATCCGGCTTGGTCACGGTGAGGTAAGTTCTCACCGCACTGTGACTGGGTGACATAGATGTCTATGGGGCCGTTATCCAGACGCAAATTTTGCGTCCCGGTCACGTTCTCTCATATGTTCATGTGCATGAGGCCTTAGTTTTATATACAGCCTCAAAGTAAATCAACCAATCATGGGCCAGGATATCCCTGTTTCAGCTAAACACTTTTGTCCAATGATGGTATGGGAGTTTTTATGGCTTAGTTCTTTAAGAACATAGCAAATAGTTATTTGCTATAGTCTAAGTTTTCAACCAACATTTTCAATGTGGAGAAAGAAAGAAGCTTTGACCGGCAGAACAAAGAGTTGGACTTGTCAAAAAAAAAATCCATCATTTGGGTAGATCTGTGTAAATATAATCATTTTCCAGAAAATTCCTCTTGATTTGATCATCAACGTCTAAAGCTTCAGATCTTGATGAGAAGAATACACTTCAATGACTGTTCTATCCTAACTCTTCCTTTAACCTTCTTCTTTGATAGTAATAATGTACAGAGTGTTGGCACTCGGGTTTCCTTCTTACAATGGAATATTCACTAACCTAGGAAAGTGTCTATTTTGAACAGGAAGAAACTGCAGACGTAGAGGTAGCCATCACAGCAGTAAAGCCAGTGATATCTCCGGGTAAAATACACGTGAACTTTGAAGATTTGGAAAAAGAAAGGGAAGAACAAGAGAGAAAAAGACGTGAAGATGAGAAAAAGAGAAGATATGATGAGCATAGGAAGTCATTCCGAGAAGCCAAGAGACGTTCCACTGCTATGGTAATTTCTAGATGAAGACTGTTGGGTTTCACCTTATCCAATGCTCTTCCAATAAAAGAACGGCTACTCTCAGCACTAACAAGACACAGGGATATAATGGAGATTTCCTCCTTCTTGTGGTTAAGTTTGTGTCGTGTCCACCTAAGAAGAGCTGCACATTTTAGGTTGAATGAATGTACATACTAAGAATTTGGGTAATAATGATATATATAATTATAAATACCATCTGCCTACACATCTTATTTTCTAAGGATGAAACAGAGACTCTGGACAAGAAGAGCAAGGAGCAAGTGACTCCTGGAAAACTAAAATTAACCTTCGAAGAGCTTGAGAAACAGAGGCAAGAGCAACAGAAGAAGCTGGCGGAAGAGGAGGCTCGCCAACGGTTAGAGACAGAAAGACGAGCCTTTGAGGAAGCCAGGCAACACATGGTAATAGTTCGGTGTCCTCCCCTCCCTTACTGACCACAGATAGTAGTCGACATTTTTATCAGATTTATTTCACGTCACAGCACTTGTTCTCCACTATGTCCGATCAGTTTCATTAAGACATGATGGAATGCGTCTTGATATTGATACCAGATAATCACCAAAAACCATGTGCTGAGCAGAATCCCATTTCCTAGGATAGATAAGGGGAACTGCTCTATCTTCTGCAAACTCTCCTATGTTGTAGGGATAGATAGAGTTCCGAATCAGAATCTTCTATATTTATCAGCATCTATAGACATAGCTACTCCCCGTGTACTAGTTGCCCTGTGTACAAAGTGAGAGGACTTCATAGGCCAGGCAATGTTTTTTTGGACTCATTTGTATACCATAAGACAGTGATGGCTAACCTATGGCACTGGTGCCAGAGGTGGCACTCAGAGCCCTTTCTGTGGGCACTCAGGCCATCACCAGAGAGGACTCCAGGTATCTTCCTGCAGTCCCAGACAGCCCAGGACTTGCTGTGCACAGAGGTATTTTAAGTGACAGCTCTACCTGGGACTATTTTCTGCTTTATTGGTGTCCTTAGGTGCTGGTATTAATGAAAACTGTAACAGAGAAGGGTGTATAAATCACAAATTAATTTCTGTGTTGGCACTTTGCGATAAATAAGCGTGTCTTTGTTGAAGTTTTGGCACTCGGTCTCTAAAAGGTTTGCCATCACTGCCAGAGATGCCTCTGCTGAGCGCAAAGCACAATTTAAGGTTGCCCGTGACCGGAGTATTGTCAAATTTCTTGGATTGAGCACAGCGCAGTGGATGTGAGTCCTTGCATCATAGTAATGTACGATGAAAGGAGTCCCTAAGGGCTGACACTCTAAGGCCTCATGCACAAGACAGTGCTTCACCCGGGTATGTAACCTAGGCGAATAACACGGGTGGGTGGAAAAGGTTGTGAGTGAGCACTCCTTAGCCCCTCCCCTGGGTTATATTTTGTAGCACAGTCACTGTCGGGTGAGACATGGCATGCTCACTGCACTGAGAACTGGTGTAATAGACTGCTATGTGAGCTAAATAGTTTGTCTATTATATGTGAAAATCTAATTTATATGCACCTCTGATACACTACACAAGTAAATGCAGAGTTGTATTACTTAGTATTATGACACTCCTTACCACCAGCCTTCCTAAACTGATACCCAATGTATTTCCACTCCTGTTTATAACCCCAGTAAGGGGTAGCATTTGCATGAATTGTAAGAACAATCCTTATTTTGCCACTAACACTGAGAAACTATTTGATTTCCAACTATTTGATTTTGATTTCCAAGAAGTCACTTAACAGCAATATCTATCAAGAGATGAAGAAATGTAACTTCTCAGCATCTATTTCCTAAAGGTCAATAATGATGATGATGAAGACGAGAGGAGCCTCAATGCACACAAAGAAGACTTACGTCCCGGCAAACTGAAGTTGAGCTTTGAGGAGTTAGAAAAACAGAGAAAAGAGGAGGAGAGGATGAGAGCGGAGGAGGAAGCGAGGAGGAGGATAGAAGAAGAGAAAAGAGCATTTGCAGAAGCCAGAAAGAGCATGGTAGTGTAGTGCCCCTATATGTTTCCCCATCCTGCATGAGTCTCCTGGATGTAGTCACCATCCAACACCTCCACCTTGTTTAGCTGATGGAATAGTGCACTATGGTATGCTAACATATATAGGGGGCTGCCTTTCAATGTAAAGTTTTCCTTATCCCATCCAGAAAAACGTATTAGATTATCTTCTACCCAGAGTCCCCATTGGAGCATGCAAGGCCTTTAAGGGACATCTACCACCAGGAAGAAGGATTGTAAACCAAGCACACAGACACACTGGTGTGCGCCCCCTCTGGCAGCATCCAATCTTCTTTTGCTTCTTGTGAACTTGTATTTACAAATAAAAGCTTTTAAAATTATGTGAATGAGCCTGAGGGGCTCCAGGCTCCATAGGTGGAGCAAGGAGCCCCTATGGGTCATTTGCATAATTTTTAAAGCTGTTTTTTCTTAAAAACCAGGGCATAACAAGCTTAAGGAATAGCAGATACTGCCAGAGGGGGCACACACCTGCATGTCCATATGCTTGGTTTACAATCCTTGAACACTGGTCTTCAAAGGCAAATTCTTTATAAGGAGTTTCTTCCCTGACCTATGTTCACAAATAGATTTACATAAAATTATTTAAAGTACTTTTTCAATTGTTACCAAAAAAGAGGGATTGCTAAATGGCATAATTCATACCCTACTTGATGGTGTTGTTAGTTTAGTGGCGTGAAAACCTGGTGACAAGTTCCCTTTAAATGAAAAGTAGGTGTACATAAATACAAACATTTTACATGATACCAATACAAGTATTTTAACACCTTGCCATTGATCATTGCCCCTTGTGATGTCTATGGGGGGGGGGGGGGATCCATCACCATGTCTATGTGAGAATCCAGGGGCTCTTATTTAGACAGATCTGTAACAATCTATGGCACGCCGGTACAGATCAGCAATATTTATATATTAAGAGTCATAAGAGATCAGGCCCCCTAAGGTTCAAGTACCCTAGAGGGCATATTAAACAGTAAAAAAAGAACAAAAACCCCTAAAAACCCCAAATAACCCCTAGATAAGAATTAGAAATAAATTAAAAAAAAATCATTAATGTGTTCGTTATTGTTGCATCCTACAAGCCCTTCTCAATTAAAAAATAAAAACAATCATTCCCAGTGGAGAAACCCCAGGAAAAAAACAGGCAAATGTTACATTTACGCCATTTTGCAACACATAAAAAATTACAGTCCCCAAAATGTTGGCAATGAAAATGTCATCTCACACCACAAATTTTTTTTAAAAAATCTAATGAAACCTGGTATCTGCCATCTTTTTGCAGCTTTACACAGCATCAAATATAAAATACTGTACTGTACTTACAGTACAATTTATTACTCAGAAAACAAGCCCTTATACCACTCTGCACCTGTAAAAAGAAAAAAAAAAGTTATGGAATTTTAAAGGAGAGTAAAAAAAAAAGGGAAACAAAGTAAATAAAGGCTGCAAAGGGTTAATAAATGAAATATATACATTTAAAAAATATATATTTTTTATTACAAAATACCGAAGATCCCGAAACCACCTGAAGTTTTCAAGATATTGTGAGCAAATTGCTGAGCCACCAAAGCCAATGATATCAATGGGATTTACCCAATTGCCCTGCGTTTCACACACCTCTAACTTTAAAGGGGTTTCCCGCCCTTAAACTATTTGTGACGTATCCGTAGGAATGTATGCATGTCTTCCTTGTGATTGCATGAGCTCCTGGTTTTCTCTGGATTTCTTCACATTCCATCAAAATAGATTAACTGGCATCTGCTGAAATGTGTGTATGTCCAAGAGGGAAACTAGACTGTAAGCCCCAACTGGGATCAGGGACTGATGTGTGTGGATCCCCCCATGTCTGTGCAATATAAATAATAATATAATAAGTATTCAGTATTTGATCTCCATTTCTTGTATTTTCTCATGGCTAACGTAACCAGTGTTTCCACATTACTATTACTGCAGTGCACAAGGACGGGCGGTTCACAGGGTCTAAAAATGGATACATAGAGGTTCTAAGATCTTTACTTTTGCAATGTAGGCCTCCAAAGACGAAGATGAGGATGAACACGCATTTGAACTCCAAAAAGAATACGCTTCTCCTGGAAAACTGAAATTAAGCTTTGAAGAACTGGAAAAACAGAGACGAGAGGCAGAGCACAGGAGAGCAGAGGAGGAGGCGCGGAGGAGGTTGGAAGAGGAGAGGAAGCAGTTTGCAGAGGCTAGAAAAAGCATGGTACGTTTCACACCCTCTATATACAATGCAATTTATACTGGAATCACCTATAGAATGATAGAATAACTTCATATGAAGATCTGTCTTATGCCTTCTAGTTTGTCAAGGTGAAATCTACTTAAAAGGAACCTGTCCCCAGATTTTGCACCATTAAAGGAATCTACCACCAGGATGAAGGATTGTAAACCAATCAAACTTACATGCTGGAGTGTGTCTCCTCTGGTTCTTCTTTATGCTTCTTATGCCCTTGTTTTTATGAAAAAAAGGTTTTAAAAATAATGCAAATTAACCTGAGGGGCTCTTAACAACCAAGGAAGCCCGAAGTCCCTCAGGTTCATTTGCATAATTTTAAAGGCTTTTATTTTTTCATTTTTTAAATCCCTGGCTTAACACCTTGCTGACCGAGGACGAACTATATCGCGCTGAGCTCTCTCCATACACAGTGGGTAACGGCTGTATAAAACAGCCAACACCCGCCTGTCACTGCCGCGGTCGGTGCTGGCACCGACCGCGGCACCTAACTTACCGTTAACTATGAAGTTCAATTTGTTACGCAGAAAACAAGCCCAAACTGAGCTCTGTACATGGAAAAATAAAAAAGCTACAGATTTTTGAAGGTAGGGAGTGAAAAATGAAAATGCAAAAACGAAAAAGGGTCACGTCTCTAAGGAATTAAGAAGCTTAAAGGACATCTACCACCAGGATGAAGGATTGTAAACCAGTCACACTGACATACTGGTGTGTGTCCTCTCTGGCAGCATGTGCTCTTCTTTAAACTTTCTTTATGTCCTTGTTTTTAAGAGAAAAAGGCTTTAAAAATGATGCAAATAAGCCTATAGGGATCAGGATAAGGGATAAGCCTCAGGATCATTTGCATAATTTTAAAAGTCTATTTTTGTAAAAAAAAAAAAAAACAGGGCATAGGAAACTAAAAGAGCAGATCCTGCCATAGGGGACACACACAAGGATGAAGTCACACGTTGCAGTTATAATTGCATCACATTGCCGTCCGAACTCCTCCACTTCTTTGATCACTCTAGGGATCCCTTCCTCCGAGTTCCGCAATGTAAACAGAATATCATCTGCGTACAGGGATATCTTATCCCTCTCCCCGACGCTCCCGCATCCCTGAATATCCTTCGTTTCTCTTATTTTAATCGCCAACGGTTCTTTATATAATGCGAAGAGAAGCGGGGAGAGGGGACACCCCTGCCGAGTACCTCTGGTCAGAGAGAAACAAGATGAGTTACTTCCCCCCACCCTAACCCTGGCCTTCGGGGAATGATACAGTACCCTTACCACCTCGATAAACCTTGGTACACAGCAAGGAATATTAAATACCGTCACTACGAAGTGCAATTTGTTACGCAGAAAATAAGCCGTCACAGAGCTCTTTATGTGGAAAAATAAAAAAGTTATAGATTTTTGAAGGTGGTGAGTGAAAAATGGAAGTGAAAAAACTAAAAAAGGCCAAGTCGTTAAGGGGTTAAAAAAAAAAAGTCATGTTAAAATGAGCAGAGATATATTTTGCCTAAGATGAGTCAAAGTTTAGAAGATGCAGGGGGAGCGTCACTGTAGATCACAGAAACATAAGTTTGATGTCATTTTAAAGATGAGATTCTTTTTCTTTAATATGGCACCAGCAGCATGTTTCTAGGTGCTACAGAACCGAAGATACAAGCGATTGAAGTGACTATCCCCGCAGTCACTAAACTTTTCTCATTCCAGACATTTTGAACTCTTCTCACCTCATTGTCACACTATTTTGGAGGAGGTTGCTTTTTTTTTTTTTTTATAAGTAAACATTGATATTTCACATAAAAAAGGGGATACTAGAAAGGACTTTTCATAATGGCTTAAAATATGGTGACAGGTTCCCTTTAAGGATTCCAGGAGAACAAATACATAGGAGCTCCTCCAAAACTGAAAGTAAAAGTTGAAGATGACTTATTCTTGTATTGTATAATTTAGTTCATTGCCTATATCAAGCTTATAGGGGAAGGGTTGTTTGGGTCAAACTCCTGGTACCCCTCCGCCAATCAGCCATGTGTCTTTTGTTGTCTACCATGAAACTACGCCACAGAGTAAAGAATTTGGAGATGTACTACTGTAGAGTTCTGCCATGGCAGGTCTCAGGCATGTTGTTTTATTGTCCATACAACCAATTTCCAAATTATTTTTAAAGAGCCCAGGCCAAGATAATATTCTTCAGGATATGGAAAGTTCTCACCTGGACAGTTGTGACGCATGCAAAGTAAGATCTAAGTTCAACCAAGGTCAATTTCTTCCATTAACAACTCACTAATCGACATTACCTTATTAACATATAAAATGCACTAAAAATTGACAAACTCATTTTGCCTTTGCAAAAACCTTGTATTACAAAGTACTAAAACTAGAAAAACCAAACAGTATTTTGGATCCAGAAAATGTCCTTATAACAAGGTTGGCTGTCAGGACACAGGACAAGGAGGAGGAGCGGCCATATCACACAGACAAGTCCTCTGTGTATAACTTATCTGTGTATTGTCCGGTTTAATGGCCTGAGCCCCAATCATCTGAACTGAACCTTACAAGCTGAGTTCAGTCCAGCAAATTTGGGTAAAGATCATTAAAGGGGTTTTCACACTAGACTAGTTAGGCCCCATCCTGCTGATAGGGTAGGCCCTCACTTACTGATTGTTGGGAGGTCTCAGTGATGGGTATCAATCTCCGTCAGCTCCATAGAGATGAATGGGACAGCCAAAGAGATGCGCGACTGGCTGCACCAGTCATATTGGGGAGCGACAAGAGTACCCCTTAATTCTAGTGATGTTTGGTCCTATCACTGAGACCCCTAACGGTAAGCAAGTTAGGCTTAATTTTTTTTGTGGGAAAAGCCCTGTGACACACAGACAATGGGTAACGGGCCTAAGGGAGCTTCAAATTTGTTATTTCCTCTTCCTTTTCTTTATTTCTGCTTTTACAACTGCCTTGAAAGCTATTGTCCCTTCACAGCCTACGTCAGTGGTGGCGAACCTATGGCACGGGTGCCAGTCAGAGGCATCTCTGTGGGCACCCAGGCTGTTGGCCCCAGCACAGAGTTTACCATACAAGCCCAACTCTTGCAGTCTTGGGTAGCCCTTCATGGGACGGCAGAAGTGTGTACAGGGCTGGATTATCCTGCCTGTTCAAGGGAAGGAAGCTACAACGATCACCTGAATTTCCCTTCCTTCTTTCAACTGTATTGGTGTCCTCAAGATGCCAATACGATTAAAACCTGTGGCAGAGCAGGGAGCCATAAGCTGCTGGCTAAATTGCAGTGTAGGTACTTTGTGATAAATAAATTTTTGGCTGTAGTTTTGGCACTCTAAATGATTCGCCATCACTGGCCTATGGGATAAGTGTCAGGTATCTGAGGACTCTCTAAGGCCTAGTGCGGCAGCGCAAAAACGTCCGTGTCACGGCTGCACTACATTATTTAATGGTTCAGTACCCACAGACGTTATTTTAACACACCATACGACCAATCCACATGTTATAGTCAGAACGGTTTTTCATGGATCGCTCATAAGGTGGAGTTTATCATACGTTAGTGTATAGTGCAGCAGCGTATGATGAAAACCCGGCCCCTCCAGACACATAACGAGGCCTGATATATCCGGTGTCTGGCTGTGCTGACATACAGGGCTATGCCAGGTCTATTCAGATGCACAGGTGCGTAGTGTGAACACCCAGAGCCGGCCCACTCTGACGCTGGGCAAGCCCCCTTCTTACTAGTCCATTTGACGTGGAGGTTAATGTCCATTTTTAAGTCAATTTTACCCTTGTTTGTGTGCAGGTAGCCTAAGGCTTTCTGATAATGCATTGTGGACTGGAAGCTGTGTTGGGACGACCCCTTTACAGCATCAGAAACCGTGTTTTACTTTACTGTTAATTTAACGGACACATACATTCTCATATAGGAGAGTGAAGAAATGAGGCGATACCTTTTGCGGCCCAGTATATTTGATAGTGGGCTTTTGAGAATACGAGATCTCTTTGTCGTGATGATAAGAAATAGTATTCTCAAAACACTCACCATCAAATATACTCTACTCAAAAAGGTATCGCCCGATTTCTTCACTCTCCTGTATGAGAATTCATTGGTCCTTCTTCTGCTCTCTAAAGCTCACGTGGTACAAGTCTACAATACTCATACTGTACACACAGCCTTGGTTTTCATAGCGCAGTTTGTTAGCTGACTTGGTGGGACTTTATTTTGGTCATAGGTGTTTGAGCGGACTCTACACGCCATTGACACACGGGTCACTGATACGTTGTTTGCATTACAATACAGGGCAAAAACCAAGTTAAAAAAAAATGCAAGGAATGCTGGGATGTTAATGATCAAAATTGGTTGCTTCAATATTATTTCCACATATTCCTGCACTGTTACTCCCACGGAAGGCGAGAATCAGGGTCTTGTTCCATCAAGTGGCAGGAATAACACACCTTTGCTTTATTCACTTACTATGGGATTACTAAGCGTAGTACTTGGCTAGCTATGACTGTCAAAGGTCATGCCCCTCTCAATGATTTAGGGGTAATGACCCCTGTTCTAGTTTGGGTACTTGTGGTTCAACACCCACTTTTACTTGCTATAAGGGGACGTTAGATCTTTGGTTGAATTCTTTATATTTGCTTCTAAATGGGGAATTTCCTAACAGGGTCAGATGTTACCTTTGTGTTATTCTCTCACTGCATAGCTGGGGATAACGCATCTCATTTATCCAATCCTTCTCAGTAATATTTATATACTATATAATCTTTCTGCTCTATGCAATAAATACCAATGATGTCTTCAGGGCCGGCCTAACCACGGTGCCGCTACGATACAGGAAGTCCCCGGGTTACATACAAGATAGGGTCTGTAGGTTTGTTCTTAAGTTGAATTTGTATGTAAGTCGGAACTGTATATTTTATCATTGTAATCCCAGCCAGAACTTTTTTGGTCTCTTTGACAATTGGATTTTAAAAATGTTGGGTTGTCATAAGAACCAGGATTAACAATAAAGCTTCATTACAGACGCCTGTGATATCTGTTATAGCTGTTTATTGTAGCCTAGGACTAAAGTACAATAAATTACCAATATCCAGAGGTCCGTTTGCAACTAAGGGTCGTATGTAAGTCGAGTGTTCTTAAGTAGGGGACCGCCTGTATATCCTTCCGTCTCCAATATATGTGAAAAGTTTTGTTTTTGACTCATCAGGAACCAGATGATGAAGGTCTGACGCTAAGTAAACAAACTTCTCAGGAGTCTCTTGCTCCGGGCAAACTGGAAATCAATTTTGAAGAACGCCTTAAACAGAAGAAGGAGGAAGAGAAGAGATTAAAAGAAGAAGAGAGAAAACAAAAGCTGGAACTCGAGAAACAAGAATTCGCTCAGTTACGACAAGAAATGGGAGAGGTGGGAGATTTACTTACCAACTTCTCCGTAGAGAGTTTCTAACTCATCTGATGTTTTAGAATAGGGAAATTTTCCTAAATAGGGAATAATCCAAGTTACTCAAACTAATAACATTGTTTTTTTCCCCTTTGGAGCAGGAAGAAATAAACGAAAGCTATGAGGTTTTAAGCAGAGAGTATGAAGAGCTGATCAAATTGAAACGGACAGGATCCATCCAAGCCAAAAACTTGAAAAGTAAATTTGAGAAAATCGGAAAACTATCTGAGGAGGAGATACAGAGGAAAGTAGAGGAGGAGAGGTTACGGAGAAAAGCCATGGATGAAGAGCTGAAGGAGCGAGAGGCAGAACATTTCCAGGAGGTTAGATCTTCTCTATGTACTGACTGATTCGTCTATAGTACTGCACCGTTTACATCGTAGACCATCTACCCATGTGCCTAATCCGAACCACAGAAACTCGGCTGAGTTACGCTTGCACATGTTTTGAATGAGGAAAGGGTAGTAAACTATTATCAGACACGTGGAGGAAAATTATCTGCAGTGAGAACATAGGAATGAACATTTTAAGATCCAATGGGCCCACGCCTTCCCCAACATCTACAATTTTTAGATATGCAAACAAATAAATTGTAGATAAAGGTAGGTTTTGTTAAAGGAAATCAACCATTAAGAGGAGGTATGATAAACTAGGAGCATTACTCATAGATCCAGGCACCGTGACCATGGTAATCTCCTTATATTTGTTATCCATGGCCTCAATCAACTTTTATAATTATGCTAATGGGGCGTTTCTAAAGCCCCTCAGGGTGTGTTCACACGTTGCAGTTAAAACTGCATCGCAATCAGCTTTGAGGTGGTTTTAGGTGCAGTTTTGTCAATTGAACAGGTGAAAGACATGAACTGAACGGGTGCATGACATTTGTTGAGCAATGTTCCCCTTCAAAATCAAATTCGCTCGTTCAGTTCATGTCTTTCACCTGTTCAATTGACAAAACTGCACCAAAAACCACCTCAAAGCTGATTGCGATGCAGTTTTAACTGCAACGTGTGAACGCACCCTCAATGCTATAGCTTCAAAGGCTGTTACAAGAAGGACATGCCTCACCCAACCCCCTGCTCTCTCACTCCTTCCTCAGATCTATGAGTAAGTGTTCTTTTAAAAATGTATCTATAGTGCCCATTATATACCGCTAGTAGCAGATTCCGCGGTAATGCACTACTGATTACAGGCAGTCCCCGGGTTACGTACAAGATAGGTTCTGTAGGTTTGTTCTTAAGTTGAATTTGTATGTAAGTCGGAATTGTATATTTTATAATTGTAATCCCAGCCAGAACTTTTTTGGTCTCTCTGACGATTGGATTTTAAAAATGTTGTGTTGCCATAAGAACCAGGATTAATAATAAAGTGTCATTCTAGAAACCTGTGATAACTGTTACAGCTGATTATTGTAGCCTAGGACTAAAGTACAGTAAATTACAAACATCCAGAGGTCCGTTTGTAACTAGGGGTCGTCTGTAAATCAGGTGTTCTTAAGTAGGGGACGGCCTGTATTCTAGTTTCAGTGAACCCAGACTATCAATATGCTGGAGAGCGGCCATTACATATTCTCTTACCTGTTGCAGGAAGACGAGGTTGATGTGCGACCTGTAGTCAGAAGCCACGCTCCCTTCTCACACAAGGTCAATATGAAGGCTCGATTTGAACAGATGGCAAGAGCCCGCGAAGAGGAAGAGCAGAGGAGAATCGAGGAGCAGAAACTCCAAAGGATGCAGTTTGAACAGAAGGAAATTGATGCAGCTTTACAGAAGGTACCAAGACCTAAGATACCACCAGGATGGAAGGATTGTAAACCAAGGGAAATAATGCTTTAAAAACTATGCAAATGAGCCTGAGCGGCTCAAAGCTCCATTAATATCTATGTATCCCAGAGCCCCTCAGGCTCATTTGCATAATTTCAAAAACCAGGGAATAAGTAGCTAAGAGAAGAGCAGATTCTACCAGAGGGGGCACACACCAGTATGTCAATGTGCCTGGTTTACAATCCTTCATCCTGCTGGTAATGTTCTTTAAAGATTGGTTATAGATCCAATTCCAGAGGTTTCGGTTAGGGACCCAATGCATGATGTAATTTGGCATTGGAATCATTACTAGGGCAAGAAAGTATCCAAAGCAACAGGTATTGTCCACTTTCAGCAAATAATTGATATAGTTTGTTATAGTAATTTTCCCCACATCCTTTCTATATCATTTCCTCAGTTTTCTAGATCTCTGCTTGCTGTAGAAAGCTTGTGATTACATCCAGTAGATATACACTCACCGGCCACTTTATTAGGTACACCTGTCCAACTGCTCGTTAACACTTAATTTCTAATCAGCCAATCACATGGCTGCAACTCAGTGCATTTAGGCATGTAGACATGGTCAAGACAATCTCCTGCAGTTCTAACCGAGCATCAGTAAGGGGAAGAAAGGTGATTTGAGGCCTTTGAACGTGGCATGGTTGTTGGTGCCAGAAGGGCTGGTCTGAGTATTTCAGAAACTGCTGATCTACTGGGATTTTCACGCACAACCATCTCTAGGGTTTACAGAGAATGGTCCGAAAAAGAAAAAACATCCAGTGAGCGGCAGTTCACCAGATCTCAATCCAATAGAGCATCTTTGGGATGTGGTGGAACGGGAGATTCGCATCATGGATGTGCAGCCGACAAATCTGCGGCAACTGTGTGATGCCATCATGTCAATATGGACCGAAATCTCTGAGGAGCTTCCAGCACCTTGTTGAATCTATGCCACGAAGAATTGAGGCAGTTCTGAAGGCAAAAGGGGGTCCAACCCGTTACTAGCATGGTGTACCTAATAAAGTGGCCGGTGAGTGTAGATCTGTCCATGGTCATGTGATGGACACGCAGGTGCATGAGCCATTCTACCACACTTCTGATTATTCTGTGTGAAAATGGTTCATGCACCTGTGTGACATCACCAAGGGCAGATTTAGAAATTACTTTGTTTACCGAAACTTTAAGCAATAGATGTCTAAAATTTTGTAAATATATATGGGCTTTTTTTTTTTTGGAAAAAGTGTGATATTGGGTACCACAGCTCAGGAGACCATTTAAAGTGGACAATGCAAACAAGAATATGAATATATATATATAGCGCTTTATGGCCTCATGGAGGTTAAAGGACCCCTACCACTTAAAAGTGGTAGTTCTAAGACACATATACATGGCACCAGCTCATTAGTAGAATAAACCCCCTATCGCCAATTTATAAGATATTAAAATTTGTCTCGACGCACCACTATGGCACGGCATAGGGGGGTTTGTTCTACTAATGAAAATATGCTCCAGTGCCAGCTCACCCTGAGCTGGTGCCTTGTATCTGTCTTAGAACTACTTTAGTTTCCTTTTCACACTTGCGTTGCAGAGTTTGAGCGTAAAAAATTGACATTTTATCAGTTTAATAAAGTTCAGTTTTTACAATGTGAAAACGCATTGCACTCCAAGATGCATGCATCTCCATACTCGTTCAGTGCATTTTTAATGCCAATAGGAACAAGCCCCTTGACTACAATGGGACAGCAAGCAATGAGTGCTGCACATCAAATACACACAGAACTCGCACATGAAATACGGTAGTGAGAAAAGGGCCTAAATGCCTAGAACGGTAGAAAATCACCTTTCTAATATGCTTCATTAATGAAATGTACCTTTACATTCTCCTGTAGTGCTCTGCCCCCTCAGATATAACTGCAGGCTAATTATCAACTCCTCCCATACAGAAATATTGCCCATGATTAACACAGTACCGTATTTTTTGGCCTATCCTTTAATTTTCTCAGAAATCAAAAGGTGCGCCTTATAGGCCAGTGTGCCTTATATATGAACTTCTACAGAAATGTACTACAGACAAGATGTACTGTACATTTACCAGTGTTTAATAGCTCCATCCCCAGAAATCTCCTGCACCTTCCCACACAGCATACAGGGTCCCTAGCTCCTGAAGTGCCCTGGCACCACAACTAACATTGTGCCCATCCTGCCCTCCCCTAGCACAGAGACCGGTGCTGCCATAGTGCCAACCACGAGGCAATCATCATCATCAGTAAACAATCCCCCATACCTGCCAGCCCTGTAACAGGGGAAAGAGAAGGAGCCACAGGGAACCCCACAGGAATAACCCCCTGCCTGAGGAGGGAAGGAGAAGGGGCAGAGGGAGACCGCTTAACCCCTGCTGCATCACCCCCCACCTCTGAGATCGGAGCTCTCTGACACGCTGAAGACAAGTTTCCTGGGAAGTGTAGCTGGCTTGAACTGTGCACAGGTCTGCCACCTGCTGGACATTTTTAGGTACTGCATTTGATCCAGCGCCTTATACATGAACCTAGATGTCTTTTCAGGCATTTATTAGAGGTGCACCTTATAGGCCAAAAATACGGTAATGGCCAGTTCACAGCGGCATTATTTAATTAAAGTCTAGTCAGGATTAAAGGGGTTGTTCACTTTCAGCAAAGTTACATTTTGCCAATATACTTTGTGTCAATTCCAGATGGTTTTGTAGATCTGCTTGCTGTCCTGCTATAGAAAGCGTCTGTTTACTTCCAGTGGATCTGTCTAGGTCTATCTCATGTGATAGAATGGCAGGTGCACAAGCTGTTATCCCACAGCTCTGATTCTCTGTGATAACAGCTCCTGTGGGTCCATCAGACCATGGACAGATTTCTATCCACTGGAAGTAAACAGAAGTTTTCTATAGCAGTCCAAGTCTAGGCAAATTGTATAACTTTTTCTTACAAAAAATCTCAATTTTCTTAAAATGGACAACCCCCAAGTTCTTTATGAAGCAAGATATTCAAATGCTTTATCATGTGCAGTCAAGCAAAGAGCTAAATGAAAAACCTGCATCTTTTCTCTTAGAAAAGGGACGACGACGAGGAGGATGAGGCAGCAAGTGTCAATGGTTCCCAATATGAAGATGAAGAACTTGCTCGATCCGGAGCCCCTTGGTTTAAGAAACCCTTAAAGAATATGTCTGTAGTAGATGGAGAACCTGTGAGGTTTACCGTAAAGGTTATTGGAGAGCCCAAGCCAGAAGTAACATGGTGGTTTGAAGGGGAAATGCTGCAGGACTCTGAAGACTATCAGTATATAGAGAGGGGAGAAACATATTGTCTTTACCTACCTGAAACCTTTCCAGAAGACGAGGGGGAATATATGTGTAAAGTAGTGAACAGCAGGGGCACCGCCGCCAGCAGTTGCATCCTCAGCATTGAAAGTAAGAGCTAGTGCTTTACAAATTCATTGCATGATTTTCTAACCCACGGGCTTCTCTCTTACTCTGCTCTCTTCTCTCGCTCTAGCTGATGACTATTAACATCCTGCTTTAACTGGAGACTTCCTTCTGACCCTCACTGCAACCAGTCTTCCTTCAGTGGGCCAAGAGACAAGAAAGCGCCTGTGCATTAATCTGCCATTCCTGTAGTGCTGGCGTTACATTGCATGCACTGCTGCAGCTGAGACTAGAGGCTGAACGCTGATGCCAGGGCTGTAACGGGAAGGAGACATCCTGCACAATGTAAAGAACAGCAGAATTTTATAGTGTATTAAATTGCCTTTGTAGGTCACCAACCTGACTTTTCTATGATATCTATTTTGTTTGTGATGTAACTTGTGCCAACTAAGTATTTTGAACCAATTTGCTAATAAAGAATTTGTTTAACCTGAAGTATTCAATTTAAGTGTAGTAAGAGACCACACAAAAATGTATCCCAACAACACATAAGAAAGGAGTCAAATTCTGCAAGTGACAAACTTTATTGAGTACAATGACATACAGCAGAGATGGGTACATTTGCCAGTGATACATGCACATTTGCAACAAATAAAGCTGCTCAAAATTCTTTCAAGAATGACTTAGACTTAACTTCATAGAGTGATGGGAAAAAAAAAAAAAAAGGCCAAACATTGCCAAATATAGACATTTATAATGATAGCCAAGAACTGTCTGCAAGTTAATTTCCTAGCTACTAGTCCTATGCGTTTCAGTACAATCCTAATACAGGTTAAACCTCAACTTTGTGAAATGCACAAAAGTCATTTGTAGAACAGAAAAATGATCTTAAAAGTTGCTATCCAGAACATTATACCTTCAATTGATAGACAGGGGAGGGGGAGATAGGCGAAATCTATTAATCAGCAAGCTACAAACCACATGTACAGGCTAATGCGGGAAGTGGCTGGTGGCCACCATTTATAAAGTCAAACCCTCCCCTCTAAGGAGATCTAAGGCTGTATTTCATACACCAAAGTGTATTTATAGATCTGTAGTAGACTAAAATAGTTACTAGACTAAATAGTTGCTATTCGAGTAAAAGCCTCCATACACATAACATAAAGTAGGCCAAATCCTGCAGCTATTTGGTTGAACGAAAAAGCCAAAGTGTATGGAGCATCTCCCCAGATGAGATTCAAGGTGAGCTAAAAGATCAGGCTGGAGTTAATCTCCCTGATCCTTGATAAATATTCCATACATATTATATTGCTGATGGACACCTACCAGTGGTTTATCTATTGCCAAGCCTTATTGATTCACTCCCATGCCATAAAAAGTCTGAATAAATGGGCTATCAGAAGGATTTACACCTCTTCTGTGTTAAGCCACTTTGCTTTTGGCCTACAACAGGTTAAAAAGCGAGGCCCAGTTCACACCTGCTTTCAGACCTACAAGTATGAACTATTGTAACTAAAATAACGAAGACTGAAAGACTATTGATTTCAATGGACTTATGGCTTCCGTTTCTGCCCGAAATAATGGACACTTGATTGTTCTGAATTTTGTCTCTACTACTTCTGTTATTGGAGCAAGAATTTATAGACACTGACAGATGCCTTTCAAAGTCCATTGATAGCAGACGGAACTGATATTTCATTAATAGTGGAATTCCAAAAATGCAGGTTTGACCCCAAGACCAACAGATGTCAAGCGACCTCAAAACTTCCCTTCCATGTACCAACGATTTAGATGTAAACATTTAGTTTCATTTGAGATTTTTGATATGAAAATTGCCTCCTGACAAGTCTGCACGTACACAGTATGTTAACCGTACACAATGAGTTGGCCACACACATTTTATACCTTTGCTACCATATGAGAACCCAGTCATTGATAAAAATCTGCATACTAAGTTTCCTACAATCATACATTATGGTCAAAATTATTTTTATTAAAAGGGGTTGTCTGTAGGTTGGAAAACATGGCACAGCTCTATTCCAAAAACAGATGCTCTTCTGACCATGGGTAGTGTGTGATATTCCATCTACACTCCATTTCTATATAGAGCTAAGCTGCAATAACAGCACAAACCATGGTCAGGTGTGGCACAGTTTTTCAACCTCCTGACAAGCCCTTTAACTATTAAAGGTGGACACCTTTAGTTCATGCTCTATAATCTTTTACCACAATAGATGGCCAGACAAGTCCTAATTGCTTGATCCAGCTATGAAGGATGCCTAGAGTTGCAGGCAATTCCAGTACTGAATTATACTAGAGGATAGCCATAAAGACAAAGTTCTATGGTATATAAGAAAATCAAAATACTTCAGTCGTTTATTTCTTCCGAAAATAACTTTTGTAGTAAAAACTGGAGCACAAACTTGTTAAAACATTTACGTGTCAACTACACATCAGTGCAATTTACCTCAATCCATACGACTGCTGACTAGGACACTGGATTTCTAACAAGATACTGGCTCGAGTCTTCTTTATACCTGGACCAGTATCATCCGGTGGCAACATTGTGCGTCAGATATGCATCTTGTGTGTATAACTTGTTAACATGACAGCACATTATTGTCAATGGTAAAATACGCGCATAAAAATGATACTATTAGGTGTTAGCAAGTCAGACTAGAATACATTACCGGGTTAGTAAATTACAGCATCAGAACACAGGAAAATGCTTAAAGGAAATCTACCAATTGATTTGATGCATTATGAACCAAACACCTTGAGAAAGCTGTAGTTACACTGATGCAGAAACATTTCTTGTTTAATCACTGTGCTGAGTGTTTTTGCTGAAAAAACAATTATAACATTAAGGATAATGAGGCTCTGTTGCTCCTTCAGCGCTTCTCTCACATTAAGTATGCACTGCTCAAGGTCTTGAATAATAGTTTTTTTTAGCAAAACCACTAAGATCAGGGATTAAACAAGATATGATGCTGCATCAGTGTAGCTACAGCAGTCTTATGGTAGGTTTGGCTCATAATGCATGAAATCAAAATGGTAGATTTCATTTAACACAACCAATGTACAGGTGAAAAATAAAAGCAATCTAAAAATCAACCAAAGTAATAGGAATCATCACATTAAAATGTCAAATAAGTTCACTAATGGAAAGAAAACCCAAGAGACACATTGCCCAAAATAGTTAGCATTCTGCTACAGAAAATGAACAGCCTACTCAACTTTAGCTTTGACCAGTTTTTATGGGATACTGATCAATAGGATATGATATCAATATTAGATGTAAGGGCAGATACCTTGCACCTCAACTCATCAGCCATTTGCAGCTGCCAAAAAGAAAGGACACAGCTCTCTTGCCAAGTTTACATCTTCATGTAATTTGCATCAATTAGGCTCCATGCACAAGTCCACATCAGCAAGCATGTGCTCTGAGCTGCAAACCGATTGAAGGAAGAAGGGAGCCGAGCGGATGTGACAAATCCTCAGGGGTAGGACCTGCACCATCTATTCCGGTGCGGCCTCCCGTGCACAATGGATGTCTATAGCAGCCATGTGCATGGACCCTTATTGTGAGCCAAAACCAGGAGTGGTGGAACTCACAACAGGCACAAGTCTTTCCATTACACCCTTATCTCTATACAGTCCCAAGAAACTTGCACTTGTTCGGAGTGTCAGACCTCTCCTGGTTTAGGCTCCCAATAACTGAAGGAACCGATCATTCCCAATGAACTACAGAAAAGAGTTCTACTTCAGATTCCACTTTCTATGTTGGTGGCTGCCTACGGCTGATGAGTACAGGCACTAAGATATTGCAGCCATAATAAGGACTAATATGAAAAGTAAAAAAAAACGATCTTTAAAAAAAACATAGCTACAGTAATCGAGCACTGAAGAAAAGCTAAGTAAACCTTTCTTTAGTGTAGATGTTCCAAGACTAAGTCTGGTTGCCTACAAGAGATTTTGATCTGATGAACTTGGCACTATGATCAAAACTAGCAGATTGTAGTGACTGATCTGGTGCTGTTGAGTACAAGCAAGGAATTGCTGTGTTAATGAAACTAATAAATATGTCTGTTTTTCTGTCAGTCGCCGAGCCTTTGGAATAGCATGTGTGTAGTAGCTGAATAAACGAACACCCTGTAATAAGTCTATCTGAAAAGTAAGGATCTAAGCATTTGTTTCCCAATAGTTTGCGACTATGTCCCACAACATCAGACATGTTACACACTAGGAGTACAAGGGTAAAACTTGACAAGTATACAAAAACAACTTTGCCATTACTGACAAGATGTCTAATTCTTACCCTACCATTATGGAAAGGAGCACACAATGTGGTGACTTACTGCCGACCTTGAACTCGTAGGGTGTTTTCACAGGGACTTTTATAATAATTTTAAATCACCACTGCAGTTGGATGCACTCTGAGCCAATGCCAGTAATGGATGCAGGAGGAAGGAGGAGAAGAAATCCTTACTTTGGCCATTTCTATTGAACCTACACCTGGATTAGCTGAATGACAAACCTGCACATAACTTTTGCAGAATATTCCCTTTACATTTATCACAAAATAGCAGTATGATGCATTGAAGAGACAGAAATGCAACCAAGAATAAATGCGGATGGAGCAGATGATCGTAAGTGAAAACAGTCAAAATATAATACAGCTATAAATCGAGAGCCAAAAGATCAGATGCTGAACAGATTAAAAACAAAGTAATCAATCATAAAAGAAAAAAGCCATCTAAACTTTCAATATATTACACAAGTAAATGCAGGTTAGTCTCAACGTTTCACTTTCCTACATGGGGTGTGACCAAATTTAGTAGCAGTTATTGTAGGCATAAAATTTAAGTCTTCGGGCTCAGCCATTACACTCTGGTCCTCTTAAAAGGCAAAAATGTCGAGTGATTAAACTTGAGCCTTATTGCTCCTAGAAATTTGTGACATTACAACCCCCCTTAAAAAGGTGCACACCTCACATATGGCAATTATTCCTGCAGAGTTTACCCTAAACACCCAAAGCAAATTGTAGGTACAACTTTTGTTCAGGGTTGAACGAGTATTTAAAGGGCTTTAAGGGTTTTCCAGGACACTTATTCTGGCAAAATATTATGTATATAGGTAGAATAGGTTGAGTCCCAAATTTGAATAGATAAAACACCCCACAGACCAGCAGTTACCAAAAGCCAATGAGAATGGAGCTGTCTGTTCTGTTCTCAGAGGTCAGACCAGGTTACTGCAGACGAGCCCTATAGTTGTGAATAGGAGCCATAGTTCCGCCACTAGTCGCTTCCAGTTTTACTTTATATTTAAAGTCAGTAGAGACAAGCTGACCAAAATGTTTGCATTGGGGTTCTGCCCATCCGATCCAGACACATTCCCGGCCGACCATCCAATCTGGCAAATTGATGCCATTAGCAACTGGACTTGGCCAATGGTAGCTGTAGCTAGGGGCGTCAACTTGCTGAATTGAATGGTCGGCCGGGAATAAGAACTGATTGCGCAGGCCGACAACAAACATCAGGATGATCAGCTGATCTGTTGGAGCGCTAGAATCCCTTTAATATGATATTAAGGACCCTTTTCTAGGACAGATTGTCATTACTTTAAGTATCTTGTTTACCTTAGCGAGAGGGCAGCCATTCCTGGTAAATATCTACTAGCACTGGCGAGTTACAGGTCAGTGAAAAGCTAGCGGGGCAGCTTTTATTGCATAGGAGGAGACAACACATTCAATTACTGTGCATTTTATAGAAAAGACAGACATTTACGCAAACTAAAATTCAGAACAAGTCGTATAAATGCAATTCTAACGTCATACCAGGAATACTTGCAGAAAAAGCATTTCAGCTACTTAATGTCAGGAGACTAAATACTGAGACATAAACCTACCCCTAAACGTTCCCTCGGCTTAACACTCATACGGATAGCACAAGAAACAGAGCAGTCAGTCTAAATTACTTTTGTTTGTCCTGTCCGTAAAAGCAATGTAATCAAATTCAGTGCACTACAGAAAATGTTAAAAATCAAACTATCTACATAAAATCATCAGACACTGCTGTACAAAAGTAATAACTTTGAGGGCAAAAATATAAAATCAGTTGAAAAAGCATCAACAGTGATCAGAAAAACAGTCTGCACTATAATGCATTATTACGGTGTTACCTTCTACATGAGCCCTTCTAGGTCCATGCTCATCGGCTCACCAATGGCATACACAGAAAGGATTCCTCCTTATGGGTGGGAACTACCTCAGGACCTGATATTAAGAGCTATCATTTGCAGCATCTTCAGCACTGTGTGTGAAAATGAAGGCAGGATTTTGAAACTTTCTTTTTAACGTGGTACAGAATTATGCAGGACTTTACATTTTGTTTCAGAAATTACGAAACAAATGATCTTCGGAAAAAAAACACAACAAGATCATATTTGGCTCATTCAACAATTTGCATAAAAATAATTATATCTGCCATCATGTACTGTCAAGAGCTTCAAATGCAGTGAAATCTAGCAGGACATTATGTGCCTTTACTACAGAAATAAGAACAATGTCTGAAAAGGAAAACAAAAAAAAAAAAGAAACACCTCCCTAACAAACATAACATTCAGTCCAATGCTGGAGTAGATTTTGGCATAGAAAAGCACAAATCTTTAAATAATGGGACAACAGGTTAATGCAACTTTTGCTTCCTTAGGTTGTGCTTACCTGACACATTGTGCAGCAGAACCTAAGGTGGAAGATCAGGGAAGGCACTGATGTATTAATATTTCAACTCTTTCCAACTATATAGAAATTTTTGACCTGAAATGAATTAGACAGCCTCCAATTGTAAAGGTCATACGTAATCTGAATGGTGTATATATAGATAAGCTCAATAAACGAGTGACTTTATCAAGACAAAACGTCATGCAGAATATCATTCAACGCCCCACCTGTTTCATAGACAGAAGTGGAGAAATCAAAGGAAGGTACAGTAGAGAAATTATAGTAAAAACATTGTCTACATGATGAACTCAGTCAATATATACTTTATTTTACAAGAGCAAACGTCAGAATTAAAAATTCAACAGACTAGTTTATGCCAAGTAAAAAGAAGGCACACAGCCTTGAAGATAAACTCACATATACAGTTTCCCTGCAGAACTAGAGCTCTGTGCACACTGCATTTGTGTACAGTAAGAGGTATATAGCAGGAATTTCCCTACATATACCCGATGGAAGGTGTAGGCTGTATAAATTGACAGACTACAAATACAAAGAGCAGTACCTTTTATTGTATCGCCAGCCTATTCTATGTTCCAACAGTGGTGGCGAACCTAGGCCACGGATGCATGCAGGCTTTTACCCCGGCAAAATGTTCACCAGACATTTCTCCAGGTACCCTTCTGCAGTCCCAGGCAGCACAGTACCCGCTGCCCACAGTGCAATTTTTAAGCAATACATCCAGTTTTTTCCCTGGGGTTGCAACAGTGAGATGGTGCATACAGGGTTGACTCATCATTGGAGCTGCAGGAGTTAGACATTGTGACTGCCCTAGAAAGTGGCTCCAATCATAATCAGGATTTCCCATCCTTTCAAAAAGGTATGGCTCCTTAAAACGACAATAAGGTAGAGAGCTGAGGGGGGGGGGGAGTTAGCAATAAAGAACTGCTTAAATAGCCATGTGGGAACATTGCAATAAATGAGCAGGTTTTAGGTTGTGCTATAAAAGGTTCGCCATCACTGATAGAGCATTCAAGCCTTTTATAGGCAAAAATCTTCACTGAGGCCCACAGATATATTTTCTGAAGCTTTTCCCAGCTTATATGAAACAGTGTGTACAGAGCAATTTTTTTTTACTCATGTCATCTTTCTATAGTCAAAACAAATACTTACCTACAAAAGAAAACCCTACAATTATGGGCTGTAGATATATGGGTATGGGGCACCATGTTACTTACAGTGCATAGAAAAATCATCACTTGTTCTTGCCAAAACGGGAGCTATTGTGCTATTTTGCATCAATACTTCGAGCAGTTTCACAAAGCAGAGTTCCCTACATAAATCTGTCGGTTTGATGTCCAATTTAAAAACCCCAAACCAGCCATATTGAACATGCAAGGAGCTCAGCTATGCGAAATTGCAACTCAGTCTAAGATTGTGGAAGCCAAAACAATCCATAAAGAATAAATTTCAGAAAATAAGTGGCGAATTTACCCACAAGAATAAAATGACAATACATTTGCACTAAACCACTTCTCCCCTAAAAAAATGTCAAGTTACTGTACTATACAATAACCTACTAGAGTGGCAGTCAGTATAAAGAAAATATAGGAAACTGGTTACTACATATTTGTAAAATAAAAAACAGCACACAGTCAGTAAGTAAATAAGTCAATTTATGAAAAAAAAACAAAGCGCATAAAAATGTAAACTGGTATGGAGACAAATTTACAGGTCTGAACAGTGGTCATATTAATGCAGGAAAATGTATGCTATAAAGTTATATACATGCAAGAAAGTTGTTACGTTGTCTAGTCATAACAGTAAAATTAAAGTGTCAATGGAAAACAAGTGAACTATTTTCTGCTATTAAAAAAAAAAACTGAGCCTCTTCCCTATGCATTTCATCCTTGCAAGGTATTCATAAAATAAAAGCGTTCATTTATCAAGTTTTTAAATACTCACATATCCGACTTACCGACACAGGAGGTTTCATATCATTTATTGTAAAGCACAAAACAGGCAATTTTTTTTTTTTTTTTTTTAAAAGTGATAAAGTATACATTGAAAAAAGTACATTTTGTATCACAAAGCATTGACCACATAATAGTTGCAAATACATTTGCTGGAATGTGTACATCTACACTAAGATACTAAAAACAAACCAAGTCTTCATTTCTACACAGAAATATATCCTCCTACCAGTCAGTAGTGATAGTTTATGTACATTTTCAAAAACAAAACATTTTTTTTTAAACCAAAAGAAAAATTAAGATCTTCATCAAGGCGTCTGCATCCAAACATTTAACAAACGTTTTCCCCAACACAATGAAGCAAATACTGTACTGTCCACTTCGCATTATTGGCCCTGTGCAGAGGAAATACATAAGAGATACACAAAGTGTTAAAACAAGAAATTCCTTTTTAAGGAAGCCAACTCAGGAGAGACCCTAAGGAAAAAAAGGGTTAAACAAATAAATGTTGGCTGCTTCCTGTATGTTTTCATTTACCCTGAAAGGGGAAAATGTTGTGATCACACAAACATGTGCTGGACAGGAAAGCTTTGCAATATAGCTTTTTTGTTGAAAGGGAGAATAAAATTTCCCCAAAATATAAAATTTGCAAGACTATTTTTAACTTCTTACCTGTGGTGCAGGAGGGTGCTGTGGCATTGGCTGTGGACTTGTCTGAGCATAGTATGCCGCTTGCTGTCTGTAGTATTCTGCCCATGCTGCGCTATAATCTGCTTGGCCAGCAGGTGGAGCAGCCCCTGCAGCTGGAACTGTTTGTCCTAAACAAGTAATGCAGTTTCAGTATGAGTACAAGTAGCATGTAAAAACCTATTTCACAAGATGCACACAAAAATTTAAAAAAACTCAAGGTATTTAACAGCCAGAGCACTAGCCACGGTTGCAAACTTTGCATCAATATACAAGAAATCTATATGAAGTGCTTTTTTCTCTCAAGCTGATTTATACTATGAAATCTAAGCTGAATTCTACCTTGCTAGCAAGGTAGAAGCTCAATGAGGCATCAGACCATGGTTCTATAAAGCGGAAGTAGCAATAAGGTCTGCCAATGCTGTGCAAAAGTTGTAATGTAAACCAAGACTAAAGATAACCAAAGACCCTGAAACAGATGCAGTATACTTGCCTTGCTTTTTATAGTATTCTTCCCATGCTTTAGAATAATCTTGTGGAGGTGCTTGTTGTCCTAAGTAGTTAAAAGGGTTTTTGAAAAATTTAGTGACAAAAAACACACAAGTTCTTCCACAAAGCCAAGTGTAAGCCATTATATTCACATACCCATTTTTTTGTAATACTCTTCCCAAGCTTTTGTGTAGTCCACTTGCCCTCCTTGGGGTGCAGCTGGGGGTTCAACTAAATTAAAAAACAAAAAAAAAAAAACATTACAATGAAAATAAGTCGCATGAAAATGTCAGAAAAAAAAAAAAAAAAAAAAGAGCAAAACAAGGAGCAGTTAAGGGTTCCAAATGATTGCATGCAAAGCATGTAAGGTGTATGCAAAAAGGTTGACATGCCACCTAAAAAGGGGGCAATCTTTAGGCAATCCACAGGATGCCTAACAGGAAAGTGACATATTGGACAAACTAAAAAAAGCAAAGTCAAGAGTAAAAAGGCCAGGACTTTGAGCCAATAAAATAAAACAGAAGGAGTTAAGGAGTTTTGCTACCTTGTCCATTAGTTTGGTTTGTGGCTGGTCCAGCAGATGGAGCTGCAGGTGGTTGGGGTGCTTGCTGTTGATAATAGTGAGCATAATAAGCTGCCCATGCTGCAGAATTGGGGTCTGTTCCTGCTTTACCTAAAATTAAACATCACACTCTTATAGTGTACTTAATAGAAGCCCCTCTAAAATTCCCAAATCCCCCATTATGTATGTGAAGCGCTAATATTTTCATATTTTAAGTATCTTTGCCCCAGAAACCTCTACCTGAGATTCAGTGTAATAACTACTCCTGCACTACAAAGTCCGAACCAATTTAGAACTACAGAAATATCCGGCATATAAGGGTCCTACAAGAACTGTGTACTGGGCATTTTTGGAAAGCTTAAATTTTCATGAAATTGCTTTATCATGAAACCATTACATTTTACCGTAAATAAAGATTTATTTATTTTTTTTACAAAACTATAGCATTGAAGATGCAACACCTAAAACTTGTGTTGCTAAGAGGGAAAAAAAAAAAAAAAAAGTGCTGACCGATTTAATAGGACAACTATTCAACCCCCCCCCCCCCCATTAGCAAATTTAAAACCAAGAATCTCGATAATCTAGTTAGTGCTGCATCACCAGAAAATGTATATTTTAATTTCGCCAATTGTCCAACTTCATTATGGGAGAGTAAAGTGGACACTAGCAACTGAATACAGGCTGTAACCAAGGACAATGGTAGGCAAGGAATATATTCCCACAAGACTCCACTTATTACATAGAATTATCGTTGGGGGATAGAAACTTAATGTTCACTTGTTCACTTACAAGCACCACACATTTATTGAAACCTTTATGGGGAAGGGGAGGAATCACTTGTTTGGAAACCTCTACCAAAACATGCTATAGAGAATGAAGGCTTAGGTCATATTGTTGTGGAGTCATAAGGTGCAACAAAAACCATAACTGGATGGCACAGATGCATGTTAAGAAACATGTCACCCACTGCCAGTATCCACTAAATGAAGCATTATGAGCATTCATGATTCCAAAAAGGAAGGGATAAAGAAAAAATAAAATTTCATGATCACGGCAATGAAGCACATGCATATACTTTTTTTTGCAATACAACTTAAAATTTGGGAAAACCACAAATCAAGCACAAACCCATTTATGCAATTTTACACATGTTAATCAAATATGACAATATTCCATAAGGGGTAATGAGGGGTGAACAAAAACAGTTGACAGAACTTACTTGGATCTGCTGGGGCCGGCTGCTGCCAGTGTGGGTATGCATTTCCCCAGCCCTGAGGGGCGTATGGTGCAGGGGGACCACTTAAAATGAGAAAATAAACTTCAGTTAATTTGTACAGAAACCAATTAACAGCATACAAGGAGAGTTACTCAATACTTACTGGGGTGCTGGTCCTGGGGGACCAGGAGTATATGGTGGTGGGTTGTAAGGGCCCATTGGTGCACCAGGGCCTGGCGGTCCTGGAGGTCCATGGGGTCCAGGTACACCACCTGGAGGACCATGCGGAACTGGAGGACCTAATGGATTTACAGGACCCTAAGAAGAAAAAAAAAAAAAATTATATATACACACGTTATCCATCAAGCATTGTTTTGATACAACAGTTAATGGTAAAGCTGATTTTTCCATACACTCTGCAGCAAATGCCTTACCCCAATCTTCTCTTCAATAAGTTGCCTTGCATAATCTATCTGCTGGGGAGTTCCACGAATAGTAAATAACTTCATGTTTGGATCAGAATTTGGTGGAGGATTCCTTTGCAGCTCTATCCTGGCACCAGACTGTTGACTTATGCTTTTAATAGTTTCACCCCCTGCAAAACACAAAGAATAGAAGTCTATTAGCAGTCATATCACAACAAATATCCTCATCCACTTGGACACTGGCTATATACATTATTTGCAGAAAACCTCAAAAGTGAATACAGTCTTCATGGGAAGCATTTGGTATCCTTTTTAAAAGGGAACCTACCACCACAGATCTACCTATAAAAACTGTACCTTAGACGTTTTTCGGATATGCAATTTGTGATTGTCTGGTCTTTGTGACTCTTCTCTCCCTTAAGCTAGCAGTGAACCACACCCGTTTATTTTGACTGACAGCTCTGCTTCTCTTCAAATCCCTGCTCCGCCTCCTTGTACTGAGGGACCGACTGCTAATATTCAACTACAGACAAATAAAGCTCTATGTGCAGAGGGGAAATCGTGTAATTTTTTTTTTTACATGTGCCTTGTGTTACATTCATGTCATGTGTCCAGAGTGACATCGCAGGTCCTTTAGTCTTCTAAGAATAGCAAACTGTACACCATGCATGTCATAGCATGAAATCACAGCAGCCTCCATGGAGGATGGAGAGTTGTAGCAGTCCATGAAGGCTGCTGTGTCTCCATGTGGTCAGATAAATGTATGGGGTAGTTTTCTATTAAGAGGCTAAAGTACCTGAGATGTCACTCTGGTCACTTGACAGGACCTGTGACCAGTGAGGCAAAGGCATGGGGAGCATAAGATGGGAGGGCCCTGCCAAGGACACGCCCCATCTGACAGGTAAAAGGCAATTTATGTGGATGTGATCAAAACCATTTTTACCTAAAGAGGAGGGGGGGGGGTGTCAGTCAGTTATTAGAGCTCTTTAGAATGTCACTAGCTGTATGTGCAACAGGTTGCCCTTTAGTAGGGGTTGCAATTGTATATGGAGCATTGTTGCCCGTCATACACTAAAGAATGCAGGATCCCTATCCTACTTTCAAGCTCCAGACCAGCAATCACTAATGGAGCAGTAAAATGTAAGAAACAAATCTGATAAAAAACCTTTTCCAATTATGAGTCCAGTTTTTACTGTCAGGACAAAGAAATTGAACTCCTGTAGTCCTCCTGGAGGGCCCATGTTCCAGTTTCCTTGACCTCTGCCTCTTCCCCTTCCACCTGGACCAGGACCACCATTATTTCCAGCCTGCAAAATAGAAAGACTTGTCAGAGGCTGGGAATTAGTAAAGGCATAAAACAAATGGAAAATTCCAGGAGCTTACATTTTTTACCGAGTTACAGAACCAGAAGACGCACAAAGCCCTGAATGTTTAAAAGTACAAAATAATACCAACAACTAATATGGTGTTTGGCACGTGCGACACCTCAAAACACCATGCAAAAGTTAAAGGGGTATTCCTAACATCCACTAGATGGGTCATTAATAGATGGGTGCAGTTCCCAGAAAAGAGCCCCGCATCCAACTCAAATTGAAGTCCACTGACCACTTTCCAGTATCTGGGCTAAATGTGCTAGTATGTGCTGCACACGCTGCATTGAGCCTGGCTGCAGCAACTAAATCAGCGGCACTCCATTGCCAGAAGTGGAAAATCTATAATATATTTCTATATTAAAACAAACCTGGACACTACGGAGCAAGTCATTAATAATGTCCGCTGCATGCTGACACCTATCTGGAGGACCAGTAATCTGCGCTATTCTTTCCGGAGTTGATCCATCATCTGCAACAGAAAGCAATTGTTAGAAGACATATATACAAGTACTTCTAAACCACCCAACCAGTCCCTGGAAAACACATACCTGGTTTAAACTGTATCCTAACGCCTGCATCA
This sequence comes from Engystomops pustulosus, assembly GCF_040894005.1. NCBI lineage: Eukaryota > Metazoa > Chordata > Amphibia > Anura > Leptodactylidae > Engystomops > Engystomops pustulosus. The sequence continues at coordinate 80,489,710 of NC_092420.1, forward strand.
TTCTGAATTTTCTTGATCATTTCACCGTTTCTGCCAATTACAATTCCAACTGCAAATCGTGGTATTGGGACCTGAAACAAGATATACACATACACCATTACCAATCTTGGCACATTAATACCATTTACCTTGATGTTATGTCAGAGACAGATGGACATTAATGGAACACCCATTATCCAAGAAGTATACTTACATCGATCCCTTCATTACCGCCTATTCTTGAACCGTATTCATTTCTTGGTTCCCTGAAACCTCCTTGGTCACGAATTAATTCTAATACCATATCTTTCGCTTGCTGTGAAGATAAATTTAGGATGTTAAAGTCTGAATTCTGAGCTTTAAGTCATCTAGGCTGATTTCTCTGTCTCTTACCTGTACTTTGTATGGATCCCCAGTAATTCTTAATGGCTTGTCTGCTCCTGTGTTCTGAGGTCCATCTTGAATCATCACCATTTTAACCCCTGCACGCTCCTGTTTTGAATTTAAAAGTTCATTTTAACCAAAGGCTAAAATAATTTACAAGCAATGCCAACAACAAGAGTTTATGGTCGTACCTGTAGCTGCTTAATGGTCTCACCGCCTTTGCCAATAACCAAACCAGCTTTGCTGGCTGGAATCATGATTTCCTGAACTGTATTTCCGGGACCATCTCCATGATGATAAGGTGTGGGCCTTCCCTTTTCCACTATCTGATCGAGTAGCCTCTTTGCCTCTCTTTAGTGAAAAAAGAGAAGTCAATAAAGCTCCAAAAGAATAGAAAAAGATCAAAAATGGAGAAAAAAAAAAACGTAATAGTTGTACTTACTGAACAGAATCAGGGCTGCCTGTCAATGTGCAGGACCTGTCTGGCATACCACCACTATCTGAAATTAGACATTTTGTTTATAAGCACATGGAAGACATTAAAAACAACAACAACAAAACGGTTACTGGTGGAAACCCATTTTCCCAGGACCACAACTTTGGCTCTACATTTGCAGCAGCCCACTGTGTACATTCTATCACATTTTCTGTTAAGAGACCACTGCATCATCAAAGCAGATTGTACCAGTTCTGATGTGTGTAAAATTACATATATAAAAAAAAACTTACCAGGAGCAATTTGAATCTTGCACCCAGATTCTTGCTGAATGCGTGATATTTGTTCACCTCCTCTTCCAATTACTGGGGGAAAGTATAAAGCACAACATCAGGAAAACAGTGCAACTTAACTCAAATTTGTTTTGTTTAAATATAAATCTTAAACTCCTGAAGTTTAACTATATTACTCATATCTAAGGGCATTTTTCAGAATTTCTAAATTTTAAGCAAATATGTTCATTAGGTCTTATGAGAATACAGCCCTGGAAGAAATCAATGAAATGTCCACCTGAGAACATATTGGTTGTCAAAAAGACTGCTTGGAAATGATAGGGATCCAGAGTTGGATGAGGTGGTAAGAGTAGTGTATAGTAACACCATTTAAACCTACGTTTAAGTAAGGAAGAGAAAAAAAAAATATCTTAAAGACCATGAATTTAAAGCGTACTTACTGAATCCAACCATTCCATCAGGGACCTTGTACTCTTCTGATAGAACAGCCCTAAAGAATAAAAACATTTATATACTTAAATGACCAGAACCTTATGATAGAATAGTAGCCCTGCTTTGCAAGGCAGCTACAATAATTTTCAATTTCAATCTGCGAACCAAAATCAAATAAAATGGGCTCATCTGCATACTTGGAATTATGTAGTTATATTTAAATTCCACAGTTAACATCGCTAATATTTCAGTTATGGAATAGCATAAAGTATATTCAGAAGACTTTTGTACACCTTCATTTGCACAATGTGTGTACAGAAGAGTTCTATCTGTACATGTTTACATGTACATGCAAAAAAAGATCACTTGCATTTTTAATTTCTACAGTTTTTGACTAACCACACAAATTAGCTTGTTATAGTGACCGTTTACTGCCAGAGCCTATGGGAAACCGGCAAGAAGCAGCAGCATTGCAGGTGGACACTCGGCGATCACAGAAAAATAGGTTTCATCCAAAATACATAAATTAAGGTTTTCTTTTGATACTACTCGTTTTCAGTAGATCAGGGGGGAAAAAATGGAGGTCATGTACAAGTTTTCTACGAAACAGGAGCACAACACAACTTACCTCTGTTGTTGGTGCATTGGAGGCATTGATGACTGGACTGAAAGGGAAAGATTGCTATTAGAACATTCCTCTAACAAACCTAATAAAAGATTAATGTAATGTTTAGTTTGAGCACTTACAGTCATTGGTAGGAGCAACTTTCTTTGCTTCAGGTTGATCTATAAAACAAAAAAAAAAAAAAACCACACACATTGAAAATGGCCATTTGAATGAAATTAAAGCTGTACACAGAAGACTGTATACGTTAGCTCCTGGAACATATTACGGGAGAAGAAAAGCAAAACAAGGCAAGATCCAGCATTGGGTCAAATTGTGCCCAAGAGAATTACTAGTAGTCAAGAGAATCCTCAGTGTAAAAGGAGAAGAGAACACAAGAAATGATCATGTGAAGTTTATTGAAAAAGACCACATTTGTCCCCCAAGCATCCCAATGATACAACAGTTGCAGACATCCAGAGGCATCAAACTGGGTAGATACAAGATAGATAAACACTATTGCACAAGAATGACATATACAGGCGGTCCCCTACTTAAGAACACTCGACTTACATACGACCCCTAGTTACAAACGGACCTCTGGATATTGGTAATTTATTGTACTTTAGTCCTAGGCTATAATAAACAGCTGTAACAGTTATCACAGGTGTCTGTAATGAAGATTTATTGTTAATCCTAGTTCTTATGACAATCCAACATTTTTAAAATCCAATTGTCAAAAAAACCAAAAAAGTTCTGGCTGGGATTACAATGAAAATATACAGTTCCGACTTACATACAAATTCAACTTAAGAACAAACCTACAGACCCTATCTTGTATGTAACCCGGGGACTGCCTGTAGAGGAAGTAATTTTAGAAGTTTGAAAGGAATAATACAACCTTTAAAAACACATTAAAATGTTATTTGCAAGGTAAAACTTTCACCTAGAGTCAGACGTTAAAATAGCAAGACCAAAAAGGACTCAAGAATGTCTGTATAAGAAGACCTCATGACATCAGGGAAAGGGGATAACAGCAGAGAAGTCACCAGAAAACAAACAGGAAGTTCATAGACATGAGGCAACAATGAAAGGGGAACTGTATACCACAGACCTCCTTTTACACCCAATAAAGTTTGTGAACCTACGTGAATCTGATGAAAGTTCCACATCAAAAAACGCACCTCCGTCATCCAGTGGCCTCTTCTGCCCAGCAAAGCCATAGTCATTGCTGTTAACAGCCGGTGGTCCAGAATCACCTCCAATTTTTGCAGCGATCTGTTGGGGAAATGAAGTCATTAATAGGATTGCTCACTATAGAAAAGTCACACATCAGCCTTTCACTGATCATTCCTCATTTCTTAGCCAGAATAACAAACCTCTTTACTCTACAGGACCGGTACTACTACTTAGGTTTTCTGTGTGTACAATTCTAGTATCCCATGAGTCTGTCTCCAATCAGTTTTGTCTTTATATCACACTTTCACTGTTTCTCTGTAGCAGTTCCAGTTACATGCTTTCGGCACTAAAAGGCTGTGCATCTATTAAAAGTTCTGTGCTGCTTTACTGATATGTAAAGTGAAACCCCCCGTCTTACCTCATCATAAAATGGCAGGAGGCTTCACTTAAAAAAAGCAGTGAACGTTTATGGATGCATATTGCTAAATTACCCAATATCCTGCCCCCTACACTTCCACAAAACATGAGGTAAGGTGCCCAACACCTTTAAGCATATGGGGATCTATGAATCTCCCATTACAGAAAGATCTTTCTATTCAATGGTCTGAACATGTTATACATGGGGTTGTGGGGGGTTATAAACTACATTTCCAGTTAACAATCCAAAGACTCAGGATTCTTCACAGCGAGAATTTTGTATGCACTGTTTTCAGTAGAGTGTTACGTTAACGCCTCAAGCTGATGTACCCTGCCTAACAAAAGTACAGGATTCGCAGCTATCTCAAGCACAAAGGTCTTGAATGGAAGTGCCAGATAGACCTGAGCGCTGTGTTCGGCATTTTCCGACGTTACCATACAACTGAATGGAGCCTCAGCACAATTGCTCAACCTTCTTGCAGAGAGCACAGAAATCATGTTGTTATCTATACTACTGGGATGGGGGGCAGTCTGACCTTCACTGGCCTATCCTGTGGGTGATTATGTAGTTTGATTGTATGGGGGTTTGAGTTTAATTGTATGTAAATATCCAGAAGATCCAAAGATTTTTAGTATGATCACAATTTAAAGAATAGCACAGTTTCAGGTCACAGCTATACGGAGCTCACTGCTCATCCTCCCCGACTGTATACTTATGGTATAGAAGCTATAGCACAGGATACACACATCATCCAGCTATGTAAATCGTTAACACTGTTGTAGGGTCAGAGGATTGTAAGCAAATGAAAGGAAAGAGGGAACATATAAAATCAAAATAGGATAGGAGAGGCTGCACTGCTAAGTAATGGGGTGTAATACAGGTGGGTACAGGAATTAAGAGATATCCTTGAAATATTTATTTTGAATTAAAAAAAAAAGAATAGAAAAGTGTAAAATTATCTGTATTTGGCATAATAAAATGGACAACTCCACTCAGTGCTTTGTGTAACAACTTCCACAGAAGAAAACTCAATGTGAACACAACCCAAGTTGCAGCAAATGTACAAAACTGAGGTAAAATTATCACTTCAGAGGCTGGAAAAACCGACTAACACAAAATCCGCATGGAAACTTGTGAGAACAAAACACTGAGGTGATTTAGGAAAAATTGCTATAAAATACGACGAAGTAGAGGTAATGTAGATAAAGGGTAATGTGTGTGTGCGCACAGGGCAGAGCAGTGAGCGGCCTCCGCCCCGGCTCCCTCACAGGATGTCCCGCGTTCACCCTTGCGGCCTGCGCCAGGCCCGGGCTCCCTCTCTCCATTTCCTCGCTCTCCCCTCGCGTTCCCGCCCTTACCTGTCTCGCCCTCTGCAGCGCGTCCTTGAAGGCGTCGTTAACAGCTCCTCCGGCGCCGGAATTGGGTGGTGGTACGGTGGAATAATCTGCCATGTCAGCGGAGCTCGCAAGCTGGTGATCCTTGTGTGTCGTCGCCGCCGCACCGTGTGAGTGAGGGCAGAGAGAAAATGGCGCCCGAAGTCCTCGCTGCTAACCCCGCGTTGCACTAAGATCTCGCGAGAAGGCGCCTCGCTGGGGGTTGGCCTGCGCGCGCACTCTCGCGAGATCCTGCCCTGACTGACTGGGATGTGTTGCTGTTGGCGGGCTTTAGCCAGGGGAGGGGAGGAAAATGGCGGGCGGTGTGTGAGGGGGAGAGTGGAGAGACCTATGACCGGCTGCATTATTCTTTTTAATAAGTGCATATAGTTTAACATTTAATGGTTAAATAAAATTAAAGAACTGGTGAAAAAATATATAACAATAAATAAAATACAAATAAATATATTTAAAAAAATCAATAATTATCTATATGTTTTTTTTCTGTGGAACTGGAAAAAGAAATTGGTCTTTTTTTTATTTATTTTACACAGATCCAAAATAAGTAGCTTTATGTCCATTTATGACAGTGGATTCCCATGTGGTGTTTTTTCATGTTTTTTTAAACGCACCTAAAACACAAGTGCCAGTCGCTTTTTGTTTGGCCAAACCCCCACCCACTTGCGTTTTTTGTTGCGTTTTAAAACCAGACAAAAAAGCAATGTGGAATTCCACCCTGAGGCCAGTTTCCCACATGCCATTTTCGTTGCGTTTTTAAACGCATCCAAAATGCGAGGGGTTGATCTTAGGTACATGTCATGGCAGTCAAAATGGCAGACATCGGCAAATGTAGAAAAATTTGTGACTTTTGAGCAACTCTTTAGGAAATAGTTGCAAAAAAACCCCCAACTGCCTCACATCTCATATATATCTTATCCTTTGCTGGATTTACACAAATGTTTGCCCGCCTGGCCCTGAATATGGCTGAAGGGAGAGCATACTTTATCTTTTTGCGGCTACGGAACGGTACGGTGAGCACCCCTTGTGTTACTGGTTTATCGTGCTTCATTTTGATGTTAGATTTCCTTTTTGTATTTGGATGTTACTTACAGTCCTCTTGTGGCAGGGGAAGTATAAGTCCACGGTCACACGTACCGCTAGGCGTCCGTCATAACGCGACGCTAGCGCGCAGGGGGAGGTCCTCGGCCCGAACGCACATGCATTTCCAGGGAAACGCATGCGATTTTTAAGCCGATCGCATGCGTTTCTCTGGAAATGCATGTGCGTTCGGGCCGAGGACCTCCCCCTGTGCGCTAGCGTTGCGTTATGAACGGACGTCTAGCGGTATGTGTGACCGCAGCCTAAAGAGGGCTTATGGGCTGAGCCTTCTTCATTCTCACTGGGTCTTTGCTGCATAATGTAATACAGTAGTATTGCAGTATATGATAGGAGTGATCAGACCCCCTAGGGTTCGAGTACCAACAGTTGACACATGGTGGTGGCAGCATCATGCTATGGGGGCAGGGACAAGACGACTGGTTGTAACTAAATGAAAGATGAATGTGGCCAAGTACAGAGATATACTGGATGAAAAACTCTTCCAGATGATCTGGGTCTCAGACTGGGCCGAAGGTTCCCCTTCCAACAAGACAATGACCCTAAGTACACAGCTAAAAAACAAAGCAGAGGCTTCAGAGTATATCTGTGACCATTCCTAAGTGGCTCAGACAGAACCCGGACCTAAACCCGATTGAGCATCTCTGGAAATGGCTTTCACCATCCAACCTGAGGGACCTGGAGAGGATCTGAAGAGGTAGAAGATCCCCAAATCCACATGTGAGAAACTTGTTGCATCTTCCCAAGAAGACTCCTGGCTGCACCAGCTCCAAAGCTGCTTCTACTCATCACTGAGCAAAGGGGCTGGATACTGATATTGTGATATTTCAGTATTTCTTGTCCCAGCTACAACAAGAGCCGGGCTCCTGAATTTTCCACGTGAATGAAGTGATGGAGCGCGTGCCTTCATTTCATAAGGAACAAGGTGGGCTACGCAAGAGGGCGGGTGGTAGACTGAGGACACAGTAGACAGGGTGTGTACATGACATCTATCTATTGTTATGTAAAAGAGGAACAAGAGGGAACAATAATATAAAGAACCATGTAAATAAAGCTCCTGTTTATAGTTAAGAGAAGAGGTGAGACGTCCCATTCATTGTGGTAGAAAGTTACAGGTCATGATTAGCAACAGAAACCTTCCAGATGTTTATTATGACCAAGATAGATAATCTCATCTTTAACCCTTAGAGGACACAGCTAGTTTTTTGGTCTTCAGGAAGTGGCCACTTTTTCCATCTTTTCCAGTCAAATACTAAAAAAGTACGACCCCTACTGACCGACATCCCGGCTTATCTTAAAGATAACGAGAGTTCCACATGGTTTAAATAAGAAACAAGATCTGATTCACTTCTGTTAAAGTACTATTCCCCCGTGTATTATTTAACATGCATTGCTTGTAAAAACATATTGTTTTGTTTTTAAAACATATCTTTTTATACATGTTTTCAGCATGGTATGAGTTAAAACTTGTCTGTGAAATCATGTGATCTGGAAGTGACGTATATAAAGCAATTCTGTAGTAAATTGTGTAGAAGCCATGAATAAGGTCATGTACCGAAACGCGTAGGCTTGTTGCCTGTATGTCTTTTCCTTCCATCCGATGTACTGTGCTGTACATGCTCATTTTTAAAAGGATTAAATAAATGCTGCCAATTTTATCCATTTGCCGACTCTCCGTGCTCAGCTGGATGTACGTCCTTTTCTTCAATTATCTTAAAGATACGACTGCCTTCTTATTAGCCATCGAAGACCTGGTGTGGCAGGACAGATTTAATCTTGTCTCCATCGATGTGGAAAGTCTATATACCCGCATTCCGCAGGACTTAGGCGTTGATGCTGTCCGCCTGGTCCTGCGGAATGCGGATAAGGACGTTGAATACGTTGATTTTGTGGGTGACGCATTAGAATTCGTATTATCCCATAATGCATTTATGTTTGGGGATCGGTGGTATGCGCAGAGAGTGGGCACGGCCATGGGCACTCCAGTTGCCTGTACTTTGGCCAATATATTTCTGACGGTCTTTAAATCCCGCTTTGTCCACTCTCTGCGCAACCCATTCGCCAAACATATACGCACATACCTTAGATATGTGGACGATATATTTATGGTCTGGGACGGTTCACATGACCAATTTCGATCGTTTGTTGACTACCTCAACAGTGCCAATGACATGAACATGAAGTTTACGGCTATATTCGGAGGTGACTCTCTTGACTTCCTTGATGTGAGGGTGAAAGTGGTTAATGGAACGCTGTTTACTGAAGGTTTCAGAAAACCCACAGCGACAAATGCACTTCTACACCACAGTAGTTTTCACCCCCCGCATGTCAAAAACAGTGTACCATTTAGTCAGTTTTTACGTCTTAAAAGACTTAACAGTGACAGTTTACGCTTTGAACAACAAGCACAGGAATTGGCATTACGCTTTATACAACGGGGCTACCCAAAAGAAGGCATTCTTACCGCATTCAACAAAGCCAATGCAATTCCTCGACGGAGTTCACTCTCCAGTGTAAAGAAACGTGGCAACCAGGGTGGCACGAGATTTGCTTTCTCTTTTGACTTTAGCCCCCACGATGGTGCCATTCGTGAGGCTATTAATAAACACTGGAATGTGCTCCGCCAGGAACCAAAATTGGCAGAAATCACAGCTTGTAGGCCCCCTGTGACCTTTAGACGCAGGCCCACAGTAGGTACTGAGCTAGTCCGGAGTAGATACTCCGTTCCCAGACAAAGTTGGCTCAGTCAGGGTGCTCCTAGAGGCAATTATAAGTGTGGACACTGCAACTTTTGTATGCATAATTTACAAGCAAAAACCTTAAACTTAGGGGGAGTGAAAATTGTTGTGAAACACTTTATTACCTGTAGAACCACTTATGTGGTGTATGTCCTCATATGTACATGTAATAAATTTTATATCGGAAAAACTATTCGGAATATGTTTACGAGATTAAGGGAACACCTACATTCGGTGTCCACGGGTAACGGTTGTCCCAGACTGATTGAGCACATGAGGCTGCACCATTCTAATGAACCCAATCCACTCCGCTTCGCGGGCATAGAAAAAGCAGAAATTAATCCCAGAGGCGGCGATCGCCAGAGAGAACTCTTGCGCCGCGAGGCTAAGTGGATATTGAGGTGCAGGGCCATGGGCCCTCTCGGCATGAATGACCGTAATGATCTTAGCGTCTTCTTATGACTTTTGTAATAACATCGCTGGGTTCCGCCAAAAAAACTTACCGAATTCCACATAGGAAAAGTGCTTTTCTTCTGTACTCTCTTATTTGTTATTGTTTTTAAACACACTGTATGTTACGGACGACTGTCCAAGTTTGTACGCATTCACATGTGTTGTATTGTTGCTATGTATCTATGACAACCTCTCGGGGCTCGCGCTTATAATGCGCACGCCCCGGAAGGATGACGTCAGAGGCTAGAGGAAGCGCTACTCAGCGCGAAACGGCCCGTCGCCTTGCCGCACGTCGGCGTCCTGTATTACCTGCATATCTGTGAATAAAATTTGAAGACTGCATTGGTGAGTGCCGCGATTGTTTCTCTTCTTCTTTCAACTAAAAAATTAATCTTCTTCTTGCATCTTATTTTTTACATTTTTTTTGCTGATAAGCATGTAGCATTAATAATATATTACTGGTATTCTGTAGGTTGTTACAATTGGGACAATACCTAATTTATAGGTTTTTGTTTTGCTAATGTACAATTAACGGACCTTTCTTAAAAAAAAAAAATCTATCAATGATCTATCACTATATAACAACGTTTCTCCATTTTGCAACACAAAAAAAAACTGAATAAAAAAAAAGAATAAAGTTGACTTGTCAATTGGAGCGCACAGAGAAAGCTGTAAAAACTGCGTCCACAAGAAAATGGCGGTAACGTGTATTTTTTTGCAATTTCATTGCATTCGTATTTTTTTTCCAGCTTCCCAGTAAACGGTGTGGAAAATGAAACCGTGTCACTAGGAAGTAAAATATGTTTGTCTGAAAGCAACTCTGTACATGGAAAAATCTCAGGGTTTTTAAAGATGAGAAGTGAAAAATGGAAACGCAAAAAATTTACATTGTCTGGTCCTTAAAGGGTTAAAGTTATAACTTTTTTTTTTTACAGATGGAGCTAGTTGAGAGCTTTCTATTGAATGATGAGCTGTAATCTACATTGGTACCGTCCAGGGGTATGTATACGTTTTAAATCACTTTTTACAAAGTTTTTTTTCTTGAGACGAGGTAACAAAAAAAAGCATTTTTATACAATTTGCTATGTATTTTCTTTTTACACCGCACACAAAGTGGGTAACATAATGGATCATCTTTATAGATCAGAGTGAGAAGAATGCAGCAATACTAAATGTGATAGGTTTTTATTTGTTTTTTAATTTTTATCTGATCTGTTTTAATGGGTAAGCCTATAACATGGGATGTGGAGTTTTATTTTTTTTTTTGTTTTACATTTTCTTTTTCTTTATTGCACCCATAAAACACTGCAATACTATGTTATTTGGGAACAGAGCATTGAGTGTACATTCCTCATTTATAGAAATCAGTATGTAAATATTGCCGAGGGGTCGCGGCAGTTTTCCAAACACTTGGTTTATTCATGCTTCTGTTTCCCAGCTGTGCTTGGGTTGGGTCATGTATTTATACTCCTTTCATTTGCAGTTAAATTCATTATTGTTTATAGTCACACATTCATGGAAGGTGCAGTGACAGGAAACCAGGGTAAGGGTTGTGTCTTCATATGTTGTTTTAAGGTAAATGAATAATAGCATCAGGCACACCAGCATCACAGATAATGAACACAGGTATATAATATTCACTTAAAAACTTGTTTGTGACTATATATATATATATAAAAACAAAAATGAACGGCAATCAAAAATAGTGGAATAATTCAAGTGGTGTTTATTCCCAAGCTGCTACGGTTCAGCTTCATCCGAAACCTTTCTGTGCTTGAGAAAGGCTTCAGATGAAGCTGAAACGTAGCAGCTTGGGAATAAACACCACTTGAATTATTCCACTATTTTGGATTGCCGTTCATTTTTGTTTTTCTATGTGTGGAAGGACGTGGCTGTCCTGTGGTAGCGTGCACCCATCTTTTATTTTTGTATTTTTTTGCGGTGCCGTTAAAGAAACTTTTTCTCTTTATATACAGGCAGTTCCCGGGTTATGTACAAGATAGGGTCTGGAGGTTTGTTCTTAAGTTGAATTTGTATTTAAGTCGAAACTGTATATTTTATAATTGTAGATCTAGACAAAAAAAAATTTGGCCCCAGTGACAATTGGAGTTTAAACATTTTTTGCTGTAATGGGACCAAGGATTATCAATAAAGCTTCATTACAGACACCTCACAGCTGATCATTGCAGTCTGGGACTGTAGTAAAGCATTCAGAAACTTCAACAGAGGTCAGAGGGGTCTGTCTGTAACTATGGGTTGTCTGTAAGTCGGGTGTCCTTAAGTAGGGGACCACCTGTATATATATATGAGTTTTAGCAAAAAAGAGGTGATTTAAATTTTTATATATTTTGAAAACTGCATTTTCGTTGGGTTTCCCGACTTTTTCCGTTTTGCGCCACATTTAACAGTTTTATTTGGTGCACACGAACGGATTTTGCCGCAATCGCGCCGACTTTCAAGCAACACAAATCGGGGGGTGTACCATCAGAGGATCTGACGGATTCAGACTAAGCGCGGAATTTAACATTTAAATTTGTGTCGCAAGCCAAGCACTTGCATGCATCAAGAAGAAAAAGGTGAACTGAGCCAGGAGTAGACCCCTCTCTTGATGTTTTGACAAAGATGATCAGGGAAGAGGAAATCAGCCTAGCAAATGAAGGGTTTGCCCTCAAAAAATCCTCTGGTCCGGATGGCTTTATAAGACCTTAAAAGGACATCCACCACCAGGATCAAGGATTGTAAGCAAACTGACATACTGATGTGTAACCCCTCTGGCAGGATCTGTTCTACTTTTAGCTTTTTTATGCCCTTTTTTTTTTTACAAAAAAAGGCTTCTAAAATTATGCAAATGAGCCTGAGGGGCTCCAGAGTGTGTAGGTGTTGCTTGACATAACTTTTAAAGCATAAGAAGCTTACATAAGCGCAAATTCCGCCAGAGGGGACACACACCTGTATGTCAGTGTGGTTGATTTACAGTCCTATATCCTGGTCATAGATGTCCTTTAAGAATGCTTCGGTTCCCCACTTGACTGAGATATTCAATGAGTGTCTTTCCTCAGGCTCTTTGCCGAAGTCAATAAGGAGGTCTGCCCTGATCATCTTGTCAAAGGGTAAGGACCAATCTCGTATTGAGAACTGGCGGCCCATAGCCCTTCTCAATACGGACAGTAAGGTGTTGGCAAAGGAGCCTTTTAATCGGCTGGTACAGTTTGCACCACGGCTCCTTCCAGGGCCCAGTGTTACTCTGTTCCAAGCTGCAGTACATTTAGTGCTGTACTCTGTGTCCGGGAGGCAGTGGAGCAGGGCAGGGCTGGTCTCTGGAACGGGTACTTGCTATTCTTGGATCAGAAAAAATCTTTTGATTGGGTTAACCATGAGAACCTCTGGTCTGTCCTTCTGAGGTATGGCCTGCCGGGTGGGTTTGTTGATTGGCTAAAAGTTTTGTATCTAGTTTTGTATCTAGTTTTGTATCAGAGAGTTTCCCACTTGTGAAATAGGATGAACCTAATCAAAAGGGGGGAGGGTTGTGAACGGTCAACCCTGTGGTATTCCTAGTAAATAGTATAGCATCCAAGAACAAATCCAGCAATTTCACGGGAGATGCAGATAAAATCAATGATTCTTTATTTCCAAGCTTTAAAATCCATAATACAGCAAAGTAAAAACAGCACACATCAGACCTACGCGTTTCGTCATACTGACTTAGTCATGGTCTAGTGTCGCTCCATGGAAGGCTTACACGGTGGTCCGTGCACCGGGAGGATTGCTGACTTGAAGTATACATCGAGGGTGAGCTGGCGTTTTTTCAATTTTTTGTTTGCTTTTCTAAAGATCAATGTTGCAAACCTCTGGAAAGAGAGGGCTCCTCCGTGGGTATACTCCTGTATGGAACGGTTTCGACCTTTCTTTCAGAAATCGGAGACAGGAGGGGATGTGAAGGATCTCCGCACACCGCATGGGCATCTTCCGGCTTATGCTACCCCGATTCTGAAGATGATTCGCTGGTGGGGTCTGAGAATGTGGAAGATCAGGACCATGTCGTAGAAAGTCCTTGCCAAGGTCCTGTTTACCGTTTCCAGAAGCCTCAGGCCGTCGGGATTTTGAATTCCATCAGGATCCCCTTGAAGTTTTGGTACTTGGCTTGGTGCTGCTTCCATAGAAAGTTATGTGTGAGGGACAATCTGAAGTGTAGGAGCTCTGAAGAAAGGGGTTGTCCCTGGGAGGAGTGCGGTGACCTGCTGGAGAGCATGGACCACTTCCTGTTTCAGTGCCCCTTTAACACAGAGGTGTACAACCGGGTGGGCGCTTTCATCCATTGGCAAGGGTTGGCCGGTCTCTCCTATGTGGAGTGGGCCTATGGGGCATTCAGAGGCCTGGGTGGCCGGGACCGCTGCACGTTATTCCTAGTTAGTCTAGTGGTCAAGTACCACACGTGGAACGCACGGTGCTTAGTATCGACGCAGCATAAAATGCTCCCGGTGGATGAGGTGGTTAGGAACATTCTGGGTGACCTGGTGAAGGTGCGCTCTTTGGAGTATGAGAGACTAGGCACGGGAAGGGCCTCGCTCCTTTGGAGGGGGTTCTCCTTAAGTGTCCCTTAGTCTGTCATCTCCCCTCCTGGTGTTGGGCTGATGCTGCACAGTAGATTTTTGTTTCGTTTTCTGAGTATATAGGGGATATATGGCTTGTAGGTGCCGAACCTGGACTTTATGTGGTGTCTTGAATATGTATTGTACCCAATGTAAAGTGTATATGTATATAGTGTATAGTTGTAGTTTATATGTGTATATACTTTAAGTTGGTCTTGGAGTTTAGGTATTAGGTTGGGAGGGGGATGGAAGGATTTGGAAACTATGATCCTGGGCACTGATCTGGACTACTGAACGCGAACTCGGATGTAAGACCAGTGTCTGGGTGGGAGGGTGATGGGCGTTGGGAGTTCAAGATAGTTTTTAGTGTTTACAGGCGGTCCCCTACTTAAGAACACTCGACTTACATGCGACCCATAGTTACAAACGGACCTCTTGATATTGGTAATTTATTGTACTTTAGTCCTAGGCTACACTTAATCAGCTATAACAGTTATCACAGGCGTCTGTAATGAAGCTTCAGTGTTAATCCTGATTCTTATGACAACCCAACATTTTTAAAATCCAATTGTCACAGAGACCAAAATAGTTCTGGCTGGGATTACAATGATAAAATATACAGTTCCGACTTACATACAAACTCAACTTAAGAACAAACCTACAGACCCTATCTTGTATGTAACCCGGGGACTGCCTGTATTTTATTTTTGCTGCTAGTTATAAACAAAAAACAACTACCGTATTTTCCGGACTATAAGGCGCACTTAAAAGCCTTGGATTTCCTTGGAAATCCAAAGTGCGCCTTATAGTCCGGTGCGCCCTATATGAGGGCAGCGGACTCTACTTACATAGGTCCCCGCTACCGGAGACAGCAGATCTCCAGCGGGAACTGCAGACCACGCGGCACGAACAGCTTCTGCCGCGTGGCCTGCAGTTCCCGCTGGAGATCTGCTGTCTCCGGTAGCGGGGACCTATGTAAGTATTCCATTCTCCACCTCCCCCTCACCTTCCTTGCTCACCTTCCCCGCGTTCCGCGTCTCTTCTCGGCGTCGCGTCCCGTCTCCGCTCCGCCCCCGGACCTCCGCCACGCCCCCGACCCTGCGCCTTATAGTCCGATGCGCCTTATATATGGAATTATTACATATATAAGGCGCATCGGACTGTTGCGCCTTATATTCCGGTGCGCCTAATGGCCCGGAAAATACGGTACTGGTGGTGGGATTATGTGCAGGTTTGTGGTATGGTGTGTGTGTGGCTGCGCCAGAATAGTTTCTTTCAGTTTATATTATTGTTATATATTACCAGAAGTTATGGCTTATTTTATGTATGTTGTAATGTTTTTCCCTTTTATATAAAATATAAAAGGATCTACAGGATGTATCTCAGGATCAGTACAGGATAAGTAATGTCATGTATCTACACAGTGGGGCTTATTTACTAAGGGTCACGGATCGCACTTTTGATGTACTTTGCACCGTTCTCTGGATTTGTGCGTCTTTGACAGGTATTTAACAGGTGTCTGCACTGGGATTGTGTTACATGCGATCGGTTTTTGGCGCAGCTGCGCGGGATTTAACTTTCAAATTCTATCGCAAGATCAAGCACTTCCATGCACCAGGAAGAAGAAGGTGAACTCTGTCGGACCTGAGCGGAGAAGCGTCACGTGCAGGATATCGGGTGCACGATGTTAGTGAATCGCGGCAGATGTGCATTAACGTCGGACAATTCACTTTCGTGAACTTCGCAGAACCAGATAAGTAAATGAGCCCCAGTGACTCCACCAGCAGCAGAATAGTGAGTGCAGCTCTGGAGTCGAAACTCTGGTTAAGATGAATAATCTAAAATATGTACAAAGCTAGTAAACTTTCATGTTCTTTGTGCTGTATTATGATTATAATTTTATGATAAAAGATTTTTCTTCTAGAAGTTTTCTACTTTTGCTGAAAATAATCTTATAAATATTACGTCTACACCCAGGCAGCGATGACTTATGTAGGAAAAATAGCTTTCCATTGTAGGACTGCAGAGTTACATCCCCCTGCCTCTACAGATGCCGCTGTCAGTTTTCTGTGACCCTGCTGTGTCGCTGGTGTCACCCGCTTTATCCTGGTACAAAAGAAAGCCGTGCCCCGAGTTAGGTAGCAGTTCTGTCGCCTGTCATCTAATAAAGCTTTTGCTTGTTAAAAAAAAAAAAAAACTTCTAGAAAGAGCTGGTAAAAGCTGCAGGCAGCAGAGAGACGTACATGGGAGGCTGGGAGCTGATCTTTCTATATATGAGCAGGAGGGGATGGACTGGTGAGCACTCGGTGGGGGACACGCTTTTTGCATCCCACTAAGAACGAGTAGCTCTGACCATTCCAGTCCTGTTGTCATTGGGGCTATGGGGAAAGATTACTATTCAATTTTGGGCATTGAGAAGGGGGCTTCAGAGGAGGATATCAAAAAAGCGTACAGAAAGCAAGCTCTGAAGTGGCACCCTGACAAGAACAAGTCAGCCCATGCAGAAGAGAAGTTCAAGGAGGTAGCAGAAGCCTATGAGGTGCTGAGTGACCCCAAGAAGAGGGAGATCTATGATCAATACGGGGAGGAGGGTATGTATTAACTTTACGTCTCACCAACCGGCACCTGGGGGGTTAATGCCTGTATCTCATAAGCTTCCCCGATCAGGACCAAACATAAGGCAGAAAAATAACATAAGCAGGATATGTTTACCGTTGAACGTCGCACAGAGATCCGTCAAGAATTTTGTGCGACTTCGAAGCAATGTCAGATGGAAGTGTCCTCGGCTAAGACGGGACATTTTTGCAGCTATGTTTAAAAATGACATTGACTGGTGGAGTTTTTAGCTCTTTGCGATCTGACGATTGGGCGTCAGTAGCATAGGGGGTGAGACTGGTTATAATCACTTGCATAGTTCCATTAAGCCAGACCCCCATCCTGTAGGATTTATCAAAGCAGCTGCTGCGATCATTCAGAAACTCCTGACAACTTTGATCACGTAGTATCTTTTCTGTCTGAACAGCTCACTGTATGTGCCGTAGACAAATTCATTACAAAACTACATAGAACATAGAATGTCGCACACAGAATCCATAGATAATATATAGCTACATAGTAACTAAATTCCATTTTATGTCAGGTAACTTGAGAGTCAAAAATCACACATGATACATGATACTCATAGACCCAGGCAGAGTGACTGTGGTTATCTTCTTATATTTGTTATCCATGGCCTCCTTCCTTCCACTACAATCGACTTTTACAATTATGCTAATTATCCCGAACCAGGGCTCGGGTGGGTGTTATCAGAGCCCCTTCATACGGTAGCATCACCAGCTGTTACACTGTGCAGGAGCACTCAGCCCCCTCTGTCTTTCTTCTGTAATCTCACACGAGACGGGGGAAGTTCTCCTGCACAGTATAACAGCCTGTGAAGCTAGAGCATGAAGGAGCGCTGATAACGGTAACCCTCTAAGTCCTTCTGACTCATTAGCATAATTTTACATGATGATTTTAAAAGGAAGGGAGCCATGGATATTAAATTCAAATATAAAATACCTGGATCTTTATTATGATGCATTTTGATGGTAGATTAGGATTAAGTCATTGTGACATATGTCAGCCATACATGGGAAACATTCTGTATATTTTGGATGCTACTTTATGCCTGTAAACCTGTCATGTCATTGATTTCTGCTGCCATGTAACATGTTTGGTTCTGTTGATACAGTATTTGAGCCCTTTTATCGGAGGCATAGACACACGGACTGCCATTGCAGAACATTGTATAATGTACAGTATATCATTTTGGGGTGTTGCTTTCTATAGTAAGGTGCAGTCCTAAATAGTTGAAAAAAATGGACACCAATGCAACTAGTCTTTTGGCCTCCTAAAGAGGTGAATGGAGACATATGGCTATGCATATACACATATATATGTAAATGTATAGTTTAGACTGAGCCTTAGTGCTTATACACAGGAGCCTTGTTTTTGAGCCGTGTTTTAGCCGCAGTTACAATGGAAAGCACGTGGTCCCATGTATTTCTATGCACTCATGTACATGGCTATGGCTTCCACGTTCCTGTGTATAAGCCTGCAAAACTTAGAGCAGGTCCTATTCCTGCAGACGTTTGCGGCTTCGGCAGTCTACTGTCATTGGAGTGTGAGCGGATCACCCAAGCCGGACTACGGGACCTTTGTTTGTGCCCCAAGAGCAGCCAATAGTTGTGGAATTGAAGCCTGGCCAATAGTACCTGCACCCTTTAAAGGACATTAGCCAGGTTACTTGAAGAACTTTTATTCCACATTAGAGAGATTATCCAGCCACAAACATGAAAAGTCAAGTTTTAACTTGATGATGATAACTTGCCGATAACTTGGAACGTCAGCGCACATTTCCCAACCTACTGCTCCGTTCATTCGGGTTACAACTGACCCCCATTCTCTTGATCCATGGGTATCCCACCACTAGGATCTCAATCAATCAGCAAGTTATCCTTGATTTTTCACTTTAGTGGGCTGGACATCCCCTTTAAGTATTTATCGAATAAGGCAATTTAAGTCTGCATGTTTACTGATCTCTATGGAGCTGACGGAGATTTCCGAGCGCGGCGCTCACCGATCTCCGTTTAAGGGTCAAATATTATTTTTAAGAAGTGTATTAAAAAAAAATAGTCAACCACTCGAGAAGAGCGTCCTTATGTCACTATTACAGAATTTACTGTCCAGACTAAATTGATGTGATCCCATCATTCCTATATAATACATACATGAACTGCACGGATCTGGATCATAGCGCAGAAAAGAATGTTACATGATGTCATGAAATTCCAGAAGTGATCCTTAATTGCAAACAGCAAATCGGAGCCAAGAGAACGCATCGGAGAAACATCCAAAATAAGCCTGAAGGAGGCACAGTCACTGATTTCTGCCAAGGGGCCCTGCTATAACAGCTTGCAGATTTTCAGTGTTTCTCTATGTACATCTAACAGCTCCCATTAGATCCATAACTCTGGATGGTTCATTCTTGGAGAATCTCCTTAAAGCCAGGTATCATGTGTAGCAGGGGTTATACTGTATGTAGTTGTGGAGGGATTAGGGTAGGTGAAGTTCCAAGGCAAAACAGTTGATGCCCCCCCCCCTGCCCTTTAAACCCAGTTCTGACTAACTGTGGACTTCAAGGGCTATTGGTATCTGTACTACCATCCCTTTTATCCTCTGAATTTCTGGGGGGTCCTAGAGATTTGACTACCTACAGTCATGGCATACAGGGCTACCACTAAGAATTTTGGGACCCCTGATTGGAGAATTTTTGTGGCTTCACCCCCACCAGCGTCCATTCCCGCATTGATACATAACATTGTATACGCAATTTTTTTTTTTTTACAGGACCCTACTCTACTGAATGTGCCCACTCAGTATATAGATAGCCCCTACATATGATCTCTCAGTATATAGATACCCCTGCACGTTCCCCCTCAGTATATTGATAGCCCCACCACGTGCCCCCTCAGTATATAGATAGCCCCTGCATGTGCCCTCTCAGTATATAGATAGCCCCAGCACGTTTCCCCTCAGTATATTGATAGCCCTACCACGTGCCCCCTCAGTATATAGATAGCCCCTGCATGTGCCCTCTCAGTATATAGATAGCCCCATCACGTTCCCCTTCAGTATATTGATAGCCCTACCACGTGCCCCCTCAGTATATAGTTAGCCCCTGCATGTGCCCTCTCAGTATATAGATAGCCCCAGCACGTTTCCCCTCAGTATATTGATAGCCCTACCACGTGCCCCTCAGTATATAGATAGCCCCTGCATGTGCCCTCTCAGTATATAGATAGCCCCATCACGTTCCCCTTCAGTATATTGATAGCCCTACCACGTGCCCCCTCAGTATATAGTTAGCCCCTGCATGTGCCCTCTCAGTATATAGATAGCCCCAGCACGTTCCCCCTCAGTATATTGATAGTCCCACCACGTGCCCCCTCAGTATATAGATAGCCTCTGCATGTGCCCTCTCAGTATATAGATAGCCCCAGAACGTGCCCTCTCAGTATATAGATAGCCCCAGCACGTGCCCGCTCAGTATATAGATAGACCCAGAAAGTGCCCGCTCAGTATATAAATAGCCCAGAACGTGCCCGCTCACTATATAGATAGCCCCAGAACGTGCCCGCTCACTATATAGATAGCCCCAGAACGTGCCCGCTCACTATATAGATAGCCCCAGAACGTGCCCGCTCACTATATAGATAGCCCCAGAACGTGACCGCTCACTATATAGATAGCCCCAGCACGTGCCCGCTCACTATATAGATAGCCCCAGAACGTGACCGCTCACTATATAGATAGCCCCAGAACGTGACCGCTCACTATATAGATAGCCCCAGAACGTGACCGCTCACTATATAGATAGCCCCAGAACGTGACCGCTCACTATATAGATAGCCCCAGAACGTGACCGCTCACTATATAGATAGCCCCAGAACGTGACCGCTCACTATATAGATAGCCCCAGAACGTGACCGCTCACTATATAGATAGCCCCAGAACGTGACCGCTCACTATATAGATAGCCCCAGAACGTGACCGCTCACTATATAGATAGCCCCAGAACGTGACCGCTCACTATATAGATAGCCCCAGAACGTGAACGCTCACTATATAGATAGCCCCAGAACGTGACCGCTCACTATATAGATAGCCCCAGAACGTGACCGCTCACTATATAGATAGCCCCAGAACGTGACCGCTCACTATATAGATAGCCCCAGAACGTGACCGCTCACTATATAGATAGCCCCAGCACGTGCCCGCTCACTATATAGATAGCCCCAGCACGTGCCCGCTCACTATATAGATAGCCCCAGCACGTGCCCGCTCACTATATAGATAGCCCCAGCACGTGCCCGCTCACTATATAGATAGCCCCAGCACGTGCCCGCTCACTATATAGATAGCCCCAGCACGTGCCCGCTCACTATATAGATAGCCCCAGAACGTGACCGCTCACTATATAGATAGCCCCAGAACGTGACCGCTCACTATATAGATAGCCCCAGAACGTGACCGCTCACTATATAGATAGCCCCAGAACGTGACCGCTCACTATATAGATAGCCCCAGAACGTGACCGCTCACTATATAGATAGCCCCAGAACGTGACCGCTCACTATATAGATAGCCCCAGCACGTGCCCGCTCACTATATAGATAGCCCCAGAACGTGCCCGCTCACTATATAGATAGCCCCAGAACGTGCCCGCTCACTATATAGATAGCCCCAGCACGTTCCCCCTCAGTATATTGATAGCCCCACCACGTGCCCCCTCAGTATATTGATAGCCCCACCACGTGCCCCCTCAGTATATTGATAGCCCCACCACGTGCCCGCTCACTATATAGATAGCCCCACCACGTGCCCGCTCACTATATAGATAGCCCCTGCATGTGCCCTCTCAGTATATAGATAGCCCCAGCACGTTCCCCCTCAGTATATTGATAGCCCCAGCACGTGCCCGCTCACTATATAGATAGCCCCAGCACGTGCCCGCTCACTATATAGATAGCCCCAGCACGTGCCCGCTCACTATATAGATAGCCCCAGCACGTGCCCGCTCACTATATAGATAGCCCCAGCACGTGCCGGAGCACTCAGCCCCCTCTGTCTTTCTTCTGTAATCTCACACAATGAGACGGGGGAAGTTCTCCTGCACAGTATAACAGCCTGTGAAGCTAGAGCATGAAGGAGCGCTGATAACGGTAACCCTCTAAATCCTTCTGACTCATTAGCATAATTTTACATGATGATTTTAAAAGGAAGGGAGCCATGGATATTAAATTCAAATATAAAATACCTGGATCTTTATTATGATGCATTTTGATGGTAGATTAGGATTAAGTCATTGTGACATATGTCAGCCATACATGGGAAACATTCTGTATATTTTGGATGCTACTTTATGCCTGTAAACCTGTCATGTCATTGATTTCTGCTGCCATGTAACATGTTTGGTTCTGTTGATACAGTATTTGAGCCCTTTTATCGGAGGCATAGACACACGGACTGCCATTGCAGAACATTGTATAATGTACAGTATATCATTTTGGGGTGTTGCTTTCTATAGTAAGGTGCAGTCCTAAATAGTTGAAAAAAATGGACACCAATGCAACTAGTCTTTTGGCCTCCTAAAGAGGTGAATGGAGACATATGGCTATGCATATACACATATATATGTAAATGTATAGTTTAGACTGAGCCTTAGTGCTTATACACAGGAGCCTTGTTTTTGAGCCGTGTGTTAGCCGCAGTTACAATGGAAAGCACGTGGTCCCATGTATTTCTATGCACTCATGTACATGGCTATGGCTTCCACATTCCTGTGTATAAGCCTGCAAAACTTAGAGCAGGTCCTATTCCTGCAGACGTTTGCGGCTTCGGCAGTCTACTGTCATTGGAGTGTGAGCGGATCACCCAAGCCGGACTACGGGACCTTTGTTTGTGCCCCAAGAGCAGCCAATAGTTGTGGAATTGAAGCCTGACCAATAGTACCTGCACCCATTAAAGGACATTAGCCAGGTTACTTGAAGAACTTTTACTCCACTTTAGAGAGATTATCCAGCCACAAACATGAAAAGTCAAGTTTTAACTTGATGATGATAACTTGCCGATAACTTGGAATGTCAGCGCACATTTCCCAACCTACTGCTCCGTTCATTCGGGTTACAACGTGCCAGCTCACTATATAGATAGCCCCAGCGCGTGCCCGCTCACTATATAGATAGCCCCAGCACGTGCCCACTCACTATATAGATAGCCCCAGCACGTGCCCACTCACTATATAGATAGCCCCAGCACGTGCCCGCTCACTATATAGATAGCCCCAGCACGTGCCCGCTCACTATATAGATAGCCCCAGCACGTGCCCGCTCACTATATAGATAGCCCCAGCACGTGCCCGCTCACTATATAGATAGCCCCAGCACGTGCCCGCTCACTGTATAGATAGCCCCAGCACTTACCCACTCTCCCGGATCACCTTATAGGTATCGTATTAACATCAGTAGCTCAAAGTGGACAACCCAAAAATGAAAAAGATGTTTTCCCGCCCTCTATAGAGAACCTCTATTCTAGTACCCAAAAATTATTAAGCTCTTAAGCTATTGATAAGCAACAAACAGAATCTTGCGTTTTTATATCCATGGAAACGTTCATTGACGCAAATTTTGTAACTAATCTGCCTTCATTAGGATCAGCGATCTCCTTGACAACTACCTTTGCTGGCAGTTCACTCATAAGAGGCGCCTGTTTTTGTGTATTTATCACACCTACAGTATGTAGTCAAGGTTTTTGGCATCCGTGAAGAGTATTTACCTCAAAAAAATGATAAAGGAAAGGAGAAACACATGTCATTGGGGAAGATTTACCAAATCTATTGCAAAAGAGCATTCAAGTAGTTGCTTATGGACTCCACGCTTAGGGTGATGCCACACATGGCGTTTTTGGTAAATTTTTAAGCATGCGTTTTCGGGGGTTCGTTTTAAAATGCATCTGTTTTTGAGAGTTTTTTTCCATTTTCCCCATTTATCTTAATAGATAAACAGGTTGTAAGCAGTCAAACGCATGGTAAACGGTCCAAAATGGTCAAAAACTGATGCATTTTCAAAAATGGATGCGTTTCTGAAAATGCATGCGTTTTTAAACGAACCTAAAACGCATGCTTAAAAACGGACCAAAAATGCCATGTATGGTATCACCCTTCTTCCATTTTTCAATCATCTCTAAGAAACGTAAGTTGGAATCTGATTGGCTGCTACAGGCAACATCTTCACATATCCCTCTCAATACTTTCAGTGTGTTTACATGTCAAAGTTTTTGATACATTTTGAAAAAAATATGGAGAAAAAAATTGGGGCAGATTTACTTACCCGGTCCCGTCGTGATCCCGCGGCACGCTGTCTGACGAGGATTTGGGTCTTCTGGCGATTCATGAAGCTCGTGCGTCCAACTTCCTGCAGGTGTCATTGCTGCACCGAGGTCCGCCGGAGTTCACCTTCTTCTTCCTGGTGCATGTGAGTGCTTGATTTTGCGACACACTTCGTTTTTTAAACTCCGCCTTTTTTTCGAATCCGTCGGGTTGTCGGACGGCCACGACCCCCAATTTCTGACGCATGAAAGCCGGCGCAATTGCGCCACAATCCGTTCGTGTGCGCCAAAAACCCGGGCAAGTCGGCGCAAATTGGAAATATTCGGAAAAACCACAACGGATTTGCGTCTGCGGACCCTTTGTAAATGTGCCCCATTGTGTGTGTGTATATATATATATATGTGTGTATATAGATTTTACATATAAACTATGAAGAAAGACATTGGCCCACATTTATTAAAAACCCTACACCAGTTTTTTTTCCTGACTTTGCACGTTATTTTCAGTGCAAACACATATGTGTCACGGCTGCGCTACACCCGATGCGTGACAGAATTCTGGTGCACAGTTGGACCGTGTGGCACATTTATCATGGCGTATCCTACAGAATTGTGTTGTGCGCTCTGTGTTGAAGGTGCACTAAAAACCACAATGGGGCACATCTACTTACACGGTCACCGGAGTTCACTGATTGTCCGACGATCATGCACTGTGCCGCGATTCACTAAGATCGTGCACACGATATCCTGAATGTCCCTCACTTCCCCGCTCAGGTCCGACAAAGTTCACCATCTTTTTAGTGGTGCATGTAAGTGCTTGGGATTGCGGCTCAATTTAAAAGTTAAATCCCGCGTTCAGTCCGAATCAGTCGGATCGCGCAGCGGCACGTCCCCTAATTTGTGCCGCATGGAAGCCACAAAAGGGTCACGTGTGCCACATTCCCGGTGCACACACTTATTAAATACCAGTGCAAACCGTTTTAGCCATGAGGAACGTGCACTTTCCGATAAAAGTGCACAGCGTGACCCTTAGTAAATGAGCCCCAATGAATCTGGCGCACCCTGCACACTTTACAGGCAAACTGGACTGAGTGCAGACTGCACTGTTTTCGATAGATTTGGGCCTTTGGGTGTCACTTCCGTGACTAACAATGGCTGCTGATAAAGGGTTACAAGTCCTCCCCATTTCACCTAAATTAGCTGCCAGTGGGGCACTGTACCTTAATTACAGTTGTTTTTCTGATATGTAAATTAGCTTTTCTGACTCATTATGCAGGTTTTATAATTATCAAACACTTCAATTTCCACTTACTGTATTATCTGCTAATAAATGGGAAACCTTTTATTAATCAGTGAAAATGAATCAGTGCAGAAAGACTCTCCACAGGGAATGTGGTAAATCTTAGCATGTTTGAAACCCAGAGCTTTGAGCAGGTCTTAGTCATTGAGATAACTCCCAAATAAGGACTTGCTTCATAAAATCACAATCTTGTGTCCTATCTGCAGGCAGTATGTTATGGAGCAGGAGGAGTTAAGCAGATTGTACATAGTGTCCTATCTGCAGGCAACATGGTATATAGCAGAAGGAGCTTAGCAGATTGTACATAGTGTCCTATCTGCAGGCAGCATGTTATAGAGCTGGAGGAGCTGAGCAGATTGTACATAGTGTCCTATCTGCAGGCAACATGGTATATAGCAGAAGGAGCTTAGCAGATTGTACATAGTGTCCTATCTGCAGGCAGCATGTTATAGAGCTGGAGGAGCTGAGCAGATTGTACATAGTGTCCTATCTGCAGGCAACATGGTATATAGCAGAAGGAGCTTAGCAGATTGTACATAGTGTCCTATCTGCAGGCAGCATGTTATGGAGCAGGAGGAGATGAGCAGATTGTACATAGTGTCCTATCTGCAGGAAGCCTGTTAAAGTATATAATATAATTTTGTGGAAATATGAGTCCATAGACTCATACCGGGAAGGTTGTTAATCACTCAGTTGGGCTGCCCACGGGACTCCTAAGTCCAGAAATATTTTTAAGTATATAATGTGCAGTACTATGACATGGTATATTCATTGGGTGGATGGGGTGGTGGGGCAAAATAGATTTTGCATGGGGGGACCTAACACTTACAGTTACATAATGCATCTTCCAGAGCAGCAGGTGGTGTGTGCATAGGAGGGAGAGGCTGATGTATTGGTTTCTCCCTGGGGCAACCCCTAAAGGATGAGTCCTTGGGTAATGGATGGGGAAGCACATGTTGGTAGACAGTCGTATCCAGGGATCAGACGGAAGCAAGGATGTGCAAATCAACTTACAGTTCTTTGATGAACAGCAGGCAACGGCCAAACGCAATTAAACAGCAGATTCGTGGTTGCTGGAAAGGTTGTGGAGAGTTGGTCTGCAGGAAAGGTGCACACAGCCTGATAATTGATGCAGGCTGGGTTGGTTCAGGTAAATCTGAGTCCAAGTAGTGGAAGCTGCAGTTCTGGGCTTGAGTCTCCAGACTCGCCCTGTGTGCCAGGCTGTAGGCCTGAGGCACTAGAAGTTTCTGGGATTGATGGCTGTGGCAGCACTGAAGGTGTGCTGCACACTCTCCTTGGGATAAGACCATGTGCTCTCCAGCAGGGGTTTTTATGCTCCCCCTGATCAGGTGGTAACACCTCACCAATCACCTTCCAGATTTCATAACAGACACATCATTGGATGATTACATACACCAGGCAATATCTATAGCTGCAATTACACAATACCCAGGTTCTAGAACCTTCCTAGAGGGTTCGCGACTCCCCCTAACAGCTCCTGAGGGGTGTTGCACATACTTAAAGAGCACCTGTCACCCAAAATTTCGGCACTAGGAGCTGCTCACTGCTTGAACAAACGCCACAGTGTTAGAAGGATAGCGTTACCGGAAACCTCCGGGGGTGTACAATGTAATCATCAGACCACTTGCAAAGCGGTCCGATGTATTCATGAGGGGGTGGTCCGAGGCGCTGCCTCTTCCCCGGACCACCCTGCTCGCTCCATAGGCTGGCGGTGAGTGCTGCGTGTCATGCATCAGTCACCGCCCCTAGCCACGTCCAACCCCGCCCCCTCATGAATATGTCGGACAGCTTTGCGAGCTGTCCGATGATTACATTGTACCCCGCCGCAGTGTTAGAGGTTTCCGGTAACACTATCACTCTAACACTGCGGCGTTTGTTCAAGCACTAGGAGCTGCTTACTTTAGTAAGCAGCTCCTAGTGCCGAAATTTTGGGTGACGGGTCCTCTTTAAAGTCAAATGTAAATATAATTATCTTGATAGAAAGAAGATTGCCCCGCATTTGAGTTCCAAGTACTTTCTTATCAAATACGATTAGGGGTGGTTCCCTAACTTGAGCTATATACTACCAGGAGTGACGTGTATCCAACCATCACTACAAGTATATATATATGTATATATGGTGATTTAAATGGGTGATTTATGGCTGTTGTGTGTATGTTGTTGTATATAACCCTCGGTAACTCGCTGTAGGCTCCTGGAATGTGGTCTCTCCGTCAGCGCCACCCACTCAGTGTTTATTCTAGGAAATGCCAGGGCCAGAGCCACATGTTTCATTTTGTCTCCAGTTTCTTTGGCATTGTCAATAAGCTGTATTTACATGGTCCGCAGCCTTAAAAGTCACGTAAAAAGTTGGAATTTGCTTCCATTCTGGACACCTCCCAATTAATGACTGGTCCCTGCTGTCTTGTCATCCAGAGATCCAACAGCTGGAGAGAAAACCTTGAATATATTGTACCTTGTACTGCGATGGAGGCGTTTATTGTACTCTTTGCAGTTATGCTGTCTAGGTACAATTTATTTTCTTCGCTACTGTTGCTAAATATAACCGTGACAATGTTTCATCGCAGACTTCTCTTATTTGCACTTACATGGAGAACACTTTTCAAGGCCTTTAGCAACCAAGAAGAAAAAACTTTGCGTGGGAGAAAAGCAGATAAAAAGAGCACAAAATTACCATATCGCAGCAATTTGCGTACCACGCTTAGCTTTTTTCTTCTCCTGAACCAGCCCACGTACAAGTACTGTGTCAAATATGGCTGCCCTCGTCTTACCCAGAGAAGTTACATTAACTGTGTTTAGTGCAGGGGCGTGGATGTACACTGAGAAGTAAAAGAACTTTTAGGCACCATATCTTACCATTTACTACAGTTTTGAAAGTGAGACGGTCATCATTTTGTATAAAAAGCTCTAATGCAGGGGCAGAACTAGGAGATGCAGGGCCCCATAGCAGGCTTCTGTATGGGGCCCCCTTCACGCTTAAAAAATAAACCTATTTGTATACTCACACAGGCAAGCTATAATCACATATTTATACACATATGCATAGCTCCCAACCGTCCCGATTTTGACGGGACTTTCCCGTTTTTCTTACCTCTGCCCCACGTCACGGGCAGCTATGAGATTGTCACGGATTTTCCCCCCAGGTCCCGCTGTGTCCCGGCGCTGTGTCCGCATAGTAAATACTTTGAAAGCCTGAACTCACAGTACAGAATGGCTTCTACAGACATCGGGAGGGAATCCTTTTCAGAGAAGTGTCGGGCTTAGCGGAAAGCAGGGACCACGTCATCAGCTTCAGATCAGCATCTGTCCATATATGGTCACTGCATCTCCTAGGCTTCCCCAGAGCAGACATCGGGAGGGAATCCTTTTCAGAGAAGTGTCGGGCTTAGCGGGAGAGAGCAGGGACCACGTCATCAGCTTCAGATCAGCATCTGTCCATATATGGTCACTGCATCTCCTAGGCTTCCCCAGAGCAGACATCGGGCAGGGAATCCTTTTCAGAGAAGTGTCGGGCTTAGCGGAAAGCAGGGACCACGTCATCAGCTTCAGATCAGCATCTGTCCATATATGGTCACTGCATCTCCTAGGCTTCCCCAGAGCAGACATCGGGAGGGAATCCTTTTCAGAGAAGTGTCGGGCTTAGCGGGAGAGAGCAGGGACCACGTCATCAGCTTCAGATCAGCATCTGTCCATATATGGTCACTGCATCTCCTAGGCTTCCCCAGAGCAGACATCAGGCAGGGAATCCTTTTCAGAGAAGTGTCGGGCTTAGCGGAGAGCAGGGACCACGTCATCAGCTTCAGATCAGCATCTGTCCATATATGGTCACTGCATCTCCTAGGCTTCCCCAGAGCAGACATCGGGCAGGGAATCCTTTTCAGAGAAGTGTCGGCTTAGTGGAGAGAGCAGGGACCACGTCATCAGGTCAGATCACCATCTGTCCATATATGGTCACTGCATCTCCTAGGCTTCCCCAGAGCAGACATCAGGCAGGGAATCCTTTTCAGAGAAGTGTCGGGCTTAGCGGAGAGCAGGGACCACGTCATCAGCTTCAGATCAGTATCTGTCCATACATGGTCACTGCATCTCCTAGGCTTCCCCAGAGCAGACATCAGGCAGGGAATCCTTTTCAGAGAAGTGTCGGCTTAGTGGAGAGAGCAGGGACCACGTCATCAGGTCAGATCACCATCTGTCCATATATGGTCACTGCATCTCCTAGGCTTCCCCAGAGCAGACATCGGGCAGGGAATCCTTTTCAGAGAAGTGTCGGCTTAGCTGAGAGAGCAGGGACCACGTCATCAGGTGCAGATCAGCATCTGTCCATATATGGTCACTGCATCTCCTAGGCTTCCCCAGAGCAGACATCGGGCAGGGAATCCTTTTCAGAGAAGTGTCGGCTTAGCTGAGAGAGCAGGGACCACGTCATCAGGTGCAGATCAGCATCTGTCCATATATGGTCTCCAGGGCTTCCCCAGACACAAGCTATTTATTTAATTAAATTAAATAAAGTTTTGCCCAGGCTGAGATTCGAACCTGGGACCCTCTGCACCATAGACAGGAGCTTAACTAACTGAGCTATAAGCCCAGTGATACAGAGCTGAGGATTTCTGGTAACTAAGACATGTTATCTGCCATTTACACTGTGACACAGACTTACTGCACTAATATATAGAGAGGGATCTTCTCAGAGATTATTATTGTAATTATTGAGACTATTATTATTATTATTATTATTATAAATTTTATTATTTTTATTATTATGGAGATGATTATTAATAATAGTAAAAATAATAATAAACATCTCAATAATAATAATCTCCATAATAGTAATAATAGTCTCAATAATTACAATAATTTCTGAGAAGATCCCTCCCTATATACCAAGGCATTAAATCTGTGTCACAGTGTAACAGTAGTCATAGTTCTTAGTTACCAAAATTCTACACTTTGTTAATTGCTGAGATTATAGCTCAGTTGGTTGCCACCATTTTATCCCTCTTTCCCTTTCACAAATGTTGGGAGGTATGCATATGGAGCATACACAAATACAGTGCCATATACAAAGATACAGCATATATACATACATACACACACCATATACCATAGACACATACAGCTAATATAAATCAGATACAGAATATATACATCACATATATACACTAGAAAAAAATCCAAGCAGCACAAACATAGGTCCAAGATGGTGGGTGCAAGCTTATAAAGGCCGGGTTGTGGGTCCTCCAAAAATATCAAGACAAAAACAAAGGCTCTTATAGGGACGAAACGTCACATTTGATGGAATAAAAGGATCCACTGTTTCTATCACAGCCTGCTGGAGTGCTGTTTTTGTCTTGATACATCACATATATGTTATATACATATTATACTGTACAATGTGTAGTATAATGGGAAAGATTTACTTACCTGGTCCATTCGCGATCCAGCGGTGCGTTCTCTGCGGTGGATTTGGGTCTTCCGGCGATTCACTAAGGCAGTTCCTCCGACATCCACCAGGTGTCGCTTCTGCGCTGAAGTTCGCCGGAGTCCACGATCCATTTCTGGGTGAAGGTAAGCGCGTGTCCAGCGACACTTTTTTTAAAAAAAATGCGCCGGTTTTTACGAATCCCCCGATTTCTGTCGTGTGCATGCCGGCGCCAAAATCCCGGGGCAATTCAGGAAAAATCTGCGCAAATCGGAAATATTCGGGTAACACGTCGGGAAAACGTGAATCAGGCCCTTAGTAAATGACCCCCATTATGTATATAATGGTGCACATCCTCCACGTTTTAGTGTGCCAGATTGGATGCCGGGGCCCCCTGACACTGCAGGCCCCATCGCAGCTGCTATGGCTGCTAGCGCTGTAGTTATGCCCCTGGTTTTGTACATAAATTTTACCTGCAACTATTAACAAATGCTTAATAAACAGACTCTTCACATACAGCTGCATTGTTACTATTTTGCTCCTGGTGTTGGAACAATCTTTTTCTGGAGAACAATTACGAACTGCTCTCAGTCAGGAGCACAGCAGTCGACATCTCTATTTGAAATTGTTCATTCACTCTTGTCTTTCCTCCAGTTTTTGTCGTTTTTTTCCCCCCCTTTTGCTTTGCCACAATACAGATCCTTTGCGACACTTAAAATCTTGTCAGTGCAAAAGTACGACAGAAAATGGGCGCAGCCAGTTATGATCTTAGTTTTCTAATTTACATTGTCAGAATCCTGACAATTTGCTACTGGATCAAAACAAAAAATCTTGTGCACCTGTGTAATAAATGAATCAGGTACTTCTATATTCTCCATTGCTATGGTTACTATAATCATTCTTTCACGCTGATTCATACCTTCTGTTCCATACATATGTATTTCTGTAAGTCGGGCTGAGAACATGAATATTAAATGAAACTAGTGAGCTAGGGATCCATATCCAACATCAGAACCAGACTCAATACTTTTCTTTTAGGATTAAGTTATTTAATGTCTGATGGTGGTTTTGACTGCCACGTGGTCTGTATAACTATCTTGTCAACTCTATACAGATATAGTGGGGGACATTTATCATACATCGGTTTTGCGCCTGATATATCCGGCTCTGCTGGTGTACATATCTGCCAGTCCTGAACTGTTGCAGGCTATAGTGAGTGTGCAGGCACAGGGCTGGAATGCTCTACTCCGCTGCTGGCCGTGCCCCCTACACACCTCTCCATGCCTACTTGTTACGGAGGTGGCATAAGGGGAAAATAATCCCTATTCCTGGCAAATTGCAAGGAAAACTAGCATAGGATCGCTGATAACCCCCCCCCTCCCCCCCATATTGACTAGCACAGGAGTAAATCAAACCTTTGGGGTGGATAGAAACTTACTATTTAGATTTAGAGGTCTGTCGCTGACTAAAAACTCTTTCTCCCTTCTGTATCAACTATAAAATCTGATACCCTCATGATGTCTTTCTTCAAAATCGATTTAGGAGATATTTCAGAGTGAATGTAAGGAAAGGATATATATATATATATATATATATATATATATATATATATATACATATATATATATACACACCAAAGTTCCTTTACTTTTCCTGTTGCTTTTTGCAAACTTTGTTTTAAAAAGTATGTGACCATTTAGAGCAGTGGTGGCGAACCTATGGCACTGGTGCCAGAGGTGGCACTCGGAGCCCTTTCTGTGGGCACTCAGGCCATCACCAGAGAGGACTCCAGGCATCTTCCTGCAGTCCCAGACAGCCCAGGACTTGCTGTGCACAGTGCTACCTGGGATTACTGGAGGAGTGGGAAGGTGCGGACTGATCTGGATTATCATTGTAGCTCCTGCTCCGTCCCTGACAATTCTTGCCGTTTATGGGACCCTGAAGAGAAGCTACAATGATCATCCAAATTTCTCCTATTTTCTGCTGTATTGGTGTCCTCGCTGCTGGTATCAATGAAAGCTGTGACAGAGAAGGGATTATAAATCACTAATTACATTTCTGTGTTGGCACTTTGTGATAAATAAGTGGGACTTGGTTGTAGTTTGGGCACTCGGTCTCTAAAAGGTTCGCCATCGCTGATTTAGAGTATAAGGGCAGATTTCAGGCATTAATCAGAAGAATTTGGAATGGTTCCAGTATTGGGGCAGATTTCAGTCATGAATCAGGAGAATTTGGAATGGTTCCAGTATTAGGGAAGATTTCAGTCATGAATCAGGAGAATTTGGAATGGTTCCTCATAAATGAACAATGAAAGTTCCCACACTTGTTGGGTTAGTTATGGGCAAACTTGCTACTTTCTGCGGTAGTGGCCAACCATCAGATGGCAGATGAGGGATGGTTGCTTTCCGCAGTACATGATTTGGGAGGTGTCCAGAAATGACATTGTAGTAAACTTGTTGTTGAAAACTTACTATAATGTGTTTTATTATTAATTCTAGGACTTAAAGGAGGACCTGGTGCACAAAACGGACATGGAGGAAACTTCCACTATACCTTCCATGGAGATCCACACGCCACCTTTGCTGCATTTTTTGGTGGAGCAAACCCATTTGAAATCTTCTTTGGAAGAAGGATGCCTGGAGGTCGAGATGAAGAGGACATGGAGCTGGATGGCGATCCATTTAGCTCATTTTCTAATTTTGGCATGAATGGGTTTCCAAGAGAAAAGAACCAAGTTGGTCAGATCCGACGTAAGCAGGACCCGCCGATTATTCACGAACTGAGGGTATCTTTAGAAGAGATTTACCAAGGATGCACTAAAAGAATGAGAATCTCCAGGAAGAGGATGAATCCAGATGGAAAAACAGCACGGACTGAGGATAAGATCCTTACAATCGAGATAAAGAAAGGCTGGAAAGAAGGAACCAAAATCACATTCCCCAAGGAGGGAGATGAGGCACCGATGACCATTCCTGCCGATGTAGTTTTTGTTATTAAGGACAAGCCTCATGCACATTTTAAGAGAGATGGCTCAAACATTATATGTCCTATGCAAATCAGTTTGCGAGAGGTACAATCTATCTTTTCTTTCTTGTTATTATTTTAATTTTATTACAGGATGTTTAACCTCTGAAGGGGCTGGTGAACCCTCATAGACTTAGCATGGAACATCAGAGCGAATGCTCCATTGCGGCTCCATTCAAACTCCACTATACTTCACTTCTACCGTAGCTTGTTATTCCAGCTGGAAGAACAGGTCATCAGTATCCTGTGACACTTGGGATACTTATGATCAGCTGATTACTGCTGTCATTGGTTTAAAAGTCAACACAGAGAGTGGATCAGAAATGATATCTCAGTTCTCTGTGTAGTGGCTGGTCCGGGTAACTGCAGCTCCAGCTTCCATTCAAGAGATCTGTTTTTCTAGTTCCATCTTCTGTGTAGATTCTGGCACTAGAGAAATTACTCGGGAACTTACCATAGATAGATAGATCATCATTATTAGCATAAAACTGGAAAACCCCTTTAAAGGGAAGCTGTCACCAGGGACATCATTTTCACTAAAGACAGGTTACAGAAGCCCATGACACCTGCAGTGCAAAAATGCCTCTCTGCCTTTTCTAAGCATTTGCATTACAATATAATTGTGTGTTATAACGTACACTTGCGTCCTGGCAAAATCCTGGGGTAGTCACAGGGGCTGGGCTTTGGTTTGGATGCATTTCAAAAAACAACATGTGACTTGTCTAAACTGCAGTAATAAGCTTCTGCAACCTGACTTTAGTGAAAATGAGGTCCCTGGTGACAGGCTCCCTCTAACCCCTTAACGCTCTGCACCGTAGCTCTACGGCGCAGAGGTATAAGGGATGTATGAAGAGGGCTCACGGGCTGAGTCCTCTTCATACAAAGGTGGGGGTTTTTGCATAATGCATAAAACCCCCACCGCTAATAACCGCGGTCGGTGCTTGCACCGATCGCGGCTATTAACCCCCCCGTTGCCGCCGGCAAAGTCGCCGGCGGCATTTAAAAGACGGCCATCTTTTTTTCGATCGCCACGCCCCCGAACATCATCGGGGGGCGGCGATCGGTTGCCATGGTAGCCTCGTGTCTTCTTTTGACACGAGGCTATCTGGCAGCTGCAGATTCGTTACAATGAGCCAGTGGCTCATTGTAATGAATGTGCTGCAAAAATGCCATATATTGCAATACAGAAGTATTGCAGTATATGGTAGCAGCGATGTGACCATCTAGGGTTAATGTACCCTAGATGGTCTAAAAGATAGTGAAAAAAAAAAGAAAAAAAAAAGTTTAAAAAATAAAAAAAATTAATAAAATATTAAAAATTCAAATCACCCCCCTTTCCCTAGAACTGATATAAAACATAATAAACAGGAAAAATCACAAACATATTCCAAAATGCCCGATCTATCAAAATATAAAAACGGTTACGGCCGGCGGTGACCTCCGAGGCGGGAAATGGCGCCCAAATGTCCGAAATGCGACTTTTACACCTTTTTACATAACATAAAAAATGAAATAAAAAATTATCAAAATGTCGCACAGACCTCAAAATTGTAGCAATGAAAACGTCGCTTCATTTTGCAAAAAATGACCCCTCACACATTTCCGTGCGCCAAAGTATGAAAAAGTTATTAGCGTCAGAAGATGGCAAAATTTTTTTTTTCTTTTTTGTACACATTCGTTTAATTTTTGAAAATGTATTAAAACACAATAAAACCTATATAAATTTGGTATCACCGCGATCGCACCGAACCAAAGAATAAAGTAGGCGTGTTATTTGGAGCGAAGAGTGAAAGTCGTAAAAACTGAGCCCACAAGAACGTGACGGGTTTTTTTCAATTTTTCCACATTTGGAATTTTTTTTCAGCTTCGCAGTACACGGCATGTTAAAATAAATAACATTACGGGAAAGTAAAATTTGTTACGCACAAAATAAGCCCTCACACAGGTCTGTACACGGAAAAATGAAAAAGTTATGGATTTTTGAAGTTGGAGAGCGAGAAATGAGCCGAAAAACCCTCCGTCCTTAAGGGGTTAAAGAAGATTTAGGGGGTAAAACTGGTGGTGTTTTTTATTTCCTTTCTGCGCCTCTTGGGCCTTAATTTATGAATTGTTTATGAAGTGTTGGCGTCACAATATTGGGTTTTTTTCATACAATCTTGACTTATTCTATTTTTGGGCGCAAAATTGTGTCACCGCTTGTGAATTCAACAGTTTTATGGCGCTTCTAGTTTTCCGAATCGGTTTCTGGCGCAGATTATGGTGCAAAAAGAGAGCAGCTAAAAGCAAGTCTAGGGGGTTCTAAATCTTTTATTCAGTGCGCCAATTCATTAATATAACACGGTTCCAGCGCCACCCTGTGCTAAATGTAATAAATGCCCCTCTTAGGCCCCTTTCACACTTGCGTTTTTCATGCGCGTTTTCTGCGCATGCTTTTGACGCGCAGAACTTGCATTG
Source organism: Engystomops pustulosus (assembly GCF_040894005.1). Lineage (NCBI taxonomy): Eukaryota > Metazoa > Chordata > Amphibia > Anura > Leptodactylidae > Engystomops > Engystomops pustulosus. Next base: position 80,525,849 of record NC_092420.1, read on the forward strand.
CACTCTGACCCATTGTAACCAATGGGTCTTTTCAGACTTACATTTTTTTTCATGCACACACGCGCATTTTTTAAAATCTCGACATGCTCTACTTTTGCAAGTCACGCGCGTGAAAAACGCACCATACAAGTCTATGGAGAAGCATCAAAAACGCATTGCACTCTGAGACACTTGCAAGTGCAATGCGTTTTTCACGCATCAATTGCCATAGAAAAGATAGAGCTCAGTCCTGAGTCCATTTCACGCGCATTTTCTGCATGTGAAAAACACATTGAAATTGCATTGAAAACGCGCGTGAAAAACTGAGACACTGAACAAACTCTGACTGAAAACTGATTGCACTCTGATGCAAAATGTGCGTTTTTCACTGACCAAACCCTGATCGCACCCTGATCAAACTCTGACGTGATCTGCAACGCAAGTATGGAAGGGACCTCAGTGACTTATTCCCCAATTCCATCAATTTTTGTTTATTATAAGGGTTCCAAAAAGGTTTTTTTGTGGAAAACCCCTTAAGAATAATAATTCTTTATTTATATAGTGCACACAGATTACGCAGCGCTGCACAGAGTTTTGCCAAATCAGTCCCTGTCCCCAATGGGCCTCACAAGCTTATCGACCTACCAGTATGTTAATGTCAGGGATTTATTATATTACATTACTGGAACCTGCAGAGCTGATTCAAAGTATCACTAGAAAACCCCTTTAAGAACAATGACTGCCTGGTGAGAAGTCCTGAATAATAGCAATGTGGCAGGAAGAGGTGGAAGGGGCAAGGAAGTGTGCACAAGGCGAGCCTATACACCCCTCTGCCAAGTAAAGAATCGCTTCTCTATTCCATAGTTATTTCTGAATATAATAAGTGTAATTTGCAGATACAGATGGTTTGTGTTCATTCACTCTTCATCCTGCATTCATGTCAACTCACATAACTACAGCAGTAAAATAGAGCTCATTGATGCTTGCAGTAGGCGACACCGAGACATTCTTTAGCAAAAGTGCTACAAAACGCACCCAAATTCTACCTCTTCATGACATACTGGGGGGGATTTATTAAAGCACTTGTACCACAGGTGGTTAAGTGGCAAAAAAAACTAAAATGACTTGCACCACATTTTTCAAGGCTTTTAGACTGTGGCACTTTTTCGACTTGTTTGTCTAAGGGGATGTGGCTTGTGGGAAATCGTCTGTGAGGCCAAAATTCTAGCGCACAGTTTAGACCAACTAAATGTAGGTCTTAAGTAGGAACTGACAGTCGAACGCTGCGCCAGAATTCATCACCACAGTTATAAATAGGGCGCAGCAAAAGACAAGTGCTCCTCGGGACAATTCTATGTCTGTTTTTGGAGCTCTGCTGGCCAAAGTAGCTTTAGCCCTTTAATTAATGGTCTACTTTCTCTCCGGGATTTTATTTTTTACAAAAAGTCTCAAAATGCATTAAAGGTCCCAGCACATATACCAGCAGGGGACTAGTAGTTCTATGTCTACACCAGATTAATGAAGGAGTGTAAATAGCCCGGTGAGACTTTTTACAAGTGAATAGTCTCAAAAAAACCTTAATGCGACTACTTTATGCCAAAAAGCCCAAAATAAATAACCCCCTTTGTGCAAAACAAGACCCTAAATGTATCTATTTAGGTAAATTTATCATCCAGCATTTTTGTGAATTTTCAACATCTTTAGACTGCCTGGTATAAGTTTACGCTGTCTAAATATTAGCAATGCAGGCTACTTAAGGGCACCCCCGACTTACAGACGACCCCTTGTTAAGATGGACCCCTCTGCCCCCTGTGACCTATGGTGATGCTCTCTGGATGTTTTCCTTTAGTCCCAGACTGCAATGATCAGCTGTGAGGTGTCCGTAATGAAGCTTTAGTGATAATCCTTGGTCCCATTACAGCAAAAGATGTTGAAACTCCAATTGTCACTGGGGCAAAAAAACTTCGTCTGGATCTGCAATTATAAAATATACAGTTTCGACTTACCTATGGAACCCATCTTGTACGTAACCCTGGGACTGCCTGTATTGGTTTGGTAGTTAAAGGGGTTGTCCAAGACTAGATATTAATCTTTATGATGGCTCATATAAGATTGGGGGTGGGGGGTCCAATGCCTTGCACCATAAAAATCATCTGCTGCAGCTGCCCCAGATCTGCAGAGTACGTGGATGTGGGAGCAAACAGTTCTGTATACAGGCAGTCCCGGGTTACATACAAGATAGGTTCCATAGGTTTGTTCTCAAGTCGAATCTGTATGTAAGTCGAAATTGAATCATTGTAGAACCAGAAATTTTTTTTTTGCCCCAGTGACAATTGGAGTTTCAAAATTTTTTTCTGTAATTGGGCCAAGTATTATCAATAAAGCTTCATTACAGACACCTTACAGCTGGATATTGCAGCCTGGGACTATAGTAACATCCAGAGAGCTACACCAGAGGTCACAGTGGAAAGAGGGGTCCGTCTGTAACTAGGGGTCGTCTTTAAGTAGGGGACTGCCTGTACTGTGTAGTGGCTTTGCTTTACTATTACAGCACAGTTCACATTCACCTGAATGGATTATGAGTTGCAGTATCTCAAAACATCCCCTATACTTTACCCGGGGAGGGTCTCAATAAGGCACGGCGTCAGCACCCGGCTTACTCGGGCAAGTGCCAGGGCCCCGGGGTGCTGGAGGGGCCCACTCGTATCCCCGGATCAATTGTATGAATGTCGCTTTAAGACACTGGTACAAATGATCCCCTTCTGGCTGGTGTTGTTTTTTTGGCTCTATGCTGCACTCGTCGGGAGTACACTGTAGAAGCAGAATCCGAAACTCACCTGTCCTCGTTCCCCCGAAGCGGCACTCCCCACTGTATGCGATGGCGACAGCGCGTACAGAGAAGAAAGATGGTGGCTGTTCCTGTGCTGCTTTGGCGAAACAAGGAAAAGTGAGGGTTTTTTTCTTTCCTGGAAGGGGCATTGTAGCTGGAGGGGGGACAGTGGGGCAAATTTACTTACCCGGTCCTGTCGCGAAGATGAATTCCGGCTCGATTCACGAAGCTCGTGCGCCCGAGTTCCTGCTTCCATTGCTTCCCCGCCGAGATCCGCCGGAGTTCACCTTCTTCCCGGTGCTTGTTAGGGCGCTGTCCCACGTTGCGTTCGCAAACGCAGACGCAGACCAAACCGCGCCCACTGGGGCGGTCCGCGGTCCGATCGCATCAGTGTTTTTCTATGGAAACGCCTGCGATCGGGAACAAGCCGCGCTGGCGTTTCCATAGAAAAACACCGATGCGATCGGACCGCGGACCGCCCCAGTGGGCGCGGTTTGGTCTGCGTCTGCGTTTGCGAACGCAACGTGGGACAGCGCCCTTAGTGCATGTCTTGCGACCTGCACCACGATTTGTGTTGTATGCAAGCCGGTGCCGATGCGCCAAAAGCCGATCGTGTGCGCAAAAATCCCCAGTTAAATGCGTTGCAAAACGGAAATAGTTGGGAAACCCCACGAAAATGCGCTCCGCGGACCCTTAGTAAATGAGCCCCAGTGTGTTTACCCGGAGGGTGGGGGGGGGGGGGCAGTGTAGCAGGAGTGGGGGGATACAATGTGTCTACAGGGGGGGCAGTGTGGCTACTGGAGGGCGGCCCATGAAGAGGCCCACTGAGGCCGGCGCCACACAGGGCGCTTTGTCTGCGCTTGCAAACGCAAACGCAGACAAAGTCGCGCCCACCGGGGCGGGCCTCGGCCCGATCGCATCGGCGTTTCTATGGAAACGTCTGCGATCGGGAACGAGCCGCCGGTGTTTCGCGTTAAATTAACGCAAAACACCGGCGTCTCGTTCCCGATCGCAGGCGTTTCCATAGAAACGCCGATGCGATCGGCCCGAGGCCCGCCCCGGTGGGCGCGACTTTGTCTGCGTTTGCGTTTGCAAGCGCAGACAAAGCGCCCTGTGTGGCGCCGGCCTGAGGCTCAGGGGCCCACTAAAACCTGGAGCCGGCCCTGGTCTCAATGACCTATGCCTAGGCCATGTATATCTAGTTGTGCTTCTGCCTAAGGCTGACCACACATTAGGGATTTTTTTCTGTATAACTTTTTGGTCAGTCTATGAACATTGTTGTCTTGGGCTACACAGAGACATATTGTACGGCTACTCATTGATCTTTACTGTTGAGCTACAGCTGCCGTCCAAAGGAATACACTGCGTTTCATACAATTTTGCGTGAAGCAGCTGTCACTTGAAAGTAGCTCTAAATAAAAGTTTCTGTGTAGCCCTGTCCTTGGACAACAAAGACATTTATTAAAGGCAAATTGAAACAACTGATTGATCTGTGTTGTGATCTGTAGACTAGCCAGGGCAACCACTGATACGGCTTCCACTCGAAATAAATAACCTAGACCTTAGGCCTCATTCACATGTCGTATATCTGGCTGGAAATATATACGTCCTCATAGACGGCTATGGTGATCAGGCGGCAGTACGTGTGTGTGGCACTTTATGGCACTATACATGGGAAAAAGATAGAGCATGCTCCCCCCTCCTCCTCTCCAGCGCTCTGCAGTATGTCCACATGGCTACGGCATATGTTAGTGTGAATGCAGTCTTACACTGATTGAAAAAAAATCCACAACACAACATCAACTTTTACAAAAAATAACATTTTTGCTCATGTTATAAAAGGTAAAAGATAAAATTAGGCAATTTACTTAATATTACCCAGAATATTGTCAAGCAGCGTAACACCTTCGAGTTATTGGGGCTCATTTACTTAGGAATTTTCGTCGGAATTTTCACCTTTTTTGGGGATTGCACGGCTTGGACAGGTATTTAGCAGGGGATTGTGTCGGACTCGATGGGATTTTGGCACAGCTGCGCCGGCTTTCATGCCACAGGAATGGGGGGCGGGCCGTCGGACGATCTGACTGATTGGAACTGAGTGCGGGATTTAACTTTCATATTGTGTCGCAAGACAATGGGGCACATTTACTAAGGGTCCGGGGACCGCATTTTCGTCGGGTTTCCCGTTTTTCACCACATTTAACTGGGGATTGTGGCACACACGATCGTGGACTTTCATGCGATACAAATCGGGGGGTGGGCCGCCAGACTGAGCGTGGGATTTAACATTCTAAATTGTGTCGCAAGCCATGCACTTACATGCACCGGGAAGAAGAAGGTGAACTCTGCCGAACTTCAGATGGGAAGCGACACATGCAGGAAATTGGACGCACGATCTTAGTGAATCACGGCAGCTCCGAATCCTCGTCAGACAACGCACCTCGGGGATTGCGACGGGACGGCTAAGTAAATGTGCCCCAGTGCACTTACATACCCCGGGAGGAAGAAGGTGAACTCTGGTAGACCTGAGCGGGGAAGCGACACATGCAGGATATCAGGCGCACAATCGTAGTGAATCGCAGCACAGTGCATTGTACACGGACAATGCACCTTTTGTGAACTTCAGTGGCCGGATAAGTAAATGTGCCCCATTGTCTCTTCCCAGTGTGGTGGCATCATCCAGGAAATGAACTTTGAAGGTAGCTGTAAATTGGTGGTGCAAAGTCAAGGAGGAGGAGAGTTTAACACTGAAGCCAAGGTGGGGAGCTGTGAAAGCCTCCTCCTTCAGGAGATCTGGTTAGTGATTTCTCTTGATGCAGGACCAACAATTACAGTGAAGGGGGCTGTCTTTGGAAGAGAGAACTTGACTTCAGTGTCAAATTCTCAGACTCCTTGACTTTATAAAATCAATTTACATCTCACTTTAAAGTACATTTTCTCGATGATTCTACCGTACTGGGCCATGAAAGAGAAATTGGGGCACATTTACTTACCCAGTCCTGTCACGATCCCCGCTGTGCGTTCCCCGACGAGGCGCGATTCACTAAGAACGTGCGCCCGAGATCCTGCATGTGTCACTTCCCCGCTGAGGTCCGCCGGAGTTCACCTTCTTCTTCCCGGTGCATGTAAGTGCTGATCTTGCGACACAATTTAAATGTTAAATCCCGTGGTTTATCCGAATCAGTCGGGTTGTCCGACGGCCATGCCCCCAATTTGTGCTGCATGAAAGTCGCCGTGATTGCGTCAAAATCCGATTGCGTACGCCAAAAACCCCAGTTAAATGCGGCGCAAAGCGGAAAAAGTCGGGAAACCCAACGAAAATGCGGCCTACAGACCCTTAGGCCCCGGTCACACGTACCGCTAGGCGTCCGTTCATAACGCGAAGCTAGCGCACAGGGGGAGGTCCTCGGCCCGAACACACATGCGTTTCCAGAGAAACGCATGCGATCGGCTTAACAATCGCATGCGTTTCCCTGGAAACGCATGTGCGTTTGGGCCGAGGACCTCCCCCTGTGCACTAGCGTCGCATTGTGACGGACGCCTAGCGGTACGTGTGACCGCGGCCTTAGTAAATGTGCCCCATTATCTGTTAGGTGTTCAACAGCTTGACCACATGCTAGTAGTGGTTTATTAGGTCAATTTCTGCTGACAGGTTCCCTTTTAAAGGTAGCCATACTGTGACTAGGACTAAGATTCAGAACGGGAGCCAGCCTGCAGCAATCAAAGTTCGCCATCAAGTAGAATAAACCTCATGGCATTATTGATCCTGGTCCCTGATCTGTCTGGTTCATACTTGTCCCATAATATTATTTAATAATAGGTGATAAATGATGATTCTAGAATCTAAATCTCTTCTGAGATTTATAATATGCAATGTTTTCTATGATTCCAGGCTTTGTGTGGCTGCTCAATCACGGTGCCCACCTTAGACGCCCGCAACATCCCCATGGCAATTAATGAAGTCATTAAACCAGGAATGAGACGACGGATTATCGGTTATGGACTCCCTTTTCCCAAAAACCCAGATCAAAGCGGAGACCTTCTGGTTGAGTTCGAAGTCATTTTCCCGGACTCCATTCCACAATCATCCAAGGAGATCCTGAAACGGCACCTACCGGTGTCCTAGAGTCCGAATGATGAGAAGACAACATTAGCATTACTCATACAGCCAAGAGAGACAAACTACAAGATCCACCTGCCCAGCAGGGGGCGTCACACACTACTCCAGCGTCTGGTTTCCAGTTTGTTATCAGTATTATAATCCTGAGGAGGACGTTTAGTGCTATTGACATTTTTTGCGGTTTCACAGTCTTATTAAAGGGGTTGTCCAAGAGCATAAAAATACGCTTGGGTGTCCAGGAAGCTGAATGGGGCTTGGACCAGAGAGATAGCAGTGCTGGGTAGCCGGGAGGTAAGTAAATGTTAATTTTTTTTTAACCCGCTCCATCCTGGCCACCCAGAAGTTTTTTACGTTCTCGGACAACCCCTTTAATGACGGGTGTTGAGTATATGAGCATTTCTTTTCCTATATTGCTGATTATTATATTCCAGAGGCTTGCACATAGCATATTCATGGTGATGTAGTAGCGCTGGCTCTTACGTATATCCAGCACTGGACTTTAATCCTTGCAGTGTTACAGAAGCTTCGGTGTCTATATACAGGGAGACAATGTTTTTCCATACTCCTCCCCCCCCCATATATTATATTTATACTAAAAGTTTTGCCCTAACCTGGAGAAATAAGCCAAAGAATACAGGTGGTCCCCTACAGGTGGTCCAATTACAGCAAAAAAATTTGAAACTCCAATTGTCACTGGGGCAAAAAAAAAAAATGGCTGTATCTACAATTATAAAATATACAGTTTCGACTTACATACAAATTCGACTTAAGAACAAACCTATGGACCCTATCTTGTATGTAACCCGGGGACTGTCTGCATATGGTGATTGCCAAAGGCAACTACGTGGTAGCCATCACACAATAAGGGTGCGTCATATGTCATACAAGAGCTACACAGTATTACCCCGCTAGTCTATATGTGTCATATTATTGCCATAAAATTGCAAAACCGGACGAAAATGCGGCGTTTGGACCCTTAGTAAATGTGCCCCAGTGTGTTAATACAGAAAATCCAGGAACCGCGGGCCACATTTATCACAAAAAACAGGTGTACAAGCTTTGATTAGGCTTTCCCGCCCTCTATGCCGATTTGGCTTGAAGGGGGCGGGGCAGGGATGTGTAGTGGGCCGGTGAGGGCGTTGCTGCCCCGCGCCTGCGCAATGCCTATGGCCTGTGACTGTTCAGGTGTAGACTATGGCGCAATTCAGACCTGGCTGAGAAATGCCCCGTTGGCTCAGCACCGGCTGGCAGAATTTATCAGGAGACCCGGTGCACTTAGCGCCAGCCCATGACTTATGTGCCCCTGTGACTGGGGTAATCTTCCAATATTTGTTATCCATGGCCTCCTTCCTTCTAAAATCAACTTTTAAGATGAAGTTAAGTGTGTGTGGGATGGGGTGGCCGTTTGTTTTGGAGAAGATCAGAAAGGAAGGTGACACTGAATTAGCAGGCACTAAATAAAAATTTTAGCGTGACGAATAGGATTCAATTGAATACACATGATAAGGAGCTGACGATACTCATGGTTTCACTTAGTTGGCCTTATTTCTGCTCGCACTTCTTAGGGCGCTGTCCCACGTTGCGTTCGCAAACGCAGACGCATTCAAAACCGCGCCCACCGGGGCGGTCCGCGGTCCGATCGCATCGGCGTTTCTATGGAAACGCCTGCGATCGGGTACGAGCCGCCGGTGTTTTGCGTTCCCGATCGCAGGCGTTTCCATAGAAACGCCGATGCGATCGGACCGCGGACCGCCCCGGTGGGCGCGGTTTTGAATGCGTCTGCGTTTGCGAACGCAACGTGGGACAGCGCCCTTAAAGGGATTTTATAAATATATATAATTTTTTCTATTCCAGAAACAACACCTACTTAGTACATGGGTTGTGTTTGGTACTTAAAGGGGTTGTCTACTTTCAGCAAATAATTGATATGGTTTGTGTAATGAAGAGTTACACAATTTGCCAATATACTTTCTGTATAGATTGCTCACGGTTTTCTAGATCGCTGCTTGCTGTCATTCTATAGGAAGTTTAATTGTTTACTATGGATGAAGACAGGTCCCTGGCCATGTGATGTCACACAGGTGCACATCTTGTTATAGCATCAGTGATTAGCACTTTAGCCTTGTAGCGCTGGGATCCTGTGTTCAAGTTCCATCCAGGTCAACATCTGCAAAGAGTTTGTATGTTTTCTCTTCGTGTTTGCGTGGGTTTCCTCCAGGTCCTCCGGTTTCCTCCCACACTCCTAAACATACTGGTAGGCTGATTAGATTGTGAGCCCGATTGGGGACAGGGACTGATCTGGCAAGCTTTGTGCAGCGCTGCGTAATCTGTGTGTGCTATTTAAATAAAGGAATTATTATTATTATTGTATCCCTGGTCATGTGATGTCACACAGGTGTACGGCTTGTTATGTCCCTGGCCATGTGATGTCACACAGGTGCACGGCTCATTATATCCCTGGTCATATGATGTCACACAGGTGTACGGCTTGTTATATTCCTGGTCATGTGATGTCACACAGGTGCACGGCTCTTTGTATTCCTGGTCATGTGATATCACACGGTGCACGGCTCGTTATATCAAACAGATCTAATAACTGTAGCAAGCTGTGCACCTGTCATCACATGATCATTTATCCACAGGAAGTAAATAATGAAGCTTCCTGTTGAATGACAGCAAGCAGAGATCTAGAAAACCATGAGGAATTGATACAGAAAGTGTATTGGAAAATTGTATATCTGCAAAAACAAAATCAATTATTTGCTGAAAGTGGACAACCCCTTTTAAAAACGGCAAAACTAAAATGAAGATACATTGACGAGACTGTGGCTGTTTGTTAGAGGATTATAAGGCATAGTGGGGACAGTAACGCCTCAAGCCAGCCCACTCCCCGCCGCCCGGTTTCAAAACGCAATGAAAACACAACCAAAAACACAACATGTGACCGTGGCCTTAGGCGGGCGGCACACGTGGCGTTTTGAACCTGTTTTTGGGACGGTATTACCAATTATCTCAATTATAATGGGTCAAAAACGGATGCAGTTTCAAAAAACTCATGGCCTTTTTTAACGTATGCAGTTTTTAACGGACTGCTTAAAGACGTCCCAAAAACGGATTCAAAATGCCATGTGTGCCGCCGGACTCAGGGCGCGTTCACACGTTGCGTTTTGGTCGCGTTTTCATTGCGTTTGAAACGCATATACAACAGCTGATGAGAGGTGATTTGCCTAATTACATTACCGTTTACGTTTGTAAACACAATGTTAACGCATGCGTTAACATCGCGTTTACGATGCATTTTGTAAACGGAAATGTTAACAGTGATGTAATTAGGCAAATCACCTCTCCTCAGCTGTTGTATATGCGTTTCAAACGCAATGTCGCAGGTCGATACGCAACGTGTGAACGCGCCCTTAGGGTGAAGACACACGTGGCGTTTTTGGGCCGTTTTTAGTTTTCAGTGCGTTTTCAGATCGTAAAAAACGTTTTTTGAAAACGCATGCGTTTTTGACAGGTTTGACCAATTATCTTAATTCAAACTGGTCAAAAACGCATGCGTTTTTTACGATCTGAAAACGCACTAACTAAAAACGGCCCAAAAACGCCACGTGTGTCTTCAACCTTAGGCTGCAGTCACATGCACCGCTTTGACTCCAGGGAGTGCCATGGCAGATCTCTTATGCGTTTCCATTAAACAGTACAAGACCCGGGTGCTGGTTACCGATCGTATGCGTTTCCGTAGAAACATATATGCGGAGTCAAAGCGATCTGTGTGACCTTAAACTTCAGGAGCAGCACCTGTGGGCCCATTGCTCTGCACAGCTCTAGTATTGTCACACAGGACGATGTCTGCTCATCCCAGGGGAATAACCAGGTCAAGACTATTGAAATGCACTTTAGAATTTTTAAAAAAGATTTAAAAAACTTTCAAATATATTTTGTAAAAATAAAGCCTTGCTGGTCAATCTATACTTTATCATTGTGGAGGCTATGCCAAGGGTCATATAAGACCTATAAGGTCATATAAGCTGAGATTTATTATTGTTTCTGTGCCTTTTGTTTGTTTTTATTAAACGTATTTGCTTTGTGGCAGTGTTTTATTTCATCTCGGAATGAACATTATTGTATTATTATCCTGTTACTATCATTTCATGTATAACCAAGAGGCCTGTGTTATCATCCATAATCCATAATTTATCAGGATTGTAGGTTCTCCAAATGAGTTTTCCCCAATTATTATCATTGCTCTAAGCGTGATGCCACACGTGGTGTTTTTGGTCTATTTTTAAGCATGCATTTTCAGGCCGTTTTAAACCGCATCCGTTTTTGACCTTTTTTCCCGAATTATCTCAATAGATAAACAGGTTCTAAGCAGCAAAACGCATGGTAAACGGTCAAAAACGCATGCTCTAAAACGGACCAAAAACGCCAATAAATTGACAACTGGGTGTAACCAATCTCCTTATTTCATTGTGTTCCCCTGCACAGCATGTCCCTGTTTGCTCTGAATGATCAGAATCTATATGGGCACACCCACTTGTCAAACTGATCCCGTACATTTTTAGTTTGCGTTTTCATTGCCTTTGGAAACACGTTTCAAAACATTTAACATCAACATTTGTGTTTACAAAACACAGTGTAAACACAATGTTAACGTACGTGTTAACAATGTTTTAACAAAATGGGAACATACATGAATTGTTAACGCATACGTTAACATAGCGTTTACTTTGCATTTGGTAAACGCAAAAGTTAACAGTAATGTAGTTAGGCAAATCACCTCTCCTCAGCTGTTGTTATGTGTTTCAAAACACAATGGGGGACATTTACATAAAGTGTCGGTGTCTGCATTGGCTTTGTTACCGACCTGCTCTCGGAAAGAAGATACACATTTAATATTGTGGAGCTGTGCAGAGACATTTCTGGCGCCGAGACCATTTTCTGTCCCCGGGACCAAAATCTGTCCCGAGCACCAGAAATAGACCAGTTTTCTTTTGGTCTACTTTCCGCCAGTTTACAGCGCCCAAAAATGGCTGCGACACATATTAATTGTGTCTGAGTTTCCACTCCGCCAAAGCCACGCCCCTTTTCGGAGAAGAGTCGGAGCAGGCGGAAAAAGTCATTTTTGCTGGCACCACCAGCTAATAAATAGGTAGGAGAGCAGAAGATGCGGTGAAAGCACCACAAAACTGGCAGAAACACCATAGTAAATGTCCCCCAATGAAAACGCAACCGAAATGCATCGTGTGACTGCGCCCTCAATGGGGGATACAAGTATTGCTGTAATACACAAGTAAGGAGAGCGGTGAGGATAATGTATCACGCTGTATTCTTCTGTTTGGGTCGGTCTCTGTGTATTAGTGGCTGCTTTCCCATCTCTGAGGACACTTCATAGCTCTCTGCTTTTTTTCAGAAGCTTCTTACTTCTTACTGAAGACATTTTTGTCCTTGTCTTGGCTGTATCTTCCTATCAGCTGATCTTTGGATCTCTACCAGTTCAAGGTTTGTACCTTTTAAGGCCACTGTTTGCAGGATCCATAGTAACATCCTGGAGATACACAGAGAGTTTGATAATTTTCTTGACTATGCAATAGACTTCACTGTTTATTGCCCGACTTTTTACTACTGTGTCTATATATCCATCTGAATACCTGCTCTATCTATTATCTATCTATCTATCTATCTATCTATCTATCTATCTATCTATCTATCATCTATCTATCTATCTATCTATCTATCTATCTATCTATCTATCATCTATCTATCTATCTATCTATCTATCATCTATCTATCTATCATCTATCTATCTATCTATTATCTATCTATCATCTATCTATCTGTATATCTATCTATCCATTCATCTATCTATCTATCTATCTATCTATCTATCTATCTATCATCTATCTCATATCTATCTTTTTATTATCTATCAATCTATCTATCAATCTATCTATTTCTCTATCTATCATCTATCTATCTATCTATCTATCTATCTGAAAACCTGTCTCTCTAGTTCAGTGTATCTACATCTCTCTATATAACACCTGTCGATCTACATATACATATTGGGGAAACTTATCAGGACTTCTGTGTCCCATCAGTGGAAGACTGTGAAGGGGGGAGGGCTGCCGGCAGGGAGTGCGCCGATGTGGGACAATCCTGTCCCCACCCCGCCTGTGCACTCACTGGCAGGGCCTGGTGTACAGATCAAGAGGCCGGAGCCTGCGCATGAGCAGCCGTATATGATAACCCCCTGTCCCATTCTATCTATCTGTCTAATCTATCAACGTCTATATATCATATCTATCAGGTTCGGGCACAGGCTATAGCGCAGTTCTACACCAGGTTGGCCACGCCAGAGTTGGGTTTGTGTCATAGGATGGATGGTTCTTCCCCCCTTAGTACAGAACCACTTCATTCTGTGTAGTGGCTAAAAATGCGTCTGATGTTCCATAGCCGGTGTCAGCAGATTGGTGGGGATATCTAGTGTACCAATCATTAGGACAGGTCATTTATATCAGTAATGTAGGAAAACCCTTGAATGACCAAAATGGACATAATCAAAATGCACTTGTAATACACTTTAACCATGCATAACGAGAAAAAATACAGAGAAATTTCTCCTCCTCCTTTAGCTCCAGGCTCCGTTCCGCTGAGTGTTTGACAAGCGTAAGCAAATGTTCTGCAGGATGATAAGAATTTTTTCCGGATGAAATCAGCAAGTGGATCCTTTGAGGCATTGCTTGTAGCCTGTGTTTGGCAGAGCGATGATCTCACTTGCATAGTACTAATTAGTGTAACTCCGCACAACGAGGTCAATCTTTACTCGTCACTCCAAATCTCTGAGCAATCTATCTATTCTTTTTGCTGCACTACTTTTTACTTCTACTTTTGCGCAGTGTATACTGTACTGTAATAAACACCGCAACACATTTTGTACTGATACATAGCTTATATCGGCACGTATTGTTTTTCCAAAGTAGGACTTTACCTCCACAAGAGGGACACTTGGGAGGTATTGTGGGAGGGCAAACGATGTGGTGCCAAATAATAATAATAAATCTTTATTTAATGCATATATTCGAGTATAAGCCGACCTGAATATAAGCCGAGGCCCCTAATTTTACTGGAAAAAAATAGGAAAACCTATTGACTCAAGTGTAAGCCTAGGGTGGGAAATGCATTGGTCACAGCCTCCAGCCAGTATATAGCTATTCAGCCCCTTGGACCCCAGTATACAGCCACCCAGCATTCCTCCAGTATACAGCCGGCCCCAGTTTGACCCCAGCATACATCCAGCTCCAGTTTCCCCCAGTATACAGCAATCCCTAGTTTGCACCCAATATACAGCCAGCCCTAGTTTGCCCCCAGTATACAGCAAGACCCAGTTTGCCCCCAATATACAGCCAGCGCTAGTTTGTCCACAGTATACAGCCAGTCCCAGTTTGACCCCAGCATACATCCAGCCCCAGTTTTTCCCCCAGTCTATAGCAAGCCCTAGTTTGCCCCCAGTATACAGCATGCCTCAAGTTGCCCCAGTATACAGCCAGTCCCAGTTTGCCCCCAGTATACAGCCAGCCCCAGTTTGCCTCCAGTATACAGCCAGCCCCAGTTTTCCCCCAGTATACAGCCAGCCCCAGTTTGCCCCCAGTATACAGCAAGCCCCAAGTTGCCCCAATATACAGCCAGATACAGTTTGTCCCCAGAATACAGCCAGACCCAGTTTTCCCTCAGTATACAGTGAGCTACAGTTTGCCCAATTCATAAAAAAGAAAGTTAATACTCACCTTAGGCCCTTGTGGCGCACAGGGTCTTATGTCAGAGCCTGTGACGTCGCACGGACCTGCCGCTGCCAGACGGATGGAAGAGAAAACCTGCAGGGGGCTTTGGAAAGGTGAGTATTAACTTTCTTTTTTTTTTTACTCGAGTATAAGTCGAGTTTAGGGTTTTTCAGCACCATCATATTCTGCAGCTCTTTACAGATCATGGGGGACAAATACAGACATATCATAGAAATGATATGGTCAGATGACAACAGCAATGAGGATCTATCACAAGAGCTGACAGTCTATAGGGGACATTTTCTGAGCTTGTATTTGAGTTTTCTGGCGTACACCCTGAAATAATTGCACTGCGGACCGCATGCTTTTATGCCACCGCAACATGGACATCAATAGGGGTGGGGGGTGCCTGAGCATTCGCTATAGCCTGCTAACATTCAAGCCTGAACGGTCACTAGTTATAATATATCTTATTATTTTTATGCAGTATAATTGCTCAGAGGGACCCTTTAAATGAAGAATTCATCTAAAAGCTGACATTGTAGCTGATGGTGCTAAAAACGCCAATGCAGTAGAACAGTGTAATAACATCAATATTTAATGTGTAAATCTGAACAAATAGAGCAATTTGCCAAGGAATGAACAATGCTGTTTTGGCTTGGACAGGATGCAGACTTTATTCATTGTTTGCCCGCTGGTTACATTGTAACTGTATACTGAAGGCTTTGTTCACATAAAATAGTGTCAAGCAGGGTTTTGACAATAATTAAAGGAAAACTTCAACTAGTAACTATCCTATTGTAACTCATCATTAGAAAATCATCAAGACACTGTTCTTCACCTTAAATGGGTTGGCTACTTATCAACTTTAACAGGGTAAGTGTAAGACCCTAATAGGTTCACTTATATTATTGCTAAAGGACATCTATCACCAGATCAAGGATTGTAAACCAAGCACACTGACATACTGGTGTGCACCCCCTCTGGCAGGATCTGCTGCTCTTTTAGCTTCTTATGCCCTTGTTTTTTTTTAAACGGCTTAAAAAGTATGCAAATGAGCCTGAGGGGCTCCAGGCCCCATTAACTCCTATGGAGCACAGAGACCCTCAGGCTCATTTGCATAATTAAAAACTTTTTTTCTTAAAAACAAGGGCATAAGAAGCTAAAACAAGAGAAAATCCTGCCAGAGGGGTCGCACACCAGTATGTCAGTGTGCTTGGTTTACAATCCTTGATCTGGTGGTAGATGTCCTTTAAAGGGGTATTCCCTTGAAGGCAATATTCTTAAATATACTCAGGATAACAAAATAACACATTCTCTAATTCGCAGTTATTATCAAAAATACAGCATTTTACAGATATTATTCCAACCTGTCTCTATCAGTCCTGGAGTATACAATTTTGGTTGCCCAGGGATCCAACCATAAATTTCCAGATTTTTATTGTCGGCCAGGACACATTCTTCTCATGAATAGCTTCTCATGTCTGCCTCCAACCCCTCCCCTCTCCATTACAAGAGACGCACACACAGACACTTCTGCCAGCAAGCAGCATCGTACAGAGACTTACTCTACACGTTACATATAAGATAAGTGCAACACCCTCGCCGATGCAAGGCAGAGGAGTGGTTGCGAATACGTCCCACCTGTGTAGCTTGCAGCCTGTGTAGGGTCTAGTCAGCCCCACAGCATGTCACTACATCACACTACATAGTCCTTATAGGACACAGGGGAACATTGCAGCGGTAGATCCTGCCTGGTAAGGCAGGAGTTAATTGCTTTATCTGATGTAAGATGTGTCATCCAATCACATGTATTATCCTAATGTATTGTAAGCTGAGATGTAATTGGAGGAATAGCCAGCACCTGACCAGTGGGAGTAACAAAACCCCTGGCCAGGAATGTTCTAGAGCTCAGTTCCAGTCAGACCAGAAGGTCTGCAGGACACTTGTATAAAGCAGTCAGACCTAGGAGTCTGCAGAAGCAAACTGGAGTAACTCCAGTCTAAACTCTATACAGCTAGCATACCAGACCAGAGCAGGAAGAGCTTAGCCCCTGCCTGAAGAGTGGAACTAATAGCTAAGAGTTAGTGAGGAAAGGGGTATCATCCTACCTTCAAGGGTGATACCTGAAGCAACCCAGGACAAGCTGAAGCATCCTTCCAGGACACAGCTACTTCCCAGCCTGCCCTCTGCATCCAGGCTGGCGCTCTACATCCTGTGGCTCCCTCCAACTGCATCTCAGCACTCCACTACTCTGTTAAAGGCACGTTGCTGCGGTTCCTGTCGTTTCCAATAAAGAACTGTAAGTTGTTTTTGTTCAACCTCTGCCTCCGTCTGGTCCCTGCTACTACGGCTGCCATCATCACAGGCACCCTGTCCACTACACAGAGACTCATACTCTAGACACCAAAGGGTTGCCCCAGGGAGATCCGCTATAGCAGCCTCTCCCTCATCATTTCTTGCCAACACCACCCTACTGGAGACCTGCCAGGCTGTAGGACAGCCCTCCGGTTCCCCCATACCAAGCACCGTGACACTAGCGTGCCTAGGCCGCAACCGCCAGCCACTCAGGTACTGCGGGCCCCGGCTGACTCCAGGCCCCGAGAAAAGGCTAGGCCCCGGTGGGGGATGTTGCATAAGGTTTTTATCCAGCAGAAAAGGCACTCTGTATATGTAATCACTAAGGTGTAGCAGAGCTGAAGTGTGTCCTTGTGTGTTATATGCATCTCATGGATCTCATCATCTCTGATTTGTCTCATCTCTTTTTCTCTGTCAAATACCAGTAAAATGTTCAGAAGCTAAATAAAAGAGTAGATAAACCCTGTACCTTGACAATTTAAGCACATTGTCAGCACACTGCATCTCATAGCACAGAGAGATCATGAAGTGTCTGCTTAGAGAGTCCCCACCAACCCTCTGAAATCTTACACTGATCATCACTGGGGGATAGGAGATAAAACAGCAGTAAAACCGAGTAAAATTGTAAAGTAAGGGGTTAAAAATTTGAGAACTTTCTTTCTTTAAACCCATTTAAAGTTTGCAGGGAGTTTCCTGTTATGTCCTGTGTCTTGCCGATTTCTGGCGGATAGGTGGGTCAGTGCAGTCATTAACCCGCCTGACCCAACCCCCCCTCCCGTATTTACAACATATCAGTTTTTGGATGTGCATTATACTTCGATTTCTGTGGGAAAATCTGCAGCATATGGCCTCATTCACATCGTAATGGGGCCCATTATCTGGTTGCACAATTTGCGGCCAGATCATGGCCCCAATTGAGGTCTATGGCACTGGGTCGCGGGCCTTTCAATGTAGACAGGAGGGGTGAGGAGTGATCACTCTTGCTCCCTTCTCCACCCAGCCCTGTGCTTAGTGAGGGGCGAGCGCACGGCTGTTTGAATGAGGCCTTTGGAGTTAAAGGAAATCTACCATCAAAATCCAGCATGACGAACCAGGGGCACTGACTCAAAAATCCAGGCACCGTGAGTGTGGTAATCTCCTTATATTTGTCATCCCTGGCCTCCTTCCTTCTAAAACCAACTTTTAAAATGATTTACTATGGCTGTGTAATCTGGCTGAACCATAAAGTGCAGGGGGAGGGGAGGCCTGCATATTATAACCGCCTTTTAAGCTAAAGCACAGAGGAGCTCTGGAAACTACCCCCAGAACCCTTCAGACTCATTAGCATAATTATAAAAGTAGATTTGAGAAGGAAGAAGGCCATGGATAAGAAATATAATAAGATGGTCACTGACATGGTGCCTGGATGTATGAGTAAGTGTCCCCGGTTTATTATGATGGATTTTGATGGTAAATTTCATCAAAATAGGTCCATTGCTAAAAGAAAAAAAAAAATAAAGCATGGTAAGGAATGGAGGTAAACACTGAAGTAGTTATGTTAAAGGGATTGCACTGTCCATTACTAGTGTATGATGGAAAGTGATTCTTTAGTACTATGGGGCTAATTTACTAAGGGTCCTGCGGCCGCATCTTCGCTGGTTTCCCGACTTTTCGGGGATCGTGCTGGGGATTGTGTCGCACGTGATCGGATTTTGGCGCATCGGCGGCGGCTTTGATGTGACAAAAATTCGGCGGGGGGGGGGGGATTTTCGGTGCGGGCGGCCCGGCCGACACAGGAGAGCAGGAATTAACATTTAATTTTGTGTTGCATCCAATGGACTTACTCACACCCGGCGGAAGAAGGTGAACTCCGGCTGACCAGATCGGGGAAGCGACACAAGCAGGAAATCGGGCGCACAATCTTCTTGAATGGCGGCAGATGTGCATTCTGGCGGACATTCCGGATCGGGGATCACGCAGGACTGGGTTAGTAAATGTGCCCCTATATTTCTTAAAATATTTAATGTTAAATTGGGAATTCTTTTGTTTTTTGTTTTAGGAAGTGATGAAAATGATCAGTGTTCTGCATTTTGTAGCAACTGAATGAGATACAGTATATAATTTGCGGGCTACAGCTGCTTATAAGGCACAGTCGTAACTTTATTTTTCGATGAGAGTCATACCCACACTGACCAGGAAATGGGGATAACCCTAAATGCAAGGTTAATGCCAAATCTAAGCGATCACCTCTACTGGTGAGAAGTCTCTACTTAATGCACAGTTGTGTTTTTTCAGTATAATATAGTAGAATACTTGAAAACCTCTTATAAGTAATTGATAGGGAGTCAAGGGGAACCTGCTAGAGACATCGGGGCACATTTACTTACCCGGTCCAGTCGGGATCCCGCGGCACATTGTTCGACGCTGATTCGGGTCTGCCGGCATTCACTAAGGTTGTGCGCCCGATATCCAGCAGGTGTCGCTGCTGCGCCGAGGTCCGCCGAAGTTCACCTGCTTCGTCTCGGTGTATGTGAGTGCTGATCTTGCGACACAAATCTTTTTTATATTCCGCGGTTTTTCCGAATATGTTGGGTTGTCCGACTGCCATGCCCCACATTTCTGTTGCGTAAAAGCCGGGGCCGATGCAACACAATCCGATCGCGTGCGCCAAAATCCCAGGGCAATTCAGTGCAAATCAGAAATATTCAGGAAACCCGACAAAAGTGCGGACCCTTAGTAAATGAGCCTCATCATGACTTTTTGTGATTCTTATTATAAAGTATGCTCAGGACTTAGTATAACACTGCGGCTCTAGTCCCCAGGCTGAGCTTGTTATTACATCTTACCCTCATTCACTGTCATCAGGGATGAGCTGAACTGCTGGACAAAGCCATAAAAGGCCTTTTTTCTAGAGTAAAATAGAAACTTTGTAGCAATTCTTTATTAGGTGGTGAAATATTTGATGTCACTGCAATGATATTAACTCCAAGATTAAATCAGAATTATTGTAAGACACAATGTAGTAGATAATGTTAAAATAGGAATAAGCTAGTCAAAACCTTCTGGATCCTAATGATCCCCTGGGGCAGAGTAACCATTAGATTAATATATTCCTATTATTAATGTTGTCATGTTTTATTTATGTAACAGATGGCGCTTTGTAGAGTCTGCAATGCACAGCGCTAGCTGTCAGAAAGTATTATAGTCTAATTCCTAAACTGAGTCGTAGCTTATCTATAGGCATAAAGGGGGAGATAAGCTGTGACATCATCTATTGTCAGTAGTGATGTAATGATGGGTCAGTGTTATCTATATAGAGGTCATTGTACAGGGAGGGGGAGGAGATAACCTGTGACATCATCTATTGTCAGTAGTGATGTAATGATGGGTCAGTGTTATCTATATAGAGGTCATTGTACAGGGAGGGGGAGGAGATAAGCTGTGACATCATCTATTGTCAGTAGTGATGTAATGATGGGTCAGTGTTATCTATATAGAGGTCATTGTACAGGGAGGGGGAGGAGATAAGCTGTGACATCATCTATTGTAAGTAGTGATGTAATGATGGGTCAGTGTTATCTATATAGAGGACATTGTACAGGGAGGGGGAGGAGATAAGCTGTGACATCATCTATTGTCAGTAGTGATGTAATGATGGGTCAGTGTTATCTATATAGAGGTCATTGTACAGGGAGGGGGAGGAGATAAGCTGTGACATCATCTATTGTCAGTAGTGATGTAATGATGGGTCAGTGTTATCTATATAGAGGTCATTGTACAGGGAGGGGGAGGAGTTAACCTGTGACATCATCTATTGTCAGTAGTGATGTAATGATGGGTCAGTGTTATCTATATACAGGTCATTGTACAGAGAGGGGGAGGAGATAAGCTGTGACATCATCTATTGTAAGTAGTGATGTAATGATGGGTCAGTGTTATCTATATAGAGGTCATTGTACAGGGAGGGGGAGGAGATAAGCTGTGACATCATCTATTGTCAGTAGTGATGTAATGATGGGTCAGTGTTATCTATATAGAGGTCATTGTACAGGGAGGGGGAGGAGATAAGCTGTGACATCATCTATTGTCAGTAGTGATGTAATGATGGGTCAGTGTTATCTATATAGAGGTCATTGTACAGGGAGGGGGAGGAGATAAGCTGTGACATCATCTATTGTCAGTAGTGATGTAATGCAGGGTCAGTGTTAGCTATATAGAGGACATTGTACAGGGAGGAGGAGGAGATAAGCTGTGATATCATCTATTGTCAGTAGTGATGTAATGATGGGTCAGTGTTATCTATATAGAGGTCATTGTACAGGTAGGGGGAGGAGATAAGCTGTGACATCATCTATTGTCAGAAGTGATGTAATGATGGGTCAGTGTTATCTATATAGAGGTCATTGTACAGGGAGGGGGAGGAGATAAGCTGTGACATCATCTATTGTCAGTAGTGATGTAATGATGGGTCAGTGTTATCTGTATAGAGGTCATTTTACAGGGAGGGGGAGGAGATAAGCTGTGACATCATCTATTGTCAGTAGTGATGTAATGATGGGTCAGTGTTATCTATATAGAGGACATTGTACAGGGAGGAGGAAGAGATAAGCTGTGACATCATATATTGTCAGTAGTGATGTAATGATGGGTCAGTGTTATCTATACAGAGGTCATTGTACAGGGAGGGGGAGGGCATAAGCTGTGACATCATCTATTGTCAGTAGTGATGTAATGATGGGTCAGTGTTATCTATATAGAGGTCATTGTAAAGGTAGGGGGAGGAGATAAGCTGTGACATCATCTATTGTCAGTAGTGATGTAGTGATGGGTCAGTGTTATCTATATAGATGTCATCGTACAAGGAGGGGGAGGGGGATAAGCTGTGACATCATCTATTGTCAGTAGTGATGTAATGATGGGTAAGTGTTATCTATATTGAGGTCATTGTACAGGGAGGGGGAGGAGATAAGCTGTGACATCATCTATTGTCAGTAGTGATGTAATAATGGGTCAGTGTTATCTATATAGAGGTCATTGTACAGGGAGGGGGAGGAGATAAGCTGTGACATCATATATTGTCAGTAGTGATGTAATGATGGGTCAGTGTTATCTATATAGAGGTCATTGTACAGGAAGGGGGGGGGGGATAAGCTGTGACATAATCTATTGTGAGTAGTGATGTAATGATGGGTCAGTGTTATCTATGCAGAGGTCATTGTACAGGTAGGAGGAGATAAGCTGTGACATCATCTGTTGTCAGTAGTGATGTAATGATGAGTCAGTGTTATCTATATAGAGGTCATTGTACAGGGAGGGGGAGGGAATAAGCTGTGACATCATCTATTTTCAGCAGTGATGTTATGATGGGTCAGTGTTAGCTATATAGAGGACATTGTACAGGGAGGGGGAGGAGATAAGCTGTGACATCATCTATTGTCAGTAGTGATGTAATGATGGGTCAGTGTTATCTATATAGAGGTCATTGTACAGGGAGGGGGAGGGAATAAGCTGTGACATCATCTATTTTCAGCAGTGATGTTATGATGGGTCAGTGTTAGCTATATAGAGGACATTGTACAGGGAGGGGGAGGAGATAAGCTGTGACATCATCTATTGTCAGTAGTGATGTAATGATGGGTCAGTGTTATCTATATAGAGGTCATTGTACAGGGAGAAGAGATAAGCTGTGACATCATCTATTGTCAGTAGTGATGTAATGATGGGTCAGTGTTATCTATATAGAGGTCATTGTACAGGGAGGGGGAAAAGATTAGCTGTGACATCATCTATTGTCAGTAGTGATGTAATGATGGATCAGTGTTATCTATATAGAGGTCATTGTATAGGGGATGGGGAGGAGATAAGCTGTGACATCATCTATTGTCAGTAGTGATGTAATGATGGGTCAGTGTTATCTGTATAGAGGTCATTTTACAGGGAGGGGGAGGAGATAAGCTGTGACATCATCTATTGTCAGTAGTGATGTAATGATGGGTCAGTGTTATCTATATAGAGGACATTGTACAGGGAGGAGGAAGAGATAAGCTGTGACATCATATATTGTCAGTAGTGATGTAATGATGGGTCAGTGTTATCTATATAGAGGTCATCGTACAGGGAGGGGGAGGAGATAAGCTGTGACATCATCTATTGTCAATAGTGATGTAATGATGGGTCAGTGTTATCTATATTGAGGTCATTGTACAGGGAGGGGGAGGAGATAAGCTGTGACATAATCTATTGTCAGTAGTGATGTAATAATGGGTCAGTGTTATCTATATAGAGGTCATTGTACAGGGAGGGGGATAAGCTGTGACATTGTCTATTGTCAGTAGTGATGTAATGATGGGTCAGTGTTATCTATATAGAGGTCATTGTACAGGGAGGGGGGGGATAAGCTGTGACATCATCTATTGTGAGTAGTGATGTAATGATGGGTCAGTGTTATCTATGCAGAGGTCATTGTACAGGTAGGAGGAGATAAGCTGTGACATCATCTATTGTCAGTAGTGATGTAATGATGGGTCAGTGTTATCTATATAAAGGTCATTGTATAGGGGATGGGGAGGAGATAAGCTGTGACATCATCTATTTTCAGCAGTGATGTAATGATGGGTCAGTGTTATCTATATAGAGGTCATTGTACAGGGAGGAGGAGGAGATAAGCTGTGACATCATCTATTGTCAGTAGTGATGTAATGATGGGTCAGTGATATCTATATAGAGGACATTGTCCAGGGAGGAGGAGGAGATAAGCTGTGACATCATCTATTGTCAGCAGTGATGTAATGACGGGTCAGTATTATCTATATTGAGGTCATTGTACAGGGAGGGGTATGAGATAAGCTGTGACATCATGTATTGTCAGTAGTGATGTAATGATGGGTCAGTGTTATCTATATAGAGGTCATTGTACAGGGAGGGGGGAGGAGATAAGCTGTGGCATCATCTATTGTAAGTAGTGATGTAATGATGGGTTGGTGTTATCTATATAGAGGTCATTGTACAGGGAGGGGGAGGAGATAAGCTGTGACATCATCTATTGTCAGTAGTGATGTAATGATGGGTCAGTGTTATCTATATAGAGGTCATTGTACAGGGAGAAGAGATAAGCTGTGACATCATCTATTGTCAGTAGTGATGTAATGATGGGTCAGTGTTATCTATATAGAGGTCATTGTACAGGGAGGGGGAGGAGATAAGCTGTGACATCATCTATTGTCAGAAGTGATGTAATGATGGGTCAGTGTTATCTATATAGAGGTCATTGTACAGGGAGGGGGAGGAGATTAGCTGTGACATCATCTATTGTCAGTAGTGATGTAATGCAGGGTCAGTGTTATCTATATAGAGGTCATTGTATAGGGGATGGGGAGGAGATAAGCTGTGACATCATCTATTGTCAGTAGTGATGTAATGATGGGTCAGTGTTATCTGTATAGAGGTCTTTTTACAGGGAGGGGGAGGAGATAAGCTGTGACATCATCTATTGTCAGTAGTGATGTAATGATGGGTCAGTGTTATCTATATAGAGGACATTGTACAGGGAGGAGGAAGAGATAAGCTGTGACATCATATATTGTCAGTAGTGATGTAATGATGGGTCAGTGTTATCTATTTAGAGGTCATTGTACAGGGAGAGGGAGGGGATAAGCTGTGACATCATCTATTGTCAGTAGTGATGTAATGATGGGTCAGTGTTATCTATATAGATGTCATCGTACAGGGAGGGGGAGGAGATAAGCTGTGATTTAACACAAGGTGAAAACTATCTAAAACTTAACATTTAATTCAAAATTCATAAAAGCCAATATTGTCACGAATAGCAATGCACCAAACCTAATGGCCACTGTGAAATGTCAAACATATCATACAAGGCCCATCCAGATAACCATCTTAGCCTCTAGTCAATAATACATATAAACAGGGCTGTACATGATATATGTGCCAGGGTATGCAGTTACGAATATAAGCACTAAAGGTCAATAGACCATAGCAGTTGCAAATATACCAGCTATCATGAAGTCAGTGCATATAGGAAAGAAAAGGACAAAAATCGGTGTGTACTACAGCACTAGTAACAATATGCGAAAGGTAAAAAAGGAATGTTCTTACCAATCCTGAGTTGAGGACCTCATGCCATCGATAACTGTATGACATAGATGAACCTGGGTATCCTAGGTATCCCTCGCATACTAAAATATCACCTGAATGTCGTCCAATAACTCCCGCCCTAACAAGGACGGTCCACAGCTGTCCCTGACGTGTATCTTGCCCTTGCTATAGAAGCCAGGCGTTCACAGATGGTCTCAAAATCAAAAGGATAATCCCGACGCGTTTCTTCCGCGCTGCACACGCCAGTTGTCTCATGCTTCACTAAGCTGGACGACTTGGAGACCTTCTGGAACCACTGTCTGGTCTCCATTACTATGACCTTTCATAGTCACCTATACCTGCGACACATTTATCCCCTGATGAATCCGAGGAACTGCGGAAGAAACGCGTCGGGATTATCCTTTTGATTTTGAGACCATCTGTGAACGCCTGGCTTCTATAGCAAGGGCAAGATACACGTCAGGGACAGCTGTGGACCGTCCTTGTTAGGGCGGGAGTTATTGGACGACATTCAGGTGATATTTTAGTATGCGAGGGATACCTAGGATACCCAGGTTCATCTATGTCATACAGTTATCGATGGCATGAGGTCCTCAACTCAGGATTGGTAAGAACATTCCTTTTTTACCTTTCGCATATTGTTACTAGTGCTGTAGTACACACCGATTTTTGTCCTTTTCTTTCCTATATGCACTGACTTCATGATAGCTGGTATATTTGCAACTGCTATGGTCTATTGACCTTTAGTGCTTATATTCGTAACTGCATACCCTGGCACATATATCATGTACAGCCCTGTTTATATGTATTATTGACTAGAGGCTAAGATGGTTATCTGGATGGGCCTTGTATGATATGTTTGACATTTCACAGTGGCCATTAGGTTTGGTGCATTGCTATTCGTGACAATATTGGCTTTTATGAATTTTGAATTAAATGTTAAGTTTTAGATAGTTTTCACCTTGTGTTAAATTATTGTATTTAATAGGTGTCTGGTACAGCTCCCTTGGAAACACTCATGTGGATCCGATTATTAGAATAGGGCTTGTGCAATAGCGTTAGGAGATAAGCTGTGACATCATCTATTGTCAGTAGTGATGTAATGATGGGTCAGTGTTATCTATATAGAGGTCATTGTACAGGGAGGGGGAGGGAATAAGCTGTGACATCTTCTATTTTCATCAGTGATGTAATGATGGGTCAGTGTTATCTATATTGAGGTCATTGTACAGGGAGGGGGAGGAGATAAGCTGTGACATCATCTTTTGTCAGTAGTGATGTAATGATGGGTCAGTGTTATCTATATAGAGGTCATTGTACAGGGAGGAGGAGGAGATAAGCTGTGACATCATCTATTGTCAGTAGTGATGTAATGATGGGTCAGTGATATCTATATAGAGGACATTGTCCAGGGAGGAGGGAGGAGATAAGCTGTGACATCATCTATTGTCAGTAGTGATGTAATGATGGGTCAGTGTTATCTATATAGAGGTCATTGTACAGGGAGGGGGAGGAGATAAGCTGTGACATCATCTGTTGTCAGCAGTGATGTAATGACGGGTCAGTATTATCTATATTGAGGTCATTGTACAGGGAGGGGGAGGAGATAAGCTGTGACATCATCTATTGTCAGTAGTGATGTAATGATGGGTCAGTGTTATCTATATAGAGGTCATTGTACAGGGAGGGAAAGGAGATAAGATGTGACATCATGTATTGTCAGTAGTGATGTAATGATGGGTTGGTGTTATCTATATAGAGGTCATTGTACAGGGAAGGGTAGGAGATAAGCTGTGACATCATCTATTGTCAGTAGTGATGTAATGCAGGGTCAGTGTTAGCTATATAGAGGACATTGTACAGGGAGGGGGAGGAGATAAGCTGTGACATCATCTATTGTCAGTAGTGATGTAATGATGGGTTGGTGTTATCTATATAGAGGTCATTGTACAGGGAGAAGAGATAAGCTGTGACATCATCTATTGTCAGTAGTGATGTAATGATGGGTCAGTGATATCTATATAGAGGTCATTGTACAGGGAGGGGGAGGAGATAAGCTGTGACATCATCTATTGTCAGTAGTGATGTAATGATGGGTCAGTGTTATCTATATAGAGGTCATTGTACAGGGAGGGGGAGGAGATTAGCTGTGACATCATCTATTGTCAGTAGTGATGTAATGATGGATCTGTGTTATCTATATAGAGGTCATTGTATAGGGGATGGGGAGGAGATAAGCTGTGACATCATCTATTGTCAGTAGTGATGTAATGATGGGTCAGTGTTATCTGTACAGAGGTCATTTTACAGGGAGGGGGAGGAGATAAGCTGTGACATCATCTATTGTCAGTAGTGATGTAATGATGGGTCAGTGTTATCTATATAGAGGACATTGTACAGGGAGGAGGAAGAGATAAGCTGTGGCATCATATATTGTCAGTAGTGATGTAATGATGGGTCAGTGTTATCTATATAGAGGTCATTGTACAGGGAGGGGGAGGGGATAAGCTGTGACATCATCTATTGTCAGTAGTGATGTAATGATGGGTCAGTGTTATCTATATAGAGGTCATCGTACAGGGAGGGGGAGGAGATAAGCTGTGACATCATCTATTGTCAGTAGTGATGTAATGATGGGTCAGTGTTATCTATATAGAGGTCATCGTACAGGGAGGGGGAGGAGATAAGCTGTGACATCATCTATTGTCAGTAGTGATGTAATGATGGGTCAGTGTTATCTATGTAGAGGTCATTGTACAGGGAGGGGGAGGGAATAAGCTGTGACATCATCTATTTTCAGCAGTGATGTAATGATGGGTCAGTGTTATCTAAATTGAGGTCATTGTACAGGGAGGGGGAGGAGATAAGCTGTGACATCATCTATTGTCAGTAGTGATGTAATGATGGGTCAGTGTTATCTATATAGAGGTCATTGTACAGGGAGGAGGAGGAGATAAGCTGTGACATCATCTATTGTCAGTAGTGATGTAATGATGGGTCAGTGATATCTATATAGAGGACATTGTCCAGGGAGGAGGAGGAGATAAGCTGTGACATCATCTATTGTCAGCAGTGATGTAATGATGGGTCAGTATTATCTATATTGAGGTCATTGTACAGGGAGGGGGAGGAGATAAGCTGTGACATCATCTATTGTCAGTAGTGATGTAATGATGGGTCAGTGTTATCTATATAGAGGTCATTGTACAGGGAGGGGGGAGGAGATAAGCTGTGACATCATCTATTGTCAGTAGTGATGTAATGATGGGTTGGTGTTATCTATACAGAGGTCATTGTACAGGGAGGGGGAGGAGATAAGCTGTGACATCATCTATTGTCAGTAGTGATGTAATGATGGGTCAGTGTTATCTATATAGAGGTCATTGTACAGGGAGGGGGGAGGAGATAAGCTGTGACATCATCTATTGTCAGTAGTGATGTAATGATGGGTTGGTGTTATCTATACAGAGGTCATTGTACAGGGAGGGGGAGGAGATAAGCTGTGACATCATCTATTGTCAGTAGTGATGTAATGATGGGTCAGTGTTATCTATATAGAGGTCATTGTACAGGGAGGGGGAGGAGATAAGCTGTGACATCATCTATTGTCAGTAGTGATGTAATGATGATGTCTTCTATTCTCCGGTGATGAGTTCCCCTCAGACCTGGTGCATAAATCTTTTTTAGCACAGTGACTCATAATAAGTAATATAAAACATGACCAGGAGGTTTTTTAAAGCCTCTTTTGATCCACTTTGTTCCATGACCTTAGTTCTCTTTCTTCTTGGACATATTTTGTAACAGGTGAATTTATATGAGATGTGATTCAGGGATACTTACCATGGAACAAACTGACCTCTATCAGCCGGGTGTAAGAGGAGAGCTGGCGCTATGTGCCAGGACCACTCAGCGCTATATAAAGAACATCTAAGCTATTTAGGGAGGAAATTTTATTGCCATTAAAGTGTTTGTCACACAGTAAGCCTTACCCATTTATTTAGGACATTCTGCCAACCTAAGTCATTTGGGTAACAACCAGTGCAAATGACCCCCTTCATCACACCCCTAAAAAAGTACCCTATCTCATAGTATTCATTTACTGTGCACAATATGTATTACATCTCTTGAACTATTATTTTCCTAGATCGAAGGTCAGTTTTACAGCCCTCCCATCTGATTAGTGATAAGAGACTCCTATTGGTTTTAATGATGCTTAATACGTCTTATTTTAAAATGGTCCCTTATAAATCCACAGATTAAAGGGTTTGAGGTTCTCACTGATCTCATGATCTAAATAAAACTTTGATCTCAAACCCAAAATGATTTAGCAGGAGCACTGCAACCCTATTTATCTCAGTAGGACTGGCTCTTCTGGCTCCTGAACGGCTCCCTATTAAATATATAATAGGGAGCCGGAGACCAGTCAGTCACTCCCCTTTTACCCCGATTTTATCTCGTGCTTGGCTGGACAGTGTAATTGTGTGTTGTATGCATCTCATCGATCTCATTGGGGGTCATTTACTAAGGGCCCGATTTGCGTTTTCCCGACGTGTTACCTGAATATTTCCGATTTGCGCCGATTGTACCTGAATTGCCCCGGGAATTTGGCGCACGCGATCGGATTGAGGCGCATCGGCGCTGGCATGCACGCGACGGAAATCGGGGGGCGTGGCCGAACGAAAACCCGAAAAACCGCCGCATTTAAGACAAAAAATGTGTAGCGAAAATTACACTTACCTTCACCAGGTATAGGCCGGTGAATTTCAGGGCATTCCAGCGCGCCTCCGGGGAACTTCAGCGCAGCAGCGCCACCTGGTGGACGGCGGAGGGACTACCTTAGTGAATCCCGGCCGGACCTGAATCCAGCGCAGAGAACGCGCCGCTGGATCGCGAACAGACCGGGTAAGTAAATCTGCCCCATTATCTCTGATCTGTCTCATCTCTCTTTTTCTACTAGTGAATGTTCAGAAGCTAAATAAAAGTGTAGATAAACCTGGACCCTGATAATGTATCCAGATTATCAGCACACAGAATCTCACAGCACTACAGGGATCATAATGGGGCACATTTACTTACCCGTCCCGTTGACACCGACGATCAGGAATGTCTGACGAGGATTCGGGTCTGCCGCGATTCACTAAGATTGTGCGTCCAATTTCCTGCATGTGTTGCTTCCCCCGCTGAGGTCCCGGTGCATGTGAGTGCTGATCTTGCGACATCTATCAGTCTTGTGAGTCTGATCACATGAAATTACAGCAGTCTCCATGGAGGGTGGGGAGGATTAGAAGTCCTTGAAGGCTGCTGTGATTTCATGTGACCAGATATATGCATAGGGTACAGTTTGTTCACTGGAGGAGGCTAAAGGACCTATGATGATGTCACCTTGGTCACATGACATACTAAGAAAGAGGCATGGGACGAGGAGTAGATGAGAGGGGACGGTTGGGCAGGACACGCTTTCTCTGATGCAAGAGAATATAACATAAAGTTGATTTATGTTGATATAAGAGAAACAATTTTTAGTTAAAAGAAGGGTGTCAGTTAGTTAAAATGGCTCTATAGGAATCTGTCACTAGTTGTATTTTTAAAAATGTGGTGAAAGGTTCTCTTTCAGTTTCAGCAACGAAACATCATCTGAAACACAACAATTTATGGGGGTTGTGTCTACAGAGACCTCTGGATTGTTCAGCAACAAACAGTTCATTTGACTGTGGTAATTTTATTATATTTGTTATCCATGGCATCCTTCCTTCTAAAAGCAACTTTTAAAATTATACTCTGGAGGACTCTGGAGGCGTTACTGGAGCCTCTCAGTACTGCAGATTCATAGGCTGTTACAATGAGCAGAACATGTTTCACCCAACCCCAGGCTCTCTCCCTCCTCCCTCTGCCGGTGTAATCTAACAGCAGCAGGAAGTGCAGGGGGAGACCTGCTCTGCTCATTGTAACAGCCTGTAAATCTGCAGCACGGAGGGGTCTAGAAACACCCACTAGGAAGAAAAAAAAACACTTACCTAATAATAATAATAATTCTTTAATGATTCTTTATTGACCTTGCCAGGTTATTACCCCACTCTGGTTCCCAGTTCCCATGTTGCTTCTGTAATTATCATTTCCGGTTCTTTTCCCACCTGGATGTCCTGGGGGTACACAAAACCCTCTTCATCTAAAGAGTGGCCTTCCTGGATCAGGGGACAAAACAGAAAGTAAAGTCTCCTGCAAAATGGGGCCCATTTACTTACCCGGTCCAGTCGCGATCCCGCGGCGCGTTGTCTGACGCTGATTCGGGTCTGCCAGGATTCACTAAGGTCGTGCGCCCGATATCCATTAGGTGTCGCTGCTGCGCCGAGTTCCGCCGGAGTTCACCATCTTCGTTCCGGTGCATGTAAGTGCTGATCTTGCAACACAAATTCTTTTTTAAATTCCATGGTTTTTCCGACGGCCACCCCCCCAATTTCTGTAGCTTGAAAGCCGGCACCGATGCGCCAAAATCCGATCGCCAGTGCCAAAAACCCTGGGGCAATTCGGCTCAAACGGAAATTGTCTGGAAATCTGACGAAAGTGAGCGATTCGGACCCTTAGTAAATGAGCCCCAATGTTCAATGAGGACAGTGATCCCCCAGAACTTCCAATGAGGTCCATTCATTCATTTGAGTCTTCATTATCTCAATGTTTATGAGATTTGCCTATGGGGCCCAAGTACAAATTTTGCTCTGGGGTCAGGAGGTTTTGGATCCTCTCTTCCCTGTATAAATATTCCTTCTTGCAGTCTTGTGATCTCACGCCTACATGTATAATTTATGCTTTATAATAGGAGGGTATTGCCCTACATCAATAACTTATTGATCCCTGGTGAGGTCAGGGCTTCATGGTAACTAACAATTAAGTATAGAGCCCTGGTGTGAGGTGGAGGACAGTCTACACGGCAGATGCTGGATGCTTCCCGTGGAGGATGGGGGTGTTACAGAAGCTAAAAAGACTCACATTACTAAGAGATGCTTATCAGCTTCTTCATGTTTTATGAAGAGCTCAATGGCTGCAGTCATGTTTTCCAGCTATTGTCCAACACATCTTGCATCTCGGTGGAGAACCTATACAATCTGCGGAGAGTTTACACTTCTAATTCTATGCTATCATTATTTTAAATATATATATAAACACCAAAAACAACTAAAATTGCATTAATGCTTTATACATTGTATCTATGTCGGAATCAATAGGGTGGATTGCTGAAAGGAGACCATGGTGCGTGCAGTAAACTGAATGTTAATAATGCAAAGAGCAGCATGACTACTTTTACTTAAAGGGGTTGTCCGGAGGTTAAAAAACATGGCCCCTTTCTTCCAAAAGGAGCCTCACCGCACCTGATCATAGTTTGTGCCAGTATTGCAAATGAGCCGCATAGTGATGAATACGTGGTCAGGTGTGGCAATGTTTTTGGAAAAAAAGCTGCCATGTTTTTCAACCTCTGGACACCCCTTTAAAAGGAATCTGTCAGTAGTTGTGACCACGCATCCAGTGTTAAGTACAATACATTTTTGGTGTCTGTAGTAGCAGGATTGGGAATTATTGCATTGGCCATGTTTAAGAGATGTTAATAGATGTAGATGTTAATATGGACGTTTTGGGCGGCCCCCCCCCCCCCCAGGGCCCAAGGCTTCTAGGGGGCCAATCACCACCCGAACCAATCAACAAATTTGATCCTGTAGAGATAATAAAAAGAAAGACATCCAGCTATATAATCCTCATGTTCTCAACACATACTTATATAAGGGTCCTTCCAGGACCTTGGAAGGTCCTCCACAGGTCAAACTGCAGAACTAAACTAAAAGTGGACAGACTTCTCCTTTTCCAAGTAGTTTGATTCTAGCACCATATGAAGGAAGTAAATGCCATAAAAAAATTAGACTTGTAATGGCCCACAATTTTCATACAGCCCATGGCCCATGATTATCTTAAAGGAAATCTACCACCAGGATGAGTGATTGTAAACCAAGCACACTAATATGTAGATGTGTGGCTTCTCTAGCCGGATCTGCTTTTTTTTTTTGCGTCTTATAACCTTGTTTTTTAAAAAAAGGCTTTTAAAATATGTAAATGAGCCTCAGGGGCTCCGGGCCCAAGTAACACCTATGTAGTCCAGAGGCTCATTTTCATCATTTATACATCCTTTTCTTTGTAAAAAAAATTGGGGCATAAGAAGCTAAATGAAGAACAAATCCTGACAGGGGGGGGGGGGCACACACCAGCATGACCCCTGCTTTGCTCTTTGCATTAAATTTAACCACAGCCCCTCCCCTCTGCTCTGAGTGACTTCTGTAGTCTTACATCATAAAAACCTGCTACAGCAGTCTCTCAATGCATAAGGGGCTTTGAAGCGGTTTAATGTGAAGAACACAGAGCGCAGCAGTGAGGACATGCTGCTAAATTGTTCTCATTGAGGCATCTAAACTGAGGCTGAGCTTCATGTTGGCATCTGGTCACCTTTGCATCATGGAAAGATCACATCTTGTACTGAATTTCCTAGACTGAATACTGTCCAGGGACACAGACTTACGACATCATAGCCATTTATACTGCTGCGAGCCATGGTCTCCCTGCGGGACTAAAGTTCCACAGATACAAAAAGCATAATTACAGTACAGGACCGTAGTCCCACAAGGAGGCAGTGACTCACAGCATCCTAGACGGCTATGCTCCTGTGTGGCCAGGTCCCTGCAATGCACAATATGCTCAGCTCCTCATGCTCTATAACAGGCTGCCTACAGATAGGACACTATGTACAACCTGCTCAGCTCCTCCTGCTCTATAACATGCTGCCTACAGATAGGACACTATGTACAATCTGCTCAGCTCCTCCTGCTCTATAACATGCTGCCTGCAGTTAGGACACTGTACAATCTGCTCAGCTCCTCCTGCTCTATAACATGCTGCCTGCAGTTAGGACACTATGTACAACCTGCTCAGCTCCTCCTGCTCTATAACATGCTGGCTACAGATAGGACACTCTGTACAACCTGCAAATCTCCTCCTGCTCTACAACATGCTGCCTGCAGTTAGGACACTATGTACAATCTGCTCAGCTCCTCCTGCTGTATAACATGCTACCTTCAGATAGGCCACTATGCACAATCTGCTCAGCTCCTCCTGCTCTATAACATGCTGTCTGCAGATAGGACACTATGTACAATCAGCTCAGCTTCTCCTGCTCTATAACATCCTGCCTACAGATAGGACACTATGCACAATCTGCTCAGCTTCTCCTGCTCTATAACATCCTGCCTACAGATAGGACACTATGCACAATCTGCTCAGCTCCTCCTGCTCTATAACTTGCTGCCACGGTCACAGGTTTCCTCCATTGTGTTATAATGAAGAAGTTGGTTGTTTGACAGGCAAATCTTTGTGCCTGGACACACGTGATCGGCCTTAAGTAAATTTGCATCAGTCGCTAACCATAAAGAATGTACCTACCATGTCTATCGTGGTCCAGTGTCTCAAGTCTCAAGGTTAATACTAAGGAGACAAAACTGTGAAGCTGCAGTCAGACCCCCATAATATAATATTGTTGCCCCCCCCCCCCAAGGATTGGCACTTTAATAATCAATGTGCTTTTAATAAG
This sequence comes from Engystomops pustulosus, assembly GCF_040894005.1. Lineage (NCBI taxonomy): Eukaryota > Metazoa > Chordata > Amphibia > Anura > Leptodactylidae > Engystomops > Engystomops pustulosus. The sequence goes on from NC_092420.1 coordinate 80,560,633, forward strand.
TCCCCAAGCGCCCCCTAGTGGCATTTACATACCTCAAATCTGACACATGTTTACAAGAAGATCCACTACTGACTGTAAATTGCTGACACTGACCATTGCTGGATTTCTGCACACTATTTATTCTTATGGATTTTTTAGGACCGAACAAGGAATCTACTAAGTAAATTTGCTCAAGCATGTAGACAAGTTTTAGGGAACCCAATACGTGAATGTGGCTCCCTTAAAGGGCTTCTCCATTTTCAGCATATAATTGCGTAAGAAAAGTGAAACAATTTTCCAATATACTTTCTGTATCAATTCATCCGGGTTTTCTAGATCTCTGATTGCTGTCGTTATATAGGAAGCTTCATTGTTTATAGCCTGTCAATAAACAGCGTCTATGATCATGCACACAAGTGCAGGCACATTATATATCACACAGCTCTGATTACTCTGAATAACATGCTACCTGCAGATAGGACACAGATATGACACTATGCACAATCTGCTCAGCGCCTCCGGCTCTATAACAAGCTGCCTGCAGATAGGACACTATGTATAATCTGTTCAGCTCCTCCTGCTCTATAACATGCTGCCTGCAGATAGGACACTATGCACAATCTGCTCAGCTCCTCCTGCTCTATAACATGCTGCCTGCAGATAGGACACTATGTATAATCTGTTCAGCTCCTCCTGCTCTATAGCATGCTGCCTGCAGATAGGACACTATGCACAATCTGCTCAGTGCCTCCTGCTCTATAACATGCTGCCTACAGATAGGACACTATGTACAATCTGCTCAGCTCCTCCTGCTCTATAACATGCTGCCTGCAGATAGGACACTGTTTGCTATAATACTGATTTTGTGTACCTGACACATGTAACGGGTGCATTCACATGAATGTATCTGCCTGCCCAGCTACAGCCAGGGGGGTTTACATCCAGCAAGGTAGTGTGAATGGGGCCTTAAACTAAGGCTCATGAATTTGTCTGACTTTTTCATCACAATTTCTTCTCTCGTACTTAAAATTTTCTTATACTTATGACTGGGCTTCCTCTGGACGGCTGAATGAGGCCTGAAGTCACTTTCTAGTAGTGTCCTATGTCATCAGACCCCAGCCCCCACCCTGCAGTTTCTCATGCTCTCCAGATGGGAGTTTTGTGTGTTATCTGGGCCATGACAGCAGAGCCGCTCCTGCAGCCTCCCCCTTCTCTGCCGCATTCCCTCGCTATGTCATACTCAGTCCTCGGAGACTTCTTTATAAGGACACAGCAAACACTGACTTTTTAACTTTTTTAAATCTCCCATTTAAGCACATTTTATTGTTGTATTTTAGTGACTTTTTGAGCGCATTAGGATATTTGCGCAATATTTTGAGCCTTTTTCCAGCAGTTCGCCAAAGTCGGCGTGTAGCAAAAAAAATTCTCCGGCTTCCAGATGTTTGTGCTCTATTTAACATTGATTTGCGCCTATATGGACACAAATAATTGGGCAATAACACGCAAGCCTTGACCATGCTTAGAAAAAGCAATGGTATGATTTGCACAACAAAATTGCGCCTTTTAAAAAATTTGCGAAAAAAAAAAAAAACTTTGGCAAAGACATTGACAAATCAGGTGCAAAAAATAGACTCACAAAAGGGGCAAAAAGAGCTCAGGGAAGAGGGAAATAAGATAAATGACCCGTATTGTAACTATCCATCCATGTCTATCTAACATTGGAAAAGAGCAGCAGAGCTGTAGGAATGGTTAGTGCTATCACAGGACATGATCCATAAGCTCCACTAGTAATAAAAGAAAAAAACAGGCAGCCCTCTAACCTTAGAAAAGTGAAAACATGAAGGTTTATTCATCCATATAGCAATGTTTAGGTTACGCAATCAAGAGGTTGTATTGCTCAACCGAAACGTTGCTATATGGATGAATAAACCTTCATGTTTTCACAAAGTTGGAGTGCTGCCTATTATTTGTTTTATTACAAGTGGACCTATCTATCTATCTATCTATCTATCTATCTATCTATTATCTATCTATCTCATATCTATCTATCTATCTATCTATCTATCTATCTATCTATCTATCTATCTATCTATCTATCTATCATCTATCTCATATCTATCTATCTATCTATCTCATATCTATCTATCTATCTATCTATCTATCTATCTATCTATCTATCTATCATCTATCTCATATCTATCTATCTATCTATCTATCTATCTATCTATCTATCTATCTATCTATCTATTTCATATGTACAGTATCTATATCTATCTATCTATCTATCTATCTATCTATCATCTATCTATCATCTATCTATCATCTATCTATCATCTATCTATCATCTATCTATTATCTATCTATCTATCTATCTATCTATCTATCTATCTATCATCTATCTATCTATCTATCTATCTATCTATCTATCTTTCTATCATCTATCTATCTATCTATCATCTATCTATCTATCTATCTATCTATCTATCTATCTATCTATCTATCTATCTATCTATTATCTCATATCTATCTCTATCTATAATCTATATAACTATTATCTTCTATCTATCATCTATAGATCTGTCATATATCTATCTATCTATCTATCTATCTATCTATCTATCTATCTATCTATCTCCTATCTATCTATCTATCTATCTATCTATCTATCTATCTAATCAGACCAGAAAGCCCATTACTTATACACATGGCTACAGCTTCAGTTGGACCTTTAGTAGCAACTACTGATCTGAACAAGGGAATGTGGAGCTGACTTTTTGTCTGCAGTAAGACTCCAGTTGGCGGATGGAGGGCAGCCAGGGGTAGAAGTGAAAATAAGAGAAGATGGGAAGGAGGTGACAGTGACAAGGGGCGAAGCAGCAGCTGGGAGGGGAGTGGGTGATAGTAGGGAGAGCAGCGCAGTGGGGAGGGGGATGCACAGAGCACAGTATGGACTAGGGAGGGGAGGGCGACAGAGGAGGAGGCGCAGAGCTCCCAGGGAGTTCTCTTATTCCCAGTGAAACAGGAAGTGTCTTACCTGTGGACATGTACAGAGACTGACTCCGTAACCAGGTGGAAAGAGTGACAGAGAGGAGGCGGCTGAGGGGGGAGGACAAGGAACAGGAGCCAGGGGGTTTAATTAATTCCAGCACATCTCTCCATCCCTGCGCTACCAACATGCCTCTGGGACTGCGAGGGAAGAAGAAAAACAAGGCAAAGGAGGTCTCCTCCAAGTTGGTGGAAAGCGAGGAAGTGGAAAACCGGACAGCTGGGAGCAGCGCAGTGAAAGAGCCAATGTACGAGAATGTTTCGCCAGGTCTACCCCCACCTCCTGTGAGCCTGCGCCCCAAGCTGGTATTCCACACACAACTGGCACATGGCAGCCCCACCGGCAGGATCGAGGGCTTCACCAATGTCAAGGAATTGTACGCCAAGATTGCCGAAGCCTTCCTGATCACCCCAGAAGAGGTAAGAGCGACCATCGTGTTCTAGTACTGTTACAGGTTAACCCAATTGATACTACTTAATAGAGTCACTCCGACAGGACGTAGTGTAAAGGTCACTAGCGAGTCACATTACTCAGAAGCCTCACCCATCCTCAGTCACCCTACGGCAAATTACTCGCTCTTTATCAGTTTCTATAAACTAATCATTAGTGGCCCGTTTACCGGTACTAGTGGCCCAGGTGGGAATTGTCAGAATTTTGAGCCCTAAGTATGAATTGTGGGATCTAATCGCTGCTTTAGATCAATGACTCTTGAAATATTTACTAGGGGTTACATTCTTGAAAGTGACCTGGGTGCCAGGAGGGCATCAACCACCGGGGCTACGGGAAGAGAACTAAATATTAGACCCGGTTTAAGTAACGTCTTGGTTTTCGTTAATGAAGTTGGGTCGATTTAAGAAATGATCACATGGCTTTAATCATAAACTTCTGGATTTCATATAGACTCTCATATAAACCGGTTTCGCCATATTCCCTTGGATGCCATATGATGCCACACTATGGGGCAGATTTACTTACCCGATCCTTTCTCGATCCCACGGTGAGAATTCGGGTCTGCCGCGATTCACTAAGCTTGTGCGCCCGAGTTCCTGCATCCAACTCTGCCGGAGTTCACCTTCTTCTTTCCGGTGCTTGTAAGTGCGACACAATCCTAAATGTTAAATTCCACGGGTTGTCCGAATCTGTCGGGTTGTCCGATGGCCTGCCTCCCCATTTGTGTCGTGTGCAAGCCGTCGCCGATGCGCCAAAATCAGATCGCGTGCGCCAAAATCCTGGGGCAATTTGGCGCAAAACGGAAATCCTCGGGAAACCAGACGAAAAATGTGTCCGACGGACCCTTAGTAAATGAGCCCCTATGTGTGCTTAGAGATAGTAGAGAAGCACTCAGCCTTGCCATCTCCATGAGCTTTGCTGCTCATGAAGCATGTATGAGCTCGCTTTGAGATGTAAACAATGAACATTTCCATTCACTCAATGCAAGTGGAGATCTTGGCACCTCTAGGAAGATGTTAAAAAATTGAAACACAGAATCTGGTGTGAGACTATTTTATATAGTTTTTTTACATGAAATCCTTTGAAGAAAAGTTTACCCGCATTGCAGTTGTGTCTGGTTTCTTTTTGGAGGGGAAAGCTGGGTGGGAAATATTTGTTATAGCTGTTTTAACCTGTTTTTCCATGTTCAAAATATTCTAGTTTGATTTTATCACAACTTGATGACAATCATTGGGATAAATAACTATAATGTTAAAAGGGGTGTCAGGTCCTCTCTGTACAACATCCTGTTGTGGGAGGCTATCCCGAATTCTGCACATTCTGCACATAGATTGAACAATATTATAGACATTTCCATTCAATGGATTTATCATAGCTTGTGGACAGGGTGGGGGAACGGGCTGGGCCCAGCGCTTTCTCTATAGCTTGGCGCAGGCTATAGAAGGATTTTATGCCAAGCTGGACCTGGAGTAGGATTCAAAAGGACGAGGCCGGAGCCTCTTGCTTTATTGGATGGAGTGTGCCCCGGCAGGGGGGGGTATCATGATAAATCGCCCCTAATGCCTATAGGAGTGCCGTAGATAGGACAACCCCTTTAACTATGCTTAAAAAGAACATGTCATGCAAATTAACCCACAAAAATAAAGACTTTATTAAAAACTATGTTTAAAAAGCATTGCCCTTAACACTCAATGCTTCAATGCTTTGAACTTGCCACTCACCTGATGTGAGTTCAATGATAGTAATGGGGTACAGCATATGTGGTGTTCATTGTACAACCCTGCCTCCTTGTTGCAGATTGACAGGCCTAAGTGTTATGATATGCTGCTGTATAGAACATTGAGAGAGAGCTCTGTACATCATTGGGCACTTAATGTCGTGTGATCAGGATGACAATATCTAAGGTCCTGTTAAATCTGCAACATCTACCTCATGTATGTATCTGATCACATGAAATCACAGCAGCCTCCATGAAGGATGGGAAGGAGTATAAGTCCATGGAGACGAGTGTGATTTCATGTGATCAGATATAGGCAGTTTGCTAATGTTAGAAGACTAAAGGACCGGTGATAATGTCACACTGGTCACATGCTATGTAGAGGCATGGAACATAGTGAGAAGTAGAAGGGACGGGCCGGACAAGAAGGACAAGCCTTCTCTGATGCCTGGTAATATAAGATAAAGTTGATTAATGTGGATGTAAGGGAAACCATTTTAGCTAAAAAAAAGGGTGTGGGTTAGTTAATAGGACTCTATAGGAACCTGTCACTAGCTGTATATGTGAAAATATGGTGACAGGTTCCCTCTTAGGCCATCAACATGCCAAATCTACACCTGGCTGTGTCAGCACTGGTTGTCAGGCCCAAAGTGATCTCATAAGGATCGGTTGTCAATACCTATAACCCACCTAAATCCCCTTTAAGGTCATAGGATGACCATTGTACATACAAGATGCTTAGATCCGGCAATTGAAGTCAGACAGGAATATGGATTGTGAAGAAGTTGTCACTTCTGACATCAATCCAACAACAGCCCCGAATATAATATTGGCTAATTTCCTACGTGGAAAGTACTTTCGTTTTATGGCATTTGTATTTGCATTTTATGGGAGTGTATATAACATTTGCAGGTAAATTCCAATCATAGGGTGCAGCTCGGTATTAGCCCCTGGAGGGATAAGAAGTGGTAAGGTGGAGCTGTGGGGGAGGTTTAGGCTGGGTTTACACTTTCAGATTTTTTTTAATGCAGTTATTTTAGCAAACACCAAGTGTAGATAAAAAAAACTGTGCAATCTGTCGTCATTGTGTGATGTCCTGGAATTCTGTTGAATGACAGCAAGCAGAGATTTTGAAACTGCAAACTGTAGATACCGAAAGCATATCACAAAGCTTTGTAGCTTTTTAGTACAGAACAAATAACTTTTATTTGCTTGCACTGGAATAACCCTTTAAAACGCATAGCAATAGTGTCCCTTTAACAAAGTCTGCAGGTGAGAAGCTTTACTTGTAGCGAGAGACGTTCCAGGAGTGATGTCACCTGTTGGAGGACATCTGCCAGGTGACAGGACATTATAGTCTGCTCTGGGACCATTGTTCTCTGCAGGTTCACACCGAGCCCTGAACACACTGCGTGAAAGCTAATACGGGGAGCGGATTAAAGAGCAATTCCACTCATAATCGGTTATTAAAGGGGACCTGTCACTATTTCCCACCCTATGAAACACAAATAGTGCAGTTGTTCCTTGTACTGGAATTTCTATAGGTGGATTTGTAGAATGGATCCCTGTGTGGGTCTTCTTGTATTCAATGTTTAACCATACCTTTCTCTAAAAAAAAAAGTAACATAAAAAAAGTTGAGAAAAAATAGTGCAGGTCCTTTAAAGAGGAGGGATCACCGCCTCAGGTATGACCATTGTGTTGACTGGAGAATCTTAGTGTTGTGCTGTTCCTCCGATGTTCCCCTAAAACAGTGATGGTGAACCTTTTAGACACAGAGGGGCTCATTTACTTACTGGGTCCAGTCGCGATCCCGCGGCACGTTGTCCACGCTGATTCGGGTTCTGCCGGCATTCACTAAGGTTGTGTGCCCGATATCCAGCAGGTGTCGCTGCTGCGCCGAGGTCCGCCGGAGTTTACCTTCACAATCCGATCGTGTGCGCCAAAATCCCGGGGCTATTCATCGCAAATCGGAAATTGTCGGGAAACCCGATGAAAGTGCACGATTCGTACCCTTAGTAAATGAGCCCCAGAGTGCTCAAACTACATCAAAAACCCACATATTTTTCGCAAAGTGCCGATGCGGCACTTTAAACAGTAACTTATTTCTCCCAGCTCTGTCACATGTTTAAATTGTATAGGCACCTGAAGACACCAATACAGAAGAAAGAAGGAGAAAAAGCTTTGGTTATCATTGTAGCTTCCTTCTAGGGTCCTGGGCTCCCTGGGACTGCAAGAGGCCTTGAGTCCTGTCTGGCGAACTCTGCGGTGGGATGATGGCGCGGGTGCTCGTAGAAAGGGCTCTGAGTGCCACCTCTGGCACCCGTGTCATAGGTTCGCCACCACTGCCCTAAGACATTCATAAATTAACATCTTAGAGTGGCCTTGTAAAGAGGTGTGTCCATACACCGGCTGGAAAGAAATAGATTGAGTATGGATATGCCCCCAGTTGTCAATTTATTCCAAAATTTCCGATTGGTATCCTTTTAGGGTCCTTACAGTATATAAAATATTATTTCATGGGGATTTGATTTTTTAGTTTTTAAAATGGGCATTGAGGAGAACTTTGAAGACCTCCTAAGCACCTCGAATTATCTTCTGAGAAAGTTCCCTGAGATCTATGCAAATTAGGTTAGGGGAGTTAGTAAACTGTTAAAGGGAGTCTACCATGTCCCCAAGCATCCTGATGCTCTGATGATGTGTTGATTTTAAAAATGCCCTTATTACTTCTGTACATTATGAAGTTTAGGAGAAATACGGAAAAACGTACAGTAAAATGTTTTTCTACAAACTGTGTACGTGGCCGTAAAATAAATACATTGTCCTATTAACACAGTGAATTGCAGGAATTACTTCCTGGCAGATATCCCAGTCGGCGGCCATAGTTTATGATTCAGATTGTACACATTCACTACTCTGATGTAACCAATAATCTGTGCCGATCTTCCTGAGTAACCTGCAAATGAATTACGTCAACAGAGGTTTCAGGCCGGTTAAAAAATCAGAGCAGTAGATTTATCATCGCTATAAATACAATAAACCTGTTCCGTGCTGATTATAACTGTAGATTAGTCACAGGAATAATGCTGATGTCCTTATACTAGAACAAGCTCATCACCAGTAAATATAGGGCAGGACATGCACTAAAGATGCCCTTAAATGGGCTATCCTCATGTCCAATAGAGGCACCTAATAGGTAGATCCGTGGTGGTAGGTTTCCTTTAATACGAGTTGTCTGCTGAGATAAGCTTTGTCAATATATTAGGACAGTGATGGCTAACCTATGGCACTGGTGCCAGAGGTGGCACTCAGAGCCCTTTCTGTGGGCACCCAGGCCATCACCAGAGATGACTCCACGTATCTTTCTGCAGTCCCAGACAGCCCAGGACTTGCTGTGCACAGAGCTATTTTAAAGTGACAGCTCTACCTGGGACTATGTTCTGCTTTATTGGTGTCCTCAGGGTGCAGGTATCAATGAAAACTGTGACAGAGAAGGGAGTATAAATCACAAATTAAATTTTTGTGTTGGCACTTTGCGATAAATAAGTGGGACTTGGTTGTAGTTTGGGCACTCGGCCTCTAAAATGTTTGCCATTACTGTATTAGGAGGACGTGAAGCTGGATTTTTTTCTTTCTATGTTGTACCTCATTGGATTCGTGCACATTTGGCTAGCAGGAGCGGGTGAGCTATTTTTTTGTTATTCTTATTTTGCAAGTGTTGAAGAGATCTGGGATCAGATTATGGTAGAGTCCTGCTTGTATCTGAGAGCCTGCCCAAAAATATTCAGGCATCGTTGAAAGCCAAAGGTACAAAATGCCAAGAAAATAATTAAAATTTACATCTTGACATTTAGGAGAAAACTGAAACATTGCAGTTACCTGAGAATAATCTGCATATCTAGGAACATGCTTAAAGGGGTTGTCCGAGTTTTTGAAAAAAAGATAAAAGTGGCCGGGAGCGGGCTGCTTAAAAAAAATAAAGATGTACTTACCTCCCGGTGCCCTCCCGTATCCAGCGCTGCTGTCGCTCCGGTCCGGGCGCCATGTAAACAAACATGGCCGCCGGAGCAGCGCTGGATTCAGCTTCCGGCCGGCCGTGGCCGGGCACGCCTATCCGTCCCTATACACAGCATTGTGTATGGGGGCCGGAAGGTTGTCGGGTGACAGCAGCGCTGGATACGGGAGGGCACCGGGAGGTAAGTACATCTTTATTTTTTTTAAGCAGCCCTGTCCCGGCCACTTTTAGCTTTTTTCAAAAACTCGGACAACCCCTTTAATAGTTTAGAGTCAAATTTATGTATGAGATATCCAAGATGACTTTCTATAAGATTATGGAAGCCTCACGCTCAATCCTGTTGTGGAATGGAACGTGAAAGTCAAAAGTTCAAAAATTGTTACCTGTTCACTCGTCAATTTATAATGATCAAAACTCCTCATAGAAAGAAGGTATAAAGAGGAAGAAAACAGTGCATGAGGCTTCACTTGTGGTGAGCCTAGAAGCCAGGGTTGGCTCCAGGTTTCAGTAGGCCCCTGGGTGACAGAGCCTCAGTGGGCCCCTTTGCAGTGAACTCAAGTGGCGGCGTTAAAAATTCAGAAACTAAAACTGCTCCTGTTCCCTAAAATATTCCCAAGTTTATCATCCCAGATATCTCTCTCATGGCTATTTATATAACTCTCTCTCATTCCCTATGGATTTATTGGGGGTCATTTACTTACCCGGTCCTGTCGCGATCCAGCGGCGCATTCTCCGACGAGGGTTTGGGTCTTCCGGCGACTCACTAAGGTCCTGTGCCCAATATCCACCAGGTGTCGCTGCTGCACCGAGGTCCGCCGGAGTTCACCATCCTATTCCTGGTGCATGCAAGCGACGGTTTTTTAAAAAATAAATAGCGCAATTTTTCCGAATCCACCGGGTTTTCCAACGGACATGCCCCCGATTCCTGTTGCGACACAATCCGATCGCGTGCGCCAAAAACCCGGGGCAATTCGTCGGAAAACTGTAAAATTCGGAAAACCCGGCGGAAAAATGCGATTCGGACCCTTAGTAAATGTGCCCCATTATGTACAGCCCTATACGCCCCCCCCCCCCCCCAGCAGCCCTGGGTATGCCCAGTGCTGGCCCGACCCTGCAAGAAGCTCCTCTGTCCAAATAGAAATATCTCATTTCTCTGAAAGGACAGGTCATTGGAAAGAGTGGAAAGCTTATACTTTTTACTTGTGGCGTGATGTGAGAGATGTGAGACTCCCTTTAAGTCACTTGACACATTTCTCAACCCTTATATTAAGTCTTGTATGGAGGACTGACCTCTGCTCCTTAATACTATAATTTGGGATAATAGGATAACCTGACACCTTTCTTTAATGCTTTCTGTGTGTTCTGTGGCTTTTTCCTCTTTTATGACTCACTGTTAGCAATTTACTTTAAATCCCTATAAAATAGTGAAAGTTCCCGGGTGGGAATTTGTTGGAAAGCAATGAATAATAACTACTGCAGGAATAAGGATGAGAACATTCGGAGATCACTGTAAATCTCTGACCTTTACCCTTTGCTCTGTGGGAGCTGTAAGCTCAGACAAAATGCAATATATTGAGAACATAAGTAACAAACATTTCCTTTAGATACAAACTATCTCTACCCCCATCCTAAAAATCAAAGTGTAACTCTAGGAAACCCACATAACCCCCCATAATTTACATAGTGATTGATAATGTCAAACATATACTAAGGAATGAGATATTTCTTGTAAAAACAATTCCCAAATCGCATTCTCCATACTTGTAGGTTATATGACATTTTGGTTCTGGTATTGCCACATACTGGTCCCACAGGGTTATATCTGCTTTTTCTTTATAGTATATGATGTTGCTCCATAGTACTGTGTGTGGTGCACGTTTTCTTACTGGGAACTGGATTCCTCTGGGTTGTTGTAGATCACAGGTCAGCGACTGGGAAGAGACGCGTCATCTCCTATGGGAAGCTGGAAAACTGTGTTGGGGTATATTAAAGAGTAGAATTCTGGGGACTCAGATTTAGGAAGAAACCATGTGATGTATCGTAAATGAAATTCTAGATGAGAAGTTATTGGTTTTTGTTTACCAGGCATTATACAAGCAAATGGAAAATTCAGAAATATCTCTGGAATTTTGTTTTATTATTGATCTGTACATTAAAGTTTCCACTTATAGGACATATTCATTGTATTGTTCTACATAAGAAGCCTAACAAGTATATTATGTATGTACACAGTGACTGCACCAGCAGCAGAATAGTGAGTGCAGCTCTGGAGTATAATTCAGGATGTAACTTAGAATCAGTACAGGATATGTAATGACGTGTATGTACACAGCAACTGTACCGGCAGAATAGTGAGTGCAGCTCTGGAGTATAATACAAGATGTAACTCAGGATCAGTACAGGATAAGTAATGTCATGTATGTACACAGTGACTGCACCAGCATCAGAATAGTGAGTGCAGCTCTGGAGTATAATACAGGATGTAACTCAGGATCAGTACAGGATAAGTAATGTCATGTACGTACACAGTGACTGCACCAGCAGCAGAAAAGTGAGTGCAGCTCTGGGGTATAATACAGGATGTAACTCAGGATACGTACAGGATAAGTAAGGTAATATATGTAAACAGTGACTGCACCAGCAGCAGAATAGTGAGTGCAGCTCTGGGGTATAATACAGGATGTAACTCAGGATCAGTACAGGATAAGTAATGTCATGTATGTACACAGTGACTGCACCAGCATCAGAATAGTGAGTGCAGCTCTGGAGTATAATACAGGATGTAACTCAGGATCAGTACAGGATAAGTAATGTCATGTACGTACACAGTGACTGCACCAGCAGCAGAAAAGTGAGTGCAGCTCTGGGGTATAATACAGGATGTAACTCAGGATACGTACAGGATAAGTAAGGTAATATATGTAAACAGTGACTGCACCAGCAGCAGAATAGTGAGTGCAGCTCTGGGGTATAATACAGGATGTAACTCAGGATCAGTACAGGATAAGTAATGTCATGTATGTACACAGTGACTGCACCAGCAGCAGAATAGTGAGTGCAGCTCTGGGGTATAATGCAGGATGTAACTCAGGATCAGTACAGGATTAGTAATGTCATGTATGTACACAGTGACTGCACCAGCAGCAGAAAAGTGAGTGCAGCTCTGGGGTATAATACAGGATGTAACTCAGGATCAGTACAGGATAAGTAATGTCATGTATGTACACAGTGACTGCACCAGCAGCAGAATAGTGAGTGCAGCTCTGGAGTATAATACAAGATGTAACTCAGGACAAGTACAGGATAAGTAATGTCATGTATGTAAACAGTGACTGCACCAGCAGCAGAATAGTGAGTGCAGCTCTGGGGTATAATGCAGGATGTAACTCAGGATCAGTACAGGATCAGTAATGTCATGTATGTACACAGTGACTGCACCAGCAGCAGAAAAGTGAGTGCAGCTCTGGGGTATAATACAGGATGTAACTCAGGATCAGTACAGGATAATAATGTCATGTATGTACACAGTGACTGTACCAGCAGCAGAATAGTGAGTGCATCTCTGGAGTATAATACAGGATGTAACTCAGGATCAGTAATGTCATGTATGTACACAGTGACTCCACCAGCAGCAGAATAGTGAGTGCAGCTCTGGGGTATAATACAGGATGTAACTCAGGATCAGTACAGGATAAGTAATGTCATGTATGTACACAGTGACTGCACCAGCAGCAGAATAGCGAGTGCAGCTCTGGAGTATAATACAAGATGTAACTCAGGACAAGTACAGGATAAGTAATGTCATGTATGTACACAGTGACTGCACCAGCAGCAGAAAAGTGAGTGCAGCTCTGGGGTATAATACAGGATGTAACTCAGCATCAGTACAGGGATAAGTAATGCCATGTATGTACACAGTGACTGCACCAGTAGCAGAATAGTGAGTGCAGCTCTGGAGTATAATACAGGATGTAACTCAGGATCAGTACAGGGATAAGTAATGTCATGTATGTACACAGTGACTGCACCAGCAGTAGAATAGTGAGTGCAGCTCTGGAGTATAATACAGGATGTAACTCAGCATCAGTACAGGGATAAGTAATGTCATGTATGTACACAGTGACTGCACCAGCAGCAGAATAGTGAGTGCAGCTCTGGGGTATAATACAGGATGTAACTCAGGATCAGTACAGGATCAGTAATGTCATGTATGTACACAGTGACTGCACCAGCAGCAGAAAAGTGAGTGCAGCTCTGGGGTATAATACAGGATGTAACTCAGGATCAGTACAGGATAAGTAATGTCATGTATGTACTAAGTGACTGCACCAGCAGCAGAAAAGTGAGTGCAGCTCTGGAGTATAATTTATGTTGTAACCCATCGTACAAGATAGATAATGTAATATGCAGCACTGAAGTATGATATGGAAGGTTTATAAACGTCAGTGAAAAATGAGTCAGGTGATGTCTTTGTTGCAGTATTTCCAGGCTGTTCTCTGTAGATCACCTCCATGTCTTCCTAAGATGCCTCTTGTGTGACGCTTCGTGTAAATTAATACCTTAAAAGCAAGAAAACATGTTCAACTTGAAATTGTTCCCGTGAGACAAAGTCATTTCTTCTTCCGTGGAAATCTGATCTCCTCTGTATACAGGAGGGAGGCGAATGTAGAGCGGGGAGAAGGCAACATTCACTTTGTAGTAGACCAGACATAATATACTCTTGGTTCTGACGGGGGCGATAAATATGGGAATTTTTATTAGGGAGGTGATTGTTGACCCCACTATCTTTACGATTATTCTTAGTGTCAAAATATATGGCCATGATCTACTGCACATTAGCAATACCCAATTAGGGCGGCACAGTGGCTCAGTGGTTAGCACTTCTGCCTTGCAGCGCTGGGGTCCTGGGTTCAAGCCCCACCCAGGTCAAAATCTGCAAAGAGTTTGTATGCTCTCTCTGTGTTTGGGTGGGCTTCCTCTGGGTCCTCCTGTTCCCTCCCACACTCCAAATACATACTGTTAGGTTGTTAAGATTGTGAGCCCCATGAGGACGGTATATAAAGAATTATTATTATTACATGTACCCCTTATGGCACACACCCCCAAGGTCACACAAAATACCCAAAAGTAAAATACCAGTTTTTGTAAATTCCCAAAGTATCTCTAAGGGTCTGATCATTGTACACGGAGAAGCCCGAGGGTGCAGCCATAACCCATGTCCTGTACATGTAATAGCTATGGGGACATTGACTTGTGGAGCTGCTACTTATGTTTTCTTTGGGTTACATAACAAGCATTTACAGAAAATTACAGAAAATTACATCTCTAGTGACACTCCCCTGTAAATTGTAGAGTGGGTTTCAAGAAGAAGGAATTTTCGGTGCTTCCTTGGCCATAGGGATGATTATGGACACAGACAAAGCAAAGCAAAACCTTAAATGTTCCTTACATTGAATCTAAGACTAGACCTAATGTTTATTTTATTTGCAGCTACGGTCAGTGGACTCTATTGTTCTCTGGTATCACACATTACTTTAGAGGAGGAGCAGAAAAATTCCTTTGTTTTTAAGCTCTCATAAATTTAACATATTAACCCCCAGATGACGTGGCCCTTTTTTGTTTTTCCATTTTTTGCTATGTACCTTCATAAAAAAAATCTATAATTGTTTTTATTTTTCTGTGTACAGAGCTATACGAGGGCTTGGTTTCTGCGTAACAAATTGGACTGGATGGCACGCTGAACTTCTTAACAAACTAACTATCCAATACGGGGGCCCTTTAATAACAAATACAGAATGAAAACATTATAATATAATAAATAACCACACACTCTTTGCTTGGTGGAAAATTGGTCACAGCTTTTACTTTTTACACAGTAAACCCGTAAATGTGAAAGTCTAAGGCACTTGAATACGTTTATCAGAAATAACCAGCTCGGTCACTGTATGCCAGCTGGACTCCCAGCTGGCAAGTTGGCAAGCCGAGCAGCGCCATCTCCAACATTCTCCTTCCGCCAGCTGTGATAAAATATAAAGCATTAAAATAATATCATACTAAAACATCATATGAACAGACTAAAGGGCTCCTTATTAAAGTGCCACACTAGCACTCTTTCAATTAACCCCTTTTGTGCTTTAACTTTTTTTTTTGTTAATTTTACTTCAACCCTGATCTGATACTCCTACCGCATACTGAAATATTATTGTATTGCAGTATATGGAAAATTTTATATATATCTGTAAAAGTGTGGCACAGGCACACTGTTACAGATCTTCAGCAATAACAGGTCCTGGAGTCTTATAAAGACTCTAGTCTGCCATGGCAACTGATCGTCGCTCACCGATGACATCACAGGTGTTGCCAGTGGGTGTTTGCTGCAAAATGACCAGGAAAACACAAACAGCGTAAGATCAGCAGAGGTCAGCGATGGATGCAATACAGTTGAATCTGTCCTCCATAGGCTCCTATGGCCTCCACTGTGTGTATATACTGTACTCTCCAGCAGGAAGCAGGATGATATAGAGCATTTTTTTTTCAACTTGTACTGAGCATGCGGTGGCCTCTGTCTTTCAGTATGTAACTATGTACACATGTACACAATGAGCTGAACAAAAGGAACTCTCATCCAGTTTATCTCCATTTCTACATGGAACCAGGGATGCAGCTTTATTGGGTCAGAGGGTGTAGGTATACCCAGACCCTGGTACCTGAGGAGGCACCAAAACCTTGCTGCCCAGTAGGACCACACCAGTATAAATGGACATTGTAGGTGGTGGTGATAATACAATGTCTGTATTGGGGTCGTAGAGGTTTAAAGGGGTCATTCTACTGTTATGAAGCAGGAAAAACAGGTCCGAAAGTCCCTCTGTAAATGGAGACTTTTGGTCCATTCGCTTTGGGCAGCACACAAGAACATGTCAGTGGAATAGAGCTCATGCACTTTCACCGGTCCTTTTTGCCGGAGAGAGACTCATTCTCCCGATCATTGGAGGTCCCAATGCTTGGACCACTAGTGATCAGTAACTTACCTCCTATCCTGTGCATAAGGGATAATTTACATTGGTGAAACAATGGTGATGGATCTCCTGCATGTCATGAGTATCCAGTGCGAATCCACCCAGTAATGAATCTTTTCCTAGCTGTTCAGACTCGTATTTTTGTCCATAGGGGGCAGTGTTGTAGTAGATAGTGTTGAGGTTGAACCACCACCTATATTTCGATTAAATACAACATTGCAGTGACATTTGCCTCCCCGTTAGTATAACATGGAATAGTTTTTATTTAGAGACTCAATAGTAAATCCCCCCATAAAACTGTTTCAATGTTCCCATTGTAAACATCAGATGGTTGGCACTACGACAAGATCCTGGGTGTGAATTAGTGGTTGCCAGGTCCTTGTTGTTTTACCTGTGGTGAACTTCCTTCTATTGGGGACACACTTCTCTTTTTAAGGAGGAAGCTCAGCCTCAGCTTATACATCTCCAACATACGCTGCTACGGCCCTATGGTCACCAGATGTAACACTAGAGTATAAGATAAGATACCTGCTGGCCAACAGTTGTCTCTCCCCCCTACTGTATTTACTTAGACTTGCATGCTCGGCTTGGCCAAGCATGCGTGTAGTATGCTCTTTTTAAAAAAAAAAAATTAATTAAACTTACAAAGTACAAAAACAGAAGGATAATATAATGTAATGCAATATAAATACAAATTTATATTAAAAACACCCGGTAGATACTGTAGGTTGTTAAGAGAAAAATATTGTATGAATTCTGTTAGTTTTCTTCTGCATACTGTAATGTTACATGAAGTTTTATGCAGGTGGTATACTGATTTTAATAAAGTCTCTTATGCAGAAGCAAAAAGAGTTTATCTTTCTTTCTAATTCTTCCCGATCTTGTCTATAAAGTCCTGGTTTTAATTCTTCACAGTTGTTACATAAGTCCGTTTAATAGACATGCACCATATATATATATATATATATATATATATATATATATATACTCAAGTATAAGCCATGCAGGGAATTTAATTTGTGGGGGGAGGGGCTGTGAGCAATGAATTGCCCACCCTAGGCTAATACTTGATAATATTAAAAAAATCAATAATTTTCCCCCATTTTCTGTGGTAAAATTAGGTGCACTGGCTTATACTCGAGTATATAAAAATTATTATATTCTGAATGAGGAGAAGAAAGGATAGTGATATCTTACACCTCTTATTTTTCCCCAGTTATAACCTGGTGGAGATTTGGGCTATAGTCTCCGGTGTTTTTCTGGCGGAGACAATAGTAAGTATGGTGGGCTGGAGCATTCACTTCTCGTGCCCAACAGAAAAGCCAGAAAACCAGCAGAGAAGGCATAGTAAATCTACAATCATACGCAAATAATAATACAGGCAGTCCCCGGGTTACGTACAGGATAGGTTCTGTAGGTTTGTTCTTAAGTTAATTTTGTATTTAAGTCGGAACTGTATATTTTATGATTGTTTTTTGGTCTCTGTGACAATTGGATTTTAAAAATGTTGGATTGTCATAAGAACCAAGATTTACAGTAAAGCTTCATTGCAGACACCTTTAATAACCTTTAAGCCTAGGACTAAAGTACAATAAATTACCAATTACCAGAGGTCTATTTGTAACTAGGGGTCGTCTGTAAGTCGGGTGTTCCTAAGTAGGGGACCGCCTGTATGCCTATATGTTCTCTGTGGACTTTATGTCTCCTATTATAAAAATGCATTCAATAAAAATACAATTTTTTAAAAAGAGTACAAGGGATGTAAAAACAAAGGGGAAATATAGACAAGGTAGAAGTACAGTAGTAACACAATGGGGCTTATTTACTAAGGGTCCGCGGATCGCATTTCCGTCAGACTTCCCGAAGTTTTCGGGGATTGCATGGCTGGGGGTATTTAGAAGGGGATTGTGTCGCACGTGATCAGATTTTGGTGCAGCTGCGCTGGCTTTCATGTGACAAAAATCCGGGGGCTTGGCCCCTGGATGATCCGACGGATTCGGAATGAGCGCGGTATTTAACATTAAAATTGCGTCGCAAGACAATGCACTTACATGCACCAGGAAGAAGATGGTGAACTCCGGTGGACCTGAGCGGGGAAGCGACACATGCAGGATTTCGGGCGCACAATCTTAGTGAATCGCGGCACAGTACATTTTTGTCGGAACAATGCACGTTGGGCGAACTCCTCGGACCAGGTAAGTAAATGTGCCCCATTATATTCACTCCTGGTGGCAGATAGTGGACATTGTGGTGGCTGGCCCCAATCCCAGTAATTGCTGTGGAATTTTACAATTGCCGTTTATGGCACCTTTTGGTTTTTTAAGGCTCATTTTACTTTTTTGATTTAGAAAAGGAATTCTGTCTCAGATGGAAACCTTGAACAAGCTGCTGGTGACAGATCTACTTATTATACAACCCTAAGGGTGCTCTCCTTTCAGGGACTAAACTTCCCTATGAGTCCTCCCAGGTCATCCAATGACTAGGACAGGGTTACCCATTCCAATGCCCAGAGCTGTTTTTTTAAAATCTTTTATATGAATGGACAATGTGGTCACCAAGGAAGTCATTGAAAGAGAGGGTTTGGGAGAGGTTTATAGGGTCTTATTTACTTTGGGGCACCATAGATAGCTGTAGGTGGACAGCTTGTACCCTTACCAAGCCTCCTCCCATGCAGATGCACATTCGGCATGCTGCCAGACGTAATGTCGAAGCCTATCATGTTTCATTTTCCCAATATTTGTCATCAAGGACAAGTCAGGACACCACCATACACGTCATATGGTTGGCCGTTGTTTTGCCCGACATTAGTCTTATATCTATCTCTGCCTGTAGCAAAGTGTCCAGAGAAGGAAGTCCTCCATATCTCTGTTCCTGAGCTGGTTACACAGACTCTTAAGACTTGAGATTTCACCTGCTTGTGTTGTGAGTCATACGTTTTTGTTCTCTTTGTTCCTTGGCGATGATAAGACTTAGTTTGTTCAAATCTCTAAGGAGTCAAAAGGTGGCAGACAACAGAAGCTCTGCTATAAAAACTAATGTATCAGACAAGTTCTGCACAGCAAAAACAATAAAACCTCTGCCTAGCGACAGCGTTAAGCAGGGGTGTAACTTGAGGGGGTGCAGAGGGTGCGGTCGCACCTGGGCCAGGAGGCTTAGGGGGCCCATCATTTGTCACTTTCCCATATGAGAAGACTAGTACTATAAACCATACATTATAGTCAGGGGCCTGGCACAGACTTTGCACTGGGGCCCATCAGCTTCTAGTTATGCCACTGGCGTTAACCCTTCTTTACAGGTTTATTTTGCACTGTAGCAAGTACCTATAGGCAGGAGTTTGGACACTTGACTTTGTAGTCCCACTTTGACTCTTTTGGTACGTGGTTTTTAGTAGCACCAGACACTTTCTGAAACTTTTTGCAGTGGAGAATGGGATTATGTAAAGTGGATGTTCACCTGCTGGGATCCCCACCAATTGTATAGAACAAATCTCTGGTCCTCTGCCTTGTGTCTCCTTGGTCGTGGCGATAGGAGATATTCAATGGGCAGAAGTCAAATAACCCCACTCTTTATTTAAAGTGGCTAGACTGTTTCTGACAGCACCATATACTATATGAAGAAATGTAAAGTGATTCCTCAGCAATCAGTCCAATACATTGATGATGAATGCTTTACATTGGAAAACATGTAAACTTTGAAGCACAAATTTTTTTGCTGTCATCGTAAGATGCCTTTTTTGCTCCTTCTTTCTCCTGTACTGAGCAGTGTTATGAAGTTCCTTACACAAAATAGAGATAAGAGAATATTTCCCTCAATGATTCTGTTCTACAAGAAAATGAAACTATCCCAGAGACTTTATCTCTCAGTCGTCAGTGGATACAGGACAGAAAACTGATTTTCCCAAACTGCTTAAATAAGTAAGGAAGGCAGGGGAGAAAGAAGGACACAGGAACACATTTCTTTATTAAAGGGAACATGTTAGCAAAAAAATGGGGAATAAGCTATTGTCAGTAGTGATGTAAAGATGGGTCAGTGTTATATATATAGAGGTCATTGTACAGGGAGGGGGAGGAGATAAGCTGTGACATCATCTATTGTCAGTAGTGATGTAATGATGGGTCAGTGGTATCTATATAAAGGTTATTGTACAGGGAGGGGGGAGGAGATTAGCTGTGACATCATCTATTGTCAGTAGTGATGTAATGATGGGTCAGTGTTATCTATATAGAGGTCATTGTACAGGGAGGGGGAGGAGACAAGCTGTGACATCATCTATTGTCAGTAATGATGTAATGATGGGTCAGTGGTATCTATATAGAGGTCATTGTACAGGGAGGGGGAAGGAGATAAGCTGTGACATCATCTATTGTCAGTAGTGATGTAATGATGGGTCAGTGTTATCTGTATAGAGGTCATTGTACAGGGAGGAGGAGGAGATAAGCTGTGACATCATCTATTGTCAGTAGTGATGTAATGATGGGTCAGTGTTATCTATATAGTGGTCATTGTACAGGGAGGGGAGCAGATAAGCTGTGACATCATCTATTGTCAGTAGTGATGTAATGAAGGGTCAGTGTTATCTATATAGAGGTCATTGTACAGGGAGGGGGAGGAGATAAGCTGTGACATCATCTATTGTCAGTAGTGATGTAATGAAGGGTCAGTGTTATCTATATAGAGGTCATTGTACAGGGAGGGGGAGGAGATAAGCCGTGACATCATCTATTGTCAGTAGTGATGTAATGAAGGGTCAGTGTTATCTATATAGAGGTCATTGTACAGGGAGGGGGAGGAGATAAGCTGTGACATCATCTATTGTCAGTAGTGATGTAATGATGGGTCAGTGTTATCTATATAGAGGTCATTGTACAGGCGGGGGAGGAGATAAGCTGTGACATCATCTATTGTCAGTAGTGATGTAATGATGGGTCAGTGTTATCTATATAGAGGTCATTGTACAGGGAGGAGGAGGAGATAAGCTGTGACATCATCTATTGTCAGTAATGATGTAATGATGGGTCAGTGGTATCTATATAGAGGACATTGTACAGGGAGGGGAAGGGGATAAGCTGTGACATCATCTATTGTCAGTAGTGATGTAATGATGGGTCAGTGTTATCTATATAGAGGTCATTGTACAGGGAGGGGGAGGAGATAAGCTGTGACATCATCTATTGTCAGTAGTGATGTAATGATGGGTCAGTGTTATGTATATAGAGGTCATTGTACAGGGAGGGGAGGAGATAAGCTGTGACATCTTCTATTGTCAGTAGTGATGTAATGATGGGTCAGTGTTATCTATATAGAGGTCATTGTACAGGGAGGGGAAGGAGATAAGCTGTGACATCATCTATTGTCAGTAGTGATGTAATGATGGGTCAGTGTTATCTATATAGAGGTCATTGTACAGGGAGGGGGAGGAGATAAGCTGTGACATCATCTATTGTCAGTAGTGATGTAATGACGGGTCAATGTTATCTATATAGAGGTCATTGTACAGGGAGGAGGAGGAGATAAGCTGTGACATCATCTATTGTCAGTAGTGATGTAATGATGGGTCAGTGTTATCTATATAGAGGTCACAACCCTTTCGTTCTATAGATTCACAGGCTGTTACACAGGTTTCCCTCCTCCCGCTCACTCAGCACTTCCCCCTCCCTCTACCTGATATAGCAGCGGAAGTTTCAGCACACAGTGGAAGAGGACAAGTGCTCATGCACAGTGTAACAGCCTGTGAAGCTGCAGCACAGAAGGGCTCTGGTAATACCCCCAGAGCAGCTCTGACTCATTAGCATAATCATAAAAGTTGATTTTTAAAAGGACAGAGACCATGGATAACAAATATAAGCAGATTACTACACGGTCCCGGTCCCAGGATCTACGATTAATACATGCTTGATTTTGATGGTAGATTTCCTTTAAATAAAAGATTTTTATGTGCATTCCCAACTATATGAAACTTTTATACCAATATAATTTATTTTCTCCTTCCAGATCTTATTTTGCACCTTGAATACCCATAAAATCGACATGGATAAGCTTTTAGGAGGGCAGATCGGCCTCGAAGACTTCATTTTCGCCCACATAAAAGGTTCAAAGAAAGAAGTGGAAGTAATGAAGTCGGAGGATGCGTTGGGGCTGACCATTACAGACAACGGAGCGGGAGTCGCTTTTATAAAGGTAAACGTCTTACTATGATTTTATACATTTTTATGATAGTAAGTCAGATGGGAAGATAAGGACTAAATGAATAATCAGGTGTAATTAGAAATGATTAGGTCTCTAACCTCAAGATGTCTAACTGGTTACAACATAATGGGGGTCATTTACAAAGGGCCCGAATCGCGTTTTCACGTCGTTTTACCCGAATTTTACCGTTTTGCTGCGATTTTCCCTGAATGCACCGGCATGCACGCGACAGAAATCGGGGGCGTGGCCGGCGGATTCGGATAAACCGCCGTATTTTAAAAAAAAAATGTGCCGCTTGACACGCACTTACCTGCACCCAACGTGGCTTGGTGAATTCAGTGCACTCCGACGAACTTCAGCGCAGCAGCGACACCTGGTGGACGTCGGAGGAACTACCTTAGTGAATTGCCGGAAGACTCGAATCCTCCACAGAGAACGCGCCGCTGGATCGCGAATGGACCGGGTAAGTAAATCTGCCCCACTGTCCCCATTGTCTATGGGAAGAGCAGCTCTGGAGCACAAACTGGTGCTCCAACAAGAGCGATGCTTTGAAGAGTAAAGGTAATTGACTCGTCTTGACTCGTCTGATAATCTATATGTTGGTTTATGACCAGATAATACAGTGTTACATCTCAGATATGGGATCTCTGTGTAGCGCACTTTACCCTGGATGTAGTAGCTATTAGCGCTGTCACTGTGTATGACATCTAGTGGGAGAGATATATGTTCCCAGCATTGAGTTCATTAGATAACAATGTGCCATTAACCTTATATTATGCAATATGATATACGTCATTATCTGCATGACCATAATCACATAGTTATTGTGTATAGTCATCTGATTAGTGACATATAATACATGAGGTTAAGCGGTTATACATGAGACATTGACAGATGCTAAGGCTCTGAGTAGATACAATTCCCAGCAGGAGGGGTGACTTAATGCACATATGATCTGGTCCTGCCGAGCCCTTAGTGATCACTGGTCAGAAGTGGGATTTGTGCAGCTCTGGAGTATAATAAAGGATGTGAAACATCCCCATCCAGGGCCCAGCCTTTTCTTGGGGCCTGGAGACAGGAGGGGCCCAGAATACTGGAGTGGCTGGCGGTTGCAGCCTTGGGCACGCTGTGGTCACGGTGCTTGGTATGGGGACCGGAGGACTGTCCTACAGCCTGGAAGGTCTCCAGCAGGTGGCGTGTGCAAGAAATATGGAGGGAGAGGCTAATGTACTGGTTCTCCCTGGGGCAACCCCTGAGTGTGTGTAAGATAGGTCCCTGGGTAATGGATGGGCAAGCCCTTGTTGGTAGACAGCCATATCATGAAGATCAGATAGCGCTCATAGAGTAGTATTATTGCTAAAACCAGTGGTAGTGTTTAGGGGGAGGATGAGGCTCACCAGATCCGGTTGTGATAGGTTAGGCACAAGTCTATTAAGGGCGTGTTGGAACTAGTGTCGATGCCTGCAGGTGCTGCCTTCAGACAGAAATTGTCAAAACACGGTTGCCACACTGGTCTGGAAACGAGTTCAGTGGATAGAGGGGGGTATTTGTCACGGTCGGCGCACTCAGGTATTCATGTAAACGGGAGATGTGTTGTAAACGAATGTTTTATTTGGTATCTCTGGAATACAACGCGTTTCAGAGTCCAATATGACTCCTAAAGTGGAAAGAGACTGCAGCGCAGGTGAGGTGTTAATTACCCCCTCATCCGCACTGCAGTCTCGTTGTGTTGCCACCTCAATATTTGTCCCTTTCCAACACT
This sequence comes from Engystomops pustulosus, assembly GCF_040894005.1. Classification (NCBI taxonomy): domain Eukaryota; kingdom Metazoa; phylum Chordata; class Amphibia; order Anura; family Leptodactylidae; genus Engystomops; species Engystomops pustulosus. The sequence goes on from NC_092420.1 coordinate 80,584,802, forward strand.
CAGGCCTTTTCTTTATTTGTCCATAGAATTTGGGCGCAAATTTGATCATTTTTCCTGCACTAGTTTTTGGCACCATTTTTGGCGCACACTTAGGCTGAATTTACACTAACATATGGGTGACACATGTACGGCCGCAAGCTTGTAGCCGTACACATGTCCTCCATAGTTTGAAATGGACGCATAGAGCGATGCAGTTCTGCACACGTGTGGCACCGTACCGATCCATACACACTTACCTTTCTTCGTGTGCTCGCCGAATGCCGTGAATCTCTATGGAGATGGAAGGGGTCACCCCTCCTCCTCTCCAGCGTGCCAGACGTATGCCCTACATTCGTGTATATTCGTCCTTTAGAGCTGCAAAATGTTGGTCTTTGGAGTTCCATTTTTCCTTCATGAATGTGAAGTTCCAACCTTTTCCGGTCCTTTGCCAGTTCATTAACCCCTTGTGCCACAATCTAAGATCCCAGAGAAAATTGTAATACGATTCGTGCACCAAAAACACAGACCCTGGGCCACAATTGATAAATGCCCCAAAGTGACTCCGCCAGAAGCAGAATAGTGAGTGCCGTTCACTATAGTAGAGGAGTATAATCGAGTAACAGGTTGTACTTAACTACAACCATTGTTGTGGCCGCCTCGTGTAAGCGCTTATTTACTGCAAACACATGATGATTTCCTCTCTGATACATGTGGTATAATATATCCGGAGAAGGCATCGCACTGTTTGTGGTGAAAGCGGCGAGTGTTGGGGTCATGTACACAGGCGTGCAGACAGGTCTGGTAACACACACCGCCACATACTGACTCATCTGTCACCAGAGAAGAACAGAAGAACGGGGAAGAGATTTGGTGAGGACGGACGGGTCCTGGAAGCCTTTGTCATGGTGGTGTCATGGTTTCATAAGACTCTTAATGTTTCTTTGGTTTATTAATGAGGTTGTAATACAACAATTTCTCACAGCTGTAAACATGTGTCAGTGCCGCACACAAGGCTGGAAGATGGGCGGATCTTGTAAAGTTCCCCGGTAATTCACACTACAGCTGTAATGGTAATTTTGGGTGCCATCCGCCTCTTCCTCAAACAGATGAGGTGGATTATTCTCCTTATGTAACTAAACATTGAAACTCCTATTTACAGAAGTGATGTAACACCATCTCCCGATGACATATAAACAATGTATTATCTGGTGAGGACTGATACATTGTATATAAATCCGTACAGTGTAGCAAAAAGAATCCCCACTGTTTATACAAAAGTCCTGACAGTCACATAGAACATAATGGAGGAAGCAGCACATCTGTTCACCCAGCTTTTTCTTCTAAGGAGGGTATAAATGACCCCTTTTTGAATGATTGTTAGGGGTCTGAGTGCTGGGAACCCTATAATAGGACTAAGTTGTATTCCTGAAAAAAAACAGTTCCCATGTAAAGTACTTCTATCACCTCTGAGTTACTTAACTAGGTAATGTCAAGAAAATCTGCCATCAAAATCCATCATGATAAACCAGGGACATTACTCATAGATCCAGGCACCAGGACTGTGGTCATCTTCTTATATTTGTTATCCATGGCCTCCTTCCTTTTAATAAGCCAAAGAAATTCTGGAGGTGTTACCAGACCCCTTCCTGTTGCAGTTTCACAGCCTGTTATACTGTCTCCTCCTGCGGCCCTCAGCATTTCCCCTTCCTTCTGCCTGTAGTAATCTCACACAGTGAGAGGTGGGAAGTGCTCCTGTACAGTATAACAACCTGTGAAGTTATGTCACAGAGGGACTCTGACAATGCTCCCAAGAGCGCTTCTGGCTAATTAGCATCATTTTAAAAGTTGATTTTATAAGGAAGGAGGCCACAGATAAAGGAAATATACAAAGATGACAACTGTCACGGTGCCTGGATCTATGAGTAAGTGTCACTGGTTTATCATGATAGATTTTGATGGTAGATTTCCTGATTTTAGTTTACAGTTATATTTTATTATAGGATAGTTGATAATATTTGAACTTCCATTCTCCTGATCTTTTTAGCATATTTCTAGGTTGTAGCATGAATGTTTTATTCTTTTGTACAAATCAGTCAGCCCCCCTCCCCCTACTGTAGTCAGGCAACCCCACCTCCTGCCGTCAGACAACCCCACCTTCTGCAGTCATGTAACCCCGCCTGCTACAGTCAGGTAATCCCGCCCGCTGCATTCAGGCAACCACACCTCCTGCAGTCAGGTAACCCCACCTCCTGCAGTCAGGTAACTCTGCCTACTGCATTCAGGCAGCCCCACCTCCTGCAGTCAGGTAACCCCGCCTGCTACAGTCAGGTAACCCCGCCTGCTACAGTCAGGTAACCCCGCCTGCTGCATTCAGGCAACCCCACCTCCAGCAGTCAGGTAACCCCACCTCCAGCAGTCAGGTAACCCCACCTCCTACAGTCAGTGTGCTCTGCATACTCCATGCATCTGGAGTTCTAGTCCTGCCTCCTAATTGCAACATCATTTTCCGGCTATCCTGAGATCTCGGGCAACTGCGCATGGTGATGAAAAATAAAGTGAATATAAATTTACTGGTATTAGACACTTCTCTTATTTTTGCACGTCTATTTATTTATACAGAGCTCCACATCCCCTGCTTAGCCAACAAAATAAATAATACAGTTATGACTGTCTGCAGCCACCACTAGGGGGTGTATTCTGTATACAGTTTTCATAATTGCATTCTTATTAGCTCCCTCTACTGGTGGCTGCCCACAGTACAATGTCATCACCTATGTCTGCATAGTGTAAAAGTTTGGAAATTATTTGCGAAAAATATTATATTTCCTGTTTTTCTTTTACAGCGTATTAAAGAAGACAGCGTCATCGACAAAGTGAAAGTAATAAACGTCGGTGACCACATCGAAAGCATAAACGGGAAGAACATTGTAGGTTCGCGCCATTATGAAGTTGCCAAGATGTTGAAGGAGCTGGAGAAGGGAAAGACGTTCACCCTGAAATTAATAGAGCCCTTAAAATCCTTCGGTAGGTTCTGGATTTTACTTTGTGTTTGATTATTGAACAGTGCGAAATATCGGAGAAACAATAAAACAATATTCTGATATTTTCAGGTTTTAACACAGATGGAAACTGTCAGCAAGCTGCTGTTGGGATAGTTTTCATTTTTATTATATAATCATGGTTCATTCTTTGCTGCATAAAATATTTTAGTGAGTTCCATATAATTTTTTTTCTGGACAAACAGTAAATCTTTCACCAATATTTTAATGTACAGAATTCTTTTGGACCAACCATATAGTATACAGTGTACTCCATAGTTGCCTATATACAAAGGTTACCTCTCAAATGAGAGGAGAAAAGGATCGACTAACAAGATGCATATAAACAATAAATCTTTATTGATAACATATAGTGCTCAGAGTTAAAAATGCATAAAATTACAAGTGATGAGACACAAAATGGAAAGAAGACAGGCCCAACCCGGACAGAGCAAAGTTATGAAAAAGTATCTAATGATGTGGTAAGAGGCTAGACCAATGAAGGTTAATCACCTTTACTGTTGGTCTGCAGTGATTGATGTTAATATCTACAGAGTGGTGATAATATTGTCCTCTGTGATGCATGTAAGCTGTGGTAAATAATCAGCCCTAGGCCCAAGTATATTGACCTGTGGCTATTAGGGAAGAAGGTGTAGTCTCTTACCCAAGGATGGAATTGTAGAATTTTGCTGCTGTCCGGGAGGGTCCGCGTCCCCGACATACGTTTCGGCTCCAAATGAGCCTTCGTCTGGGGGTGGCGAGGGTGGATTTTACTTTGTGTTTGATTATTGAACAGTGCAAAATATCGGAGAAACAATAAAACAATATTCTGATATTTTCAGGTTTTAACACAGATGGAAACTGTCAGCAAGCTGCTGTTGGGATAGTTTTCATTTTTATTATATAATCATGGTTCATTCTTTGCTGCATAAAATATTTTAGTGAGTTCCATATAATTTTTTTTCTGGACAAACAGTAAATCTTTCACCAATATTTTAATGTACAGAATTCTTTTGGACCAACCATATAGTATACAGTATACTCCATAGTTGCCATAGAGTCAATTATTATAAAACCCTGTTTGTTTTTGCTTTGTTTTTGTTTTACCTTATTTTTACCTGGAAAGCATCAGTAGGCAGCTGTAGATATGTAGTTGTGTTATTTGTCGATTTTTTTTTTTTTTTGCTTTCTGACGATTTCCCAGTTAGAAAAGAAAAGGTTTTTCACAAAGAGTCAAAAATGATCTGTACAATACATAAAAACAAAAAACTTGAAGGTGTGTGATTTGCCCAATATACATGTCAGAAATAATGTACAGTATATACCGAGTATAAGCCGACCCGGGTATAAGCCGAGGTACCTAATTTTACCACCAAAGCCTATTGACTCGAGTATAAGCCGAGGGTGGGAAATGCATTGGTCACAGCCTCCAAGTATATAGCCAGCAAACCCCCCCAGCCAGTCCCTGTAGTATCTATCCTGCCAGCCCCTGTAGTATAACGTCAGCCCCCTGTAGTATATAGCCTGCCAGCCCCCTGTAGTATATAGCCTGCCAGCCCACTGTAGTATATAGCCAGCCCCCCTATAGTATATAGCTTGCCAGCCCCTGTAGTATATAGCCAGCCCCTTTTTTGATATACCCGAGTATAAGCCGAGTGGGGAATTTTCAGCACAAAAATTGTGCTGAAAAACTTGGCTTATATAAAAGTAAACTCGGCATAAATACGATATAGAAAAGTGCCAGGGTTACCATTAGCTAGTATACATAATTCTTTGCTGATGGAGATGTATACAAAATAGTCTCCCTCCGCTGTTCGCTACACACTTTCCGCTCTTCTCTACAGAATAAGGTCGCTGACATATGGACACATGGGGGGTAACATGTTAATGGAGGTCACTGATATCCAGTAGTGGATTATAATAATGGTTGTTTGGGTGGAATTCCAAGGCCCAAGCCTTCTAGGGGGCCCATGGCCACCAAAACACCAACCAAATTTTATGCTGAGAAGGGTCTTCACCCATCAATCCTCATCCATCTGTTCCTGCTCTCAATACACATGTGCAGAAGAGCCTTTTCAGGACTTTTGAAGGTCCTTCAAAGGTCCTGAAACTGCAGTTTGAAAGCAGCAGAAGGGATGCATCCTCCATTCCCCAAGAGGCTGATTCTGGTACCAGATGTAGGAAGTGATTCCAGACTTGTAGGGGTTATAATATTTATACAGCCCAGGGTCCATGGCAGTCTTAATCTGTCCCTGCTGACAATTAAGAGAAAGACTTCAGATCCAGATGCTGACAATGTGTGCGCCGGCTGTGATGATGGGGATTTAATGTGCCTCATCCTGTTTGGGTTGTCACTGACTTAATTCCAGTAGCAGGGACTAAGCTAGGAAGAAGACATAGACCCTCATTTACTAAGGTCCTTGCACCAGTTTTCTGTCGGACCTTGCTCGTTATTTTCAGTTCAAACTGCTTGAACATGTATATCGGAAGTGTCCGCACCACGTTTGTGTCGCACCTGATCGTTTTGTGGCGTGGCTGATTTCTGCAGTGAAGGGGGCGTTCCGGTGCTCAGTCGGACCGTGCGACACATTTAACATGCAAAGAAAGGTGTTGCACGCCCCATGTTAAGGGTGCACCAAAAAAAAGTTGGTGCACTCTGTCGGGGCAGTGCAGGGGGCGCCAAATTCATGAAGAGCGTGCGCTAGAAATTCTGAATTTGGCGCCCCCTGCACACTACACAGAGCACTGCACATAGTACAGACTGCACTGTTCTTAGTAAATGAGGGCCATAGAGAGAACAGGACAGAAATATACAGAGATGTAGCAGAGCTGAGTGTGTCTCTCCAATCCTTTGCGGTCCAAACACGTCAGATGAATGTTGGCATGTCTCGCCAGTTTTGGATGGAACGTTCTGCAGCTTTACTTGAAATGTTATGACAGATTAAGCTTTGTTCAGACACAATGTAAATTTTTCTGCACAGATTTTTGCCAAGAATCCAGGAAACTATTTGAAATGATGAAAAGTAATTGAAAACATGTCATGTGTGAATTGTACTGTATCCTGGGCTCCATTGCGGAATCTTCGTAACAATTATCTGCTACATTTTCTCACTTTTCATCGCTTTACTGTGGTATGCCTTCTATTGTTCCCTGTTATCAGCCACTTCAAGTGTGTGAAGCCGAGTTCACGCGCCGTACACGCTCAACAAACAAATTACAGGCTCCCTTCATGTAGTAAGGATGAGGTCACGCATGTAAATGGGAGGTAGGGAAACATCCGAGCATGCTTACTCAGCTTTCTGTATCCCCCTATAGAATTACATGATCTCTCATTCCCGCTGAGATGTTAGTGTGGCCCTGAGATAAAGTGAAGGGCCACATTGGAGTTTGACCGCTACCACTATGCAAACTTCTGCATCCATTGCCTTGTAAATATACCATGCTGGTACTTGTAGTTCTGCAGCAGCCGGCAGGTTACACACCTCATAGGCCTATATCCTCACCCAGAGGGACGGCTCTTTGGTTCTCCGCTGCATTTGGTGAGCAGAGTAACCAGTAAGATGATCTCCGAAGAAAGACGAGAAGGGAAATGGATAGAAAAGATACTGAAAAGTGTATGTGCCTGATAAGTGTGGAGGGAGTCAGGTTCTCAGGAGAAGGGGGGATGGACACGCAAGATCAAAGTGCAGAAAAACAACGGTAGGAAGGGGACGATCATCACACGTGAAGCGTGTCCTGGGTTTGAGGAGATATGGCACAGCGGGCACACTACTGCCACACCTGACTGTGTAAGAGATTACATGGAATCCATCAGATATTAATGGTATATACTATATATTATATAGGGGTATGTTACATATATAAGGTAGGAAGGGGACGATCATCACACATGAAGCGTGTCCTGGGTTTGAGGAGATGTATGGGGTATATGGCACAGCGGGCACACTACTGACACACCTGACTGTGTAAGAGATTACATGGAATCCATCAGATATTAATGCTGTATACTATATACTATATAGGGGTATATTACATGTATAAGGTAAGAAGATCCTCTTTATGGTCGTAGCAGACCCTAATGCGCCCCCTGCACTGCCCTGACAGAGGGCACCACTTTTTTTTGGTGCACCTTTAACATGGGGCGTGTGAAGAGGAGACCCACAGTGGGCTACTCCAGAGCTTTTGCCATGTAGCTTACTAGGAAGTGCAAAACTGATTCACCGTGTCTGGTTCTTTTACCTTCCTCCCACTTATAAGAGCTGTCAGAGAGAATCCCATAACCAGTGGCGGATTAAGTGTCCCACGTGCCCCAGGCTTTTCACGCGACTAGGGCCCCCCGCCAGCATCCAAACCAACATGTGTCCGGATGTTAGGGCTTCAGTACTACTCTATATTCTTAATCTTGTACTGTTTATAAAAGTAATTCAATGATAAACTACAATCTGCTCTTATAACCCATCTATTCAGAAAAGCGGAACATTCCTGGACTGCATGAAACCCTTCACCCCGACTGTCGTCCAGACCAGATCTCCCAGACAGTGTCAGGGATGTAGATACTGCCCCTGGTCCGGCCTGTGTGCATCCTGCAGCTGAACTTCCCCTCATATTCTAATTGCTCACGTATAACCCGAGGCTCCTAAATTTACACCCTTCCCCCCCCCAAAAAAGGGAAAAGTTATTGACTGGAGGACAACCCCTAGGGTAGGAAATGCAGCCGCTACTCATTAATGAAATGTCCTTTAACAGAGCCCCCCTTTACTGAAATGTCCACAACAGAGCCCCCCTTTAATGAAATGTCCACCGGCAGAGCTCCCCTTTACTGAAAAGTCCACAGTAAAGTTCCCCTTTACTGAAATGTCCACCGGCAGGATCCCCCTTATCTGAAATGTCGACCGGCAGAGCCCCCCTTTAATGAAATGTCCATTCCATATGCTCCCTCCATCATTACTGTTATGTCCACAGCCGGGCTCTCTTCAGCCCGGCTCCGCAGCTCCGTCTGAATGCCATCAACACAAGTTGACACAAATTGCCCGTGCGCCAGATTTAACAAGAAAAGTCCGACAGAAATGTGTCACACGTCCCATGTAAAGATGCACAAATAATAAGTGGTGCACTCTGTCGGCACAGTGCAGGGGGCGCCAGATTTATAAAAAATGTACACCAGAAATCCTGAATCTGGCGCCCCCTGCACACTACACAGGACATTGCACATGGTACACACTGCACTGTTATTAGTAAATGTGCCCCAATGGGTGAATGCAGACTCAGACTGCATTATATCATCTAACACGCAGAGCATAGCAGCATAATGGGGAATGTAGTTTAACAGTTATACCATAGACATACCCAAGAGCCTCTATATTACTTTTTAATGACAGAATATACTTAAATAAAAATGAAATAAAACTAAACATAAAATGTCAATGTAAACGAAGAAACAAAAATCCTTACTATTCTATAAAGCAGCGGCTCAGTGTGCTCTCCATCACTTGTGTGAATAAGGCTTTAGTCTCACTTTGCAATCTTTTACCTTCCACTTCAATCTGTCCTTGATATCTACAAAACATAATCACAGAAGTTATAGTAAAGAACAACAGAAAACTCAAAACTTTTTGGTCTGCCTTTCCCCATATTGGCCACTAGGTGGCGCTGCAGCCTTGCTCTTGGGGCTTGGCTTTTCCTGGTAGGGTTTTCGTTGCTCGGCACAACATTTAGCTGCCAATTAGCGGAGGCTCCAGTGTTTAATAGAAGGGATTTGTCTGATTTAGAAACTAAACAAGTAACATAAAGGGCATGTTTTGATAAATAGAATCCAGTAACAGGGGAACAATGTAACATTCGGCTAATACTCTAATGTTCTGCTTTTCTTATTTGCTGCATCAGATTCCTGTTTAATTAGATCGGTGGTGGCATTTGCCGGGTACGTGGTGGCAGCGCCTTCCTTTCCTCAAGTAATATATATTCAATTAGTACCTGTTCACACAATGACAGCAAAGTCACCGGGGACGCTTCTGTATATCGGTGATGTGTATCCCTGATTATTGTCAATGGTGTATGATAAATGTCCCCCATCAGTCAGTGCTGATCCGTATAAATCCCATCCACCATGCTGTGACTCTGTGGATCACATTTACTTACCCGGTCCAGTCGCGATCCCGCGCGTTGTCCGGCACTGATTCGGGTCTGCCGGGATTCACTAAGGTCATGCGCCCGATATCCAGCAGGTGTCGCTGCTGCGCCGAGGTCCGCCGGTGTTCACCTTCTTCTTCCTGGTGCATGTAAGTGCTGATCTTGCGACACAAATTCTTTTTTAAATTCTGCGGTTTTTCCGAATCCGTCGGGTTGTCCGACGGCCATGCCCCCCGATTTCTGTCACGTGAAAGCCGGCCAAAATCCTGGGGGGCAATTCGGCACAAATCGGAAATGTTCGGGAAACCCAACGAAGGTGCGGCGCTCGGACCCTTAGTGCTGTGACCATTCTCTGTGGTCATCCAGTACTGATAATAGCCCATGGGTCACGAGCCTTAAAGGGGTTATCCTAAGTTTGATTGTATCTCCAATCCTCTTAAACAATCTCATCTGATGAGGGAGCACAAGATTAGCGAGCGTTCCTGCATACGTCCTAACACACCTCTAAAGGGGCCGTCTACTTTCAGCAAACAATTGATATTGTTTGTGTAATGAAAAGTTATACAATTTTGTATTATACTTTCTGTATCAATTTCTCACAGTTTTCTAGATCTCTGCTTGCTGTCATCGTATTTTTAAGCTTCATTGTTTAATACCGGTGGATAAAAAACCATCCTTGGTCATGTGATTTCACAAAGGTGCGCGGCTTGTTATAACACAGAGGAGCTTATTTACTAAGGGTCCGGGGATCGCACTTTTGTTGGATTTTCTGACGTATACCTCCGCTGTTACAGGTATTTAACTGGGGATTGTGGCACCGTACAGACGCCGGACCGCCATTGTCGTCTATGCTGGCTGCATATACATCCTCCCTGATGGCCATCTGAATGTACCCTTACACAGAGAGCATGTTTGATAAGAGCTTTGTGATATATAACCAGGGTCGGACTGGGGTGCCTGGGGCCCACCAGAGGAATTGATTTTGGGGGCCCACCATACCGCTACCTAGAAATATTCCCCATTTCACAGGAGTTCACAGTGGCTGGATTGTGCTTAGCACTAACTTAACAATAAGAATAACTAACTATAACCCTTAACATCCTATTCTCTTCAGCACATAAGACTAGGCACTGACATTATAGAAATAGTCTAGATAGTCAGTTATTACAGTTATAAGACTCAGAAGTGGGATTCAGTACCTCACATGTCACACGTCTTCTCCTTTGGGTACTGAACTGCAGGACGACTTCTCCCTTTATTTTCTTATCACTGGAGAATTTTCCATCAGATATCTTCATCTCTGTGAGGCACATCTCCACACTGTGCAACTAAAAATATCACCGTCACTACAGCATAATGTCACCTGGATAACAATGCCCCACACTGTGCTAGTACTCCTCCTATCCTGTATATATGGGGACAGCACAGTACTACTATTCCTATCCTGTATATATAGACACAGCACAGTACTACTACTCCTATCCTGTATATATGGGCACAGCACAGTACTACTCCTCCTATCCTGTATATAGGGATATAGCACAGTACTACTACTCCTATCCTGTATATATAGACAAAGCACAGTACTACTACTCCTATCCTCTATATATGGGCATAGCTAAGTACCACTACTATCCTGTATATGTGGCACAGCACAGTACTACTACTCCTACCCTGTATATATGGGGACAGCACAGTACTACTATTCCTATCCTGTATATATAGACACAGCACAGTACTACTACTCCTATCCTGTATATATGGGCACAGCACAGTACTACTCCTCCTATCATGTATATAGGGATATAGCACAGTACTACTACTCCTATCCTGTATATATAGACAAAGCACAGTACTACTACTCCTATCCTCTATATATGGGCATAGCTAAGTACCACTACTATCCTGTATATGTGGCACAGCACAGTCCTACTACTCCTACCCTGTATATACAGATATAGCACACTACTACTCCTATCCTGTGTATATGGGCAGAGCACAGTACTACTACTCCTATCCTGTATATATGGGCACAGCACAGTACTACTACTCCTTTCCAGTATTTATGGACACAGCACAGTACTACTACTCCTTTCCAGTATATATGAGCACAGCACAGTACTACTACTCCTATCCTGTACAGTATATATGGGCACAGCACAGCACTACTACTCCTATCCTGTATATATGGGCACAGTACAGTACTACTACTCCTATCCTGTATATATGGGGACAGCACAGTACTACTACTCCTATCATATATAGATATATATGAGCAGAACACAGTACTACTACTCCTATCCTGTATATATGGGCACAGCACACTGCTACTACTCCCACCCTGTATATATGGACACAGCACACTACTACTATTCCTATGCTGTATATATAGGCACAGTACTACTACTCCTATCCTGTATATATGGGCACAGTACAGTACTACTACTCCTATCCTGTATATATGGGCACAGCACAGTACTACTACTCCTATCCTGTATATATGGGCACAGCACAGTACTACTACTCCTATCCTGTATATAAGGCACAGCACAGTACTACTACTCCTATCCTGTATATAAGGACACCGTACTACTACTCCTATCCTGTATATATGAGCACAGCACAGTACTACTACTCCTATCCTGTATATATAGACACAGTACTACTACTCCTACCCTGTATATATGGACACAGCACTACTACTCCTATCCTGTATATATAGACACAGTACTACTACTCCTATCCTGTATATATAGACACAGTACTACTACTCCTATCCTGTATATATGGACACAGTACTACTACTCTTTCCCTGTATATATGGGCACAGCACAGCACTACTACTCCTACCCTGTATATATGGGCACAGCACTACTACTCCTACCCTGTATAAATGGGCACAGCACTACTACTCCTATCCTGTATATATGGACACAGCACTACTACTCCTACCCTGTATATATGGACACAGCACTACTACTCCTACCCTGTATATATGGACACAGCACTACTACTCCTACCCTGTATATATGGGCACAACACTACTACTCCTATCCTGTATATATGGGCACAGCACTACTACTCCTACCCTGTATATATGGACACAGCACTACTACTCCTACCCTGTATATATGGACACAGCACTACTACTCCTACCCTGTATATATGGGCACAACACTACTACTCCTATCCTGTATATATGGACACAGCACTACTACTCCTACCCTGTATATATGGACACAGCACTACTACTCCTACCCTGTATATATGGACACAGCACTACTACTCCTACCCTGTATATATGGACACAGCACTACTACTCCTACCCTGTATATATGGACACAGCACACTATTACTACACTTATTCTGTATGTCTGGGCACAGCACTACTACTCCTATCCTGCATACCCCCTCCCCCCTTATTACATATAGCCTTCTAGTGCCCATTACCTTTAGCAGCGCTCCCGCATCCTCTTCTTCTCTTCTCCCCGCTACAGCGCGACCGACAGGAACAAGATGCGCGGCAGCGTGAGTATATCATGACGCTGCCGCGCATCAGGAGTCACAGTGCGGCGCGTGCCGGCAAAGAAAACCGGGCGCATCGCACGCACAATGCGCGTCAAAGCGCCGCGCATTACATTAAAGACGGTACTCGAGTGGCCACTTACGGCCGCATCGAGTACCGGTACTGTCACTCACTGGCAGGGGCCTCAGGTGGGGATGGAGGCCCCTGCCTTAGCGGACGTACCGGGGGCCCACTATGAGCCAATCCGACGCAGCAGGCAGGTGCCTCGGATGGGTATGGGGGCCCCTGCCGTAGTGGCAGTAACGAGGGCCCACCGGAGGATCCACCGGCCCTCCGGTGGGCCAGTCCGACCCTGTATATAACTAGCAGGGATATAATGAGCTGTGCTCCTGTGTGACATCACATGACTAGGGATATAATGAGCCGTGCACCTGTGTGACATCACATGACCGGGGATATAACGAGCCGTGCACCTCTGTGACATCACATGACCAGGGATATATTGAACCTGTGTGACATCACATGACTAGGGATATAATGAGCCGTGCACCTGTGTGACATCACATGACCGGGGATATAACGAGCCGTGCACCTCTGTGACATCACATGACCAGGGATATAATGAGCTGTGCACCTGTGTGACATGACATAACCAGGGATATGATGAGCCGTGCACCTGTGTGACATGACATGACCAGGGATATAATGAGCTGTGCACGTGTGTGACATCACATGACCAGAAATATAATGAGCCGTGCACCTGTGTGACATCACATGACCGGGGATATAACGAGCCGTGCACCTGTGTGACATCACATGACCAGGGATATGATGAGCCGTGCACCTGTGTGACATGACATGACCAGGGATATAATAAGCTGTGCACGTGTGTGACATCACATGACCAGAAATATAATGAGCCGTGCACCTGTGTGACATCACATGACCGGGGATATAACGAGCCGTGCACCTGTGTGACATCACATGACCAGGGATATATTGAGCCGTGCACCTGGGTGACAATACAATCAATGAATTTTTTTATCAATCAATTATTTGCTGAAAGTGGACAACCCCTGTTCTCATGGTCGGTCTGGGACCTCAGTTCTCCTGCACATGAATCAGATTTTTATACTGTCCTGTGGATTGGCAATAAAAATCATACTTGGTACAAACCAGCCGGGGTGAATGGAGATTGTGCACATATGTAACACTCCATTCAGCCCTATTGGTGTGCAAAGTCTATTGGACAGTTGCTACGCATGCATGTCCCAGATTTATGATGTCCTGTGGATATGTCTACATAAATATTCTACATGGGGAAACCCCTTAAATGGGTTGGCCACTCTTTTACATATATTGCCTATGTTCCTTTACTTCCTTAGTAATAATGCCTGAATTTTCATCAAGTGATTCAGCGTTCCTGCTACTTACCTTAGTTCTGTGTGCAGGCTCTCTGTGATTCTTTGTTTACATCTCTGAGCTCTGCTCATTTGGAGGAGCTGTAGCTGGAGATTATGACTCTGAAAAGAGAGACACAGTGGGTGACTAGAGGACGGGTTGGAACAGTGAGATGCAGGATGTTGTGTAAATATGCAGAGGGCAGCATGGTGAGAACAGGGAACGGTTGACACTCTCAAAGACACATGTACATATACATGCAGAGACATGTCTTAGGAACAGATTTATGGAAAAGTGGCCGACCCCTTTAAAGTTCATGACTGTAACTTTAGGCTCAAGACTTGAGCCTCAAGTTATATAATACTAAAATATGTATATTAATATGCATTAATATTTATGGTTGATAATTAAAGGGTTATCCAGACCCCCTGTTTTTCTTTACATACTGTTGACTTATTTGTCTTAAATACATTTTTTCATATTTGTATGAAAAAGCTGAAAACAAAAAAAAAAAAAAAAATAGGGAATTTGTAAAAAAAATACAATAACTGTACTTTTTTATTTTATGCAAAGGTCAGATTTAAATGAAAAAAACAAAAAAAAACAAAAGCTGAAATATCTCCAATCATTTCCTCCTATGAAATGTTATGTGGAGACCGTTACATTATGCATCATGGGTGGTTTCATAATGACAAAAATCTGTTGGCCCGGGGCGCGCTGCCCGCTTCCTTTAGAGCTTTTGGGGCCCTGTTTTGTGGACGGGTTGGAAAGATTTGGCCATGTTATGCTTCTGCACCCCCGGGCCGTACTAACAATATTAAATATTACATATGGAGGTTTTCTTCCAACTACATCTCAAGTTTCATCTATTGATTCATTTTTGCAGGATCTGAGGTAGCCACATAGCGCCCTCATGAGGTCATTGGCATATACTACACTGGTTTTTTAATAGCACTAGAAAAGCTTCTCTGGTTTGTTTTTGAACAGCACCACACCTGTCCACAGGTCGCATGTGGCATTGCAGTTTAGCCTTATTAAAAGCAATAGAGCTGAACTGTAATACTTATCTATTTCTGGACAATAGCAGTCATGGTTTTCCATTCCTGGACAACCCCTTTAAATGGATTGACTCCTTTGGGACCTCTTACAGGACATCTGTCAGGTCATATATAGCTGTCTTATACTATATATGGGGTAGCTAAGGGTTGTTGCGGTTACCTGATCTACCCAGCTGTAGTCAGATATGTATCCCCTATTACAGTGATGGCGAACCCTTTGGAGACTGAGTGCCCAAACTACAACCAAAATCCACTTATTTACTGTGAAGTGCCAACACGACATTTTAAGCAGTAACTTATTTCTCCCTGTTCTTCCACATCTTTCAATCGTATCGCCCCCCTCAGGACACCAATACAGTTGAAAGGGGCAAATTCAGACTCTCATTGTAGCTTCTCTCCAGGGTCTCATTCTGGAGCGGAAGTATTGTGGGTCCAGCAAGATAACCTCCAAAGATAATGCAACCCAGTCCACACCTTCTCACTTTTCCCACAGTTCCAAATAGCCAATGAAGTGTTGCTTTAAAATAGAACAGCATCTCTTTAGTTGCCTGGGACTGCAGGAAGATTTGGTGTATTTGGTCCTATTTGGTGAGCTCTGTCTTGGGGTTAATGGTCTGAGTGCCCACAGAAATGTCTCCGAGTGCCACCTCTGGCACCCGTGCCATAGGTTCGCCACCACTGCCCTATTATGTTCATAGCTGATGTAATGTTATGGATGCTAATTGTCTACCAGAGCCCCCCATGCTTTCTCTTCACAGGCTGTTACACTGTCTCACCCTCCCCCCTGTTCACTCAGCACTCCCTCTTTCCCTCCACAGTTTGATTGCAGCAGCACACAGTGGGAGAGGGAAAGTACTGTGCAAGCAGGGGGCAAGGGGAGACAGTGTAAAAGCCAGTGAAGAGAGAGTACAGAGGAGCTCCGAAAGAGCCCTTACGGCTCATTAGCATAATTGTAAAAGTTGATTTTAGAAAGAAGGAGACCATAGATAACAAATATAAGAAAATTGCTACAGTCCCGGTGCCTGGATCTGAGTAAGTGTCTATGTATATGATGATGGATTTTGATATACAGGAAAACCCCTTCTATACATTTTTCTGCAATGGAATTTAGGATGCAAATGTGTTGCAGAAATGTTTACAACAACGTTTGCACCTGCTTCAGAAGCAACCCCATCCATATGTGCATCAAACCCATATACAGATGCAGAAATTTCTGCAACAAATCTGCAGCATGTGAATATATCCTCACATGTCCTCACATATCCTTTTATGACTCTTCCAATATTTCTATATCTGGATGTCTTCCTATGTAATGATCACTTTGCCACATCACTATTCATATTTCGGCAAGATGTTTCCAGGGGTTGGATATTTCCCAATATTTAATCCTTACAAGATGTCCTGTGTTTCCTAATATAGCCCCTGCAAATACAATCAGATCAATCGGATCGTCTTCCTGTAACCTTCCACCTTTTACGGGAATAGATAAAGTGTCGTGTCTCTACACGGATTCAACTTTATTTGGCTCTAGTACAACATGGGTAACGCCAAAAACATTCACTGACCTGGTATATGTCACTCCTCCAGAAACCTGTCATTTTGGTGACTTCATCCTCTGTGTAATCTGCTTCCTGTAGTAATAATCTGGAAATTGACTTTATAATTTAGCCCCTTAACCTGTATATATGAACTCTACCCCTGTGCAATATATAATATGGTAAATTTATACAGGCGGTCCCCTACTTAAGGACACCCGACTTACAGACAACCCATAGTTACAGATGGACCCCTCTGCCCCATGTGACCTCTGGTGAAGCTCTCTGGATGCTTTACTATAGTCCCAGACTGCAATGATCAGCTGTAAGGTGTCTGTAATGAAGCTTTATTGATAATTCTTGGTCCAATTACACCAAAAATTTTGAAACTCCAATTGTCACTGGGGCAAAAGAAAAAAAATTGTCTAAAACTTCCATTATAAAATATACAGTTACGACTTACATACAAATTCAACTTAAGAACAAACCTCCCGACCCTATCTTGTATGTAACCCGGGGACTGCCTGTAGTGTAAATTGCTGCCATCTAGTGGTGACTTGTACAACTAAAGTGGTGATACAGATAAGATCACACCTGATTGGTCATATGTTGTGTACCCCTACCCTGGATCTTGATATTACAGACCAGAAAGTCAACTGATAAATTAGTTGCAATTGTGGCTAACAATATAGTAATCTCTAAATTACCTTCTCATTTTATGTTAAGTGTTTTTAATTCAAGAAACTTTTAAAATTTGCTATAAACCAACAACATACATATCTGCATGTCGCTGTGATACAGAGCTCCAAATCACCTGCATTGTAACAGTTTGATAATGAAATACTAGGGGGAACTCAAGAGGGCGCTACATACAGTTTATACAGCCCCCACTAGGGGGAACTCAGGAGCTTATTGGATACAGTATATATGATACATTAGTACTTTATTGATTCTCTGGGGGAAAATGGTTTTGTATATAGAGTTGCAGCTGTTGTTACACAGGCTTAACGCTACAGTTACAGACATACACTATGAGAGGCGCCTTCTTACATGTTGCAAACAACAACTTAGTTTCTGAAGTGGATGTATGTAGGCAGCCATCTACAGCGGCGCCATTCTTGACAGTACATTCTATTAAGTGCAAATGCAAGTCCATCAGATTTAGATTAGGTTAGTCCTGGGAGGACAGAAGTGAATGATGTGACTTTACTTTTTGCAAGTGTAAGATGATTGATAAAGTAATTTGAATTCCTTTGTTCACTTCTAGTCTAAATCTTTGTGCTCTGCCGACCAAAGTCTATAAAGTTCCCACAAGTGGGAGCTCAGGAGTTTACTGTATATACAGCCACCACTAGGGGGAGCTCAGGACCTTACTGTATACCGAATCAACATTAAAGTAACTCATAAAACAATACACATTTAGCTGTGGCAATGCAAGGAATTTGGAGCTCTGCTTTGTAAAAAACAAGGTGCGGATCTGTCTTCAGTAAGTTATCACTATACTGTCTGTCCTTTATCATAATACCCTGTCTAGGGCAGATGCACTTCACCTGGTACCCAACAGATCTTCATCCACCCCTACAAAATACAACCTTGTGACAATTCTGACTTTCACCTTTTCATATCATAATTGTTAAATCTTCTAATTTCCCAGATATGATTGAGCCAAGATCGAAAGGAGGAAAAACAACGGAAGGTAAAATTGCCAGCGGACGAGAGACCCTCCGGCTGAGATCTAAGGGTCCGGCCACAGTGGAAGAAGTGGTGAGTCTTGTCTCTATTCACACATCCCCAGGATGTAAATCTATATACAATGTGAGCGGAAAGGAAACAAAGTGCCTTCTAGGAGAACTCGAGGAGTAGTCTCTTCATTCATCTCAGACTCTTCTTGTCTTATAGGACATTTATTATACACAGCGTCTTTTGAACGGGACATAAAGGCAGAAGCTTATATATATATATCAATGTCCGACCCTATAATAGGCCTGGCAATATCAGACTATGGAGTAAGCCGAGCAAGACTCATCTACAGGGCCCAAAATAACCAATTTGACTATTTGTGTCCAATAGAACTTTTAAATCATGTCAATCAATTAATAGGATAAAAAAATCGGGATTACCATATATACTCAAGTATAAGCCTAGTTTTTCAGCACAAAAAAATGTGCTGAAAACCCAAACTCGCTTATACTCGAGTAAAAAAATATAGGCTTTACCAGGTTTTTGTGATAAAATTAGGGGCCTCGGCCTATACTTGGGTTGACTTATACTTGAGTACAGGCGTTCCCCTACTTAAGAACACTCGACTTACATACGACCCCTAGTTACAAACGGACCTCTGGATATTGGTAATGTATTGTACTTTAGTCCTAGGCAACAATAAACAGCTGTAACAGTTATAAATGGTGTCTGTAATGAAGCTTTAGTGATAATCCTGATTCTTATGACAACCCAACATTTTTAAAATCCAATTGTCACAGAGACC